>NW_023270757.1:14649953-15141999 GCF_011800145.1 Mirounga leonina | reverse complement strand
TCTCGTGAGGTCTCATAGACATCGGGTGAGATTTCACTCCAAATCTCTTGAGATCTCAAAGTCACCAGGCGAGATTTCACTCCAAATCTCATGAGATCTCTTCCAAATCTCACTGGAACGGGTTCCAGCATTTGAGGGTCACACCTGTTGTGAGTGAGGCCAAACAGCGTGACACAGGTCTTGGGTATTAAGAAGGGCAGGTGTTGGCATGATCACTGAGTATTATAGGCAACTAGTGAATCATTGTTGAGCACTAAAACAAAATCCTATGATGTTCCATATGCTCTCTAACTGAAAAAAAAAATAAAAATAAAAAAAAGTAAACCAATGAACATAAGGGAAATGGAAGGAAGAATAAAATAAGATAAAACCAGAGAGGAAGACAAGCCATAAGAGAGTCTTATCTCTAGGAAACAAACTGAGGGTTGCTGGAAGCAAGGTGGGTGAGGGATGGGGTAATTGGGTGATGGGCATTAAGGAGAGTACTTGTAATTAGCACTGGGTGCTATACACAACTGATGAATCACAAAATTCTACCCCTGAATCTAGTAACACAGTATAGGTTAAATTGGTTGTATTTAAGTTATTTTTCTTAAAAGAAATCTGTTAACATTTGGCGGCCTAAGGCACTTGAAGTGCCCAGCAGAGGGTGTTTATATATAGGCTCTGCCCTAGGTATTAAGAAGGAGCTCTCCTCATTTCTGGGGTAAAAGAAAATGAAGTTACACCTCTCATTCATGGAATTGTCCCATTTTCATTTAAATTGTTGATTTTTGGCCATACATCCAGGTATTTCCGAAAACTTGTTGAATTCCTCAGTTTTGTTTTACATTCAATGAGGCAGGGGCTTTTCCTCCCATATCTAGCACCCAGGGATTGTTGGAAAGTTCACATACTTGTCCTGTGCAAGGAGAGAGTATCAGTGTCTGATATCCTAAAGGAAGATTGCCCTATTGCTCTTGAGCTTCTTCTGAGGTCTAGTGGCATAAGCATGGTGAATGGTAGCCAGGTTATATTTCTCCCCTAGATGATTTAGGTGCCATTCTTCTGAAGATTAGACAATTCAGCACAGTAAGAGCCCTTTCAAGGAATACTACACCAAAGGCCTGATTTCGAACACTTGAACATCAGCCAAGAGGACAAAACCGTCACCCTCATTTGCTTCTGTGCCTATCCATGTATGTTAAGGGCAATTTAAAAAAAAAGGAAACAAAACCAAGACCAGATTTTCTGCTTTCTGAAGGAAGGAAGAATGCAGGCCTCTTAGTTACAGGGCTCCCACATGCAGGACATGAAGGTTTACCTTTGCTCAAGTCCACAGGTGTTCGTTTTCCCTGAGGCAGACTGCTTGTTAGGAGATTGTGCTTTCTTTTCTTTTCTTTTCTTTTTTTAAAGATTTTATTTATTTATTTGAGACAGAGAGAATACACATGAGAGGGGGGAGGGTCAGAGGCAGAAGCAGGCTCCCCGCGGAGCAGGGAGCCCGATGCGGGACTCGATCCCGGGACTCCAGGATCATGACCTGAGCCGAAGGCAGTCGCTTAACCAACTGAGCCACCCAGGCGCCCCGAGATTGTGCTTTCTTAACATTATCCCATTCTCATCGCTAATGAAGAACTTTGGCCTTCCATGCATCCTTTTCCACCCTTTGGCTCTTTTTTCAAACTAAGTTCGCCTTGGGCGTCATTCAGATCCAGAGTAATATCCTCTACTTTAAGCAGTTCCGGCTAAGTCCTTGTGACTGTGGGAGAGACTGAGGCACAGTGCCCCTTGTCAAGTGCTTTCAGAACTATGGGGACCTCAGAGGTTAAGACATTTGGAAGTGCCCTGCGAGTAATGTTTCTCTGTCGGCTTGGCCTGAGGTTTTTCGAAGGAGTGGGCCTCATTTCTTGGGGAAAAGGAAATGCAGTTACACACTTCATTCACAGATGTATCCTCTTCCCAATTTTATTGTCGAATTTTGGCCTTCCTTGGAGTCATTTCCATGCCCTTGCTGATTCTTTTTTAAATTGAGAGTTGGTTTACATATGGCGGGGAGGGGATTTTACCCACATAGCCAGCACCCAACGACTGGTTGTGAGTTCCTACTTCAGTCCTGTGCTGTGAGGGTATCCATATCTGATATCCCTTGACTTTGAGATGCCCTCCTTTGGAAGAACAGAAAGGTCACCAATATGCTGCATGCGGGAGGATCTGGTGAGTTCAGGAGGTGCCCTTCAAGGAATATTGGATCGAAGCCTGCATCCAAAACCTTGAGCATCAGCTGGGAGTCCCATTAGTATACCTGAATCACTGCAGCCTCTATCCATTCATGGGGAGGGCAAAACAACAACAACAACAACAACAACAACAACAACAACAACAACAAAACCAACACCAAATTTCCCTCTCCGTCTGAAGGAAGAATGCAGAGTTCTTGCTGACAGGACTCCCAGGTCTAGGCAATAGTTTCCCTTTCTGCAAGCCTACAGTAGTTTCTCATTCCTGGGAATGAAAATTGGGTTGTTGGAGATGGTCCTATTCACTTCAATCAAAAATGTGATGTCTCATCTCATCTCTAATAAACACATTTGGCCCAGCATATATCCACTTCCACCCTCTTGCTCTTTTTCTGCCTATGTTCACCCTGTGGGCCTTCTGATCCAGTGTCTCAGAGCAATATCCTCTTCATTCAACTGGAAATTCCGGAAGATTCTTTGTGACGGTGGGGAAGTGTGGGCCACAAAGCCCCCTTGAAATGCTGTTCAGAACTATGTTCACATGAGGAGACCTAAGGCATTTGAAGGTTCCAAGCAGTGAATGTCTGTGCATAGGCTTGGCCAGAGAGCTTATTTCTTGTGGAAGGGAAAAACATTAGATGTCTCATTACAGATTTATCCCACTTAAAATGGCCCTGCTGATATACATTCCTGTACTCTCACTGGTTGTCTATCTAGCTCTTGGTTCACATTCAAACTGGAAGGTGCTTTGACTCACAGCAGTGCCTAGGGATTACTGGTGAGTTCCCTGGCCCTCTTATCCCTGAGCTTGTTGTGTGGCTGCCTTGGGTAAATGTGTAGATGGGTAGCAAAGGCACCTCCCTCCCTGGCTGTTTGAGATGCCTTCATTCTGGAGAACCTAGTTTGAAAAAAAGATCAAAGGAATGGAAACAGACACAGAGGGAATGAGGAATTTCATAGAGTTGAGAATAAACCAATGTTGAGGCTAAAATATCTAGCAAAATCTGTTAGTCTCTGGGATAAGAAAGGCCTGTTGTATTTGGCAACCCTGCCTACCCCTGGGAGCCAAAGAAGCAAGAGGCCTTCATTCTTCCTGCAGAAAGAGCAGGAAACTTCTGGAATTGGATGTCACTCCTGCTGCCTTTCCGTTTGTGGCGGGGAGGGGGACACCAAAAAAAACCAGAAACGATTTAGTGTTAGCAGATTGGTACTCCCAGCTGATGATGCATTTGGAAATAGCCATTGGAGGAGTATTCCTGGAAAGAGCTCTTTTTACACTGAATAGGTCCTGGAGCATACCACACATGTGTCAACTGTCTGCTCTTCAGAATGAAGGCATCTCTGTCAGTCAGGGGAGGGAGACAAGCTGGCTGCCAATCACAGCATTTCAAACAGCAGGACAAGAACCAAGCACTCAGAGGCAGAAGTGGAAACTTTCCTTTTGACTCTCAGACACGTGGCTCTCCCCTAGCACAGGATCTGAGTGGGAACTTGCCACCAACACTGGGTGGTTGGTGGCACACACTGGTTGTGAGATGCCAACCATAGTATTCCTACATGTGAAACAACATAGCTACAAAAACAGCAAGAGGATGGGATGGCTTCAAGGAAAACCAAAGTTCAACATTTCAAATGGAAAGGAAAGTTAACTGGGAGTGAGTGAGGTGTCTAACTTCAGCTCCCCTTGCCCCAGAAATTGAGGCAAGCTCCCTCCCAAAACCTCTGGCCATGCCTACACGCAATCTTTTGAGGTCCCTCAAACTCCATAGCCTTCCTGATGTCAACACTGTTCTGAAGTCAAATTACAAGGAGCCCTGTGGCAAACCTATCTCAGAGTCACAGGGACTCAGTCAGATTCTCCAGTTTCAATGCGAAAATATTGCTCTGAGAACACTGGCTCTCAATGGCCTCCAGAATGTACCTGGTTTGGAGAAAGGGCAAAAGGATGTCTATGTATGCATGGAGGCAAGGTTCGTATTGTCTCCAAGAAGGAGAGACTTGTATATTTCAAATGGGAATGGAATAAATTTTGGATGGGTATGTCCAACTTAAATTTCACTTCAAATCTCGTGAGATCTCATCCGAACCTTGGAGATCTCAGTCCAACTCTCGTGAGATCTGATGGATTGTGTGAGATTTCGCTCCCAAACTCGTGAGATCACATGGACATTGGGCCAGATTTCGCTCCCAAACTCGTGAGATCTCATGGACCATGCGTGAGATTTTACATCAAGTCTCAGTCCAAATTTGGACTGAGGATTTACCTCAGTCCAAATCTGTGAGATCTCATGGATAATGGGCAAGATTTCACTCCAAATCTTGTGAGACCTCATGGATATTAGGCAAGATTTTACTCCAAATCTCATGAGATCTCATGGCCCTTGGGCGAGATTTTACTCCAAGTCTCATGAGATTTCAACCAAACCTTGCAGACCTAAGTCCAAATCTCGTGAGATCTCATGGATATTGGGCAAGGCTTCACTTCAAATCTCGTGAGAGCTCATGGATATTGGGTGAGATTTCACTCCAAATCTCGTGAGATCTCAATGACATTGGGCGAGATTACACTCCAAATCTCGTGAGATCTCATCCAAAACTTGCAGAAATCATTCCAAATCTCATGAGATTTCATGGATATTGGGCAAGGTTTCACTTCAAATCTCGTGAGATCTCATGAACATTGGGCGAGATTTCACTCCAAATCTCGTGAAATCTCATGCACATGGGGCGAGATTTCACTCCAAGTCTCGTGAGATCTCATGGATATCGGGTGAGATTTCACTCGAAATCTCATGAGATCTCAAGGTCACCAGGCGAGATTTCACTCCAAATCTTGTGAGATCTCTTCCAAATCTCACTGGAACAGGATCCAACATTTGAGGCTCACACATGTTGTAAGGGAAGCCAAACAGTGTGACACAGGTGTTGGGTATTAAGAAGGTCAGGTGTTGGCATGATCACTGAGTATTACACGCAACTAGTGAATCATTGTTGAGCACTAAAACAAAATCCTATGATGTTCTATATGCTAACTGAAAAAAATAAAAAAATAAAAAATAAAAAGTAAACCGATGAACATAAGAGAAATGGAAGGAAGAACAAAATAAGATAAAACCAGAGAGGAAGACAAGCCATAAGAGAGTCTTATCTCTAGGAAACAAACTGAGGGTTGCTGGAAGCAAGGTGGGTGAGGGATGGGGTAATTGGGTGATGGGCATTAAAGGAGAGTACTTGTAATTAGCACTGGGTGCTATACGCAACTGATGAATCACAAAATTCTACCCCTGAATCTAGTAACACAGTATAGGTTAAATTGGTTGTATTTAAATTATTTTTCTTAAAAGAAATCTGTTAACATTTGGTGGCCTAAGGCACTTGAAGGTGCCCAGCAGAGGGTGTGTATATATAGGCTCTGCCCTAGGTATTAAGAAGGAGCTCTCCTCATTTCTGGGGTAAAAGAAAATGAAGTTACACCTCTCATTCATGGACTTGTCCCATTTTCATTTAAATTGTCCTGTCTCAGATTGAGGTTTTTTCAAACATTCTGAGTCTATTTTTGTGTGTGGTGTAAGGAAATGGTCCAGTTTCATTCTTCTGCATGTGGCTGTCCAATTTTCCCAACACCATTTGTTGAAGAGACGGTCTTTTTTCTCCTGGACATTCTTTCCTGCTTTGTCAAAGATTAGTTGACCATAGAGTTGAGGGTCCATTTCTGGGCTCTCTGTTCTGTTCCATTGATCGATGTGTCTCTTTCTGTGCCAGTAGCATACTGTCTTGATGATGACAGCTTTGTCATAGAGCTGGAAGTCCGGAACTGTGATGCTGACAGCTTTGCTTTTCTTTTTCAAGATTCCTCTGGCTCTTCGGGGTCTTTTCTGGTTCCATACAAATTTTAGGATTATTTGTTCCATGTCTTTGAAAAAAGTGGATGGTATTTTGATGGGGATTGCATTGAATGTGTAGACTGCTCTAGGCAGCATTGACATCTTCACAATATTTGTTCTTCCAATCCATGAGCATGGAACGTTTTTCCATTTCTTTGTGTCTTGCTCAATTTCTTTCATGAGTATTTTATAGTTTTCTGAGTACAGATCCTTTCCCTCTTTGGTTAGATTTATTCCTAGGTATCTTATGGTTTGGGGCGCAATTGTAAATGGCATCAACTCCTTAATTTCTCTTTCTTCTGTCTTGTTGTTGGTGTATAGGAATGCCACTGATTTCTGTGCATTGATTTTATATCCTGCCACTTTACTGAATTCCTGTATGAGTTCTGGCAGTTTTGGGGGGCAGTCTTTGGGGTTTTCCACATAAAGTATCATATCATCTGCAAAGAGTGAGAGTTTGACTTCTTCTTTGCCGATTTGGATGCCTTTTATTTCTTTTTGTTGTCTGATTGCTATGGCTAGGACTTCCAATACTATGTTGAATAGCAGTGGTGAGAGTGGACATCCCTGCCACATTCCTGACCTTAGGGGGAAAGCTCTCAGTTTTTCCCCATTGAGAATGATATTCGCTGTAGGTTTTTCATAGATGGCTTTTAGGATATTGAGGTAGGTACCCTATATCCCTATACTCTGAAGAGTTTTGATCAAGAAAGGATGCCCTACTTTGTCAAATGCTTTTTCTGCATCTATTGAGAGGATCATATGATTCTTGTTCTGTCTTTTGTAATGTACTGTATCACGTTGATTGATTTGCGGATGTTGACACAACCTTGCAGCCCAGGGATAAATCCCACTTGGTCGTGGTGAATAATCCTTTTAATATACTTTTGGATCCTATTGGCTAGTATTTTGGTGAGAATTTTTGCATCCATGTTCATCAAGGATATTAGTCTGTAATTCTCCTTTTTGATGGTGTCTTTATCTGGTTTGAGGATCAAGGTAATGGTGGCCTTGTAAAACGAGTTTGGAAGTTTTCCTTCCATATCTATTTTTGGGAATAGTTTCAGAAGAATAAGTATTAATTCTTCTTGAAATGTTTGGTAGAATTCCCCTGGGAAGCCATCTGGCCCTGGGCTTTTGTTTGTTGGGACATTTTTGATGACTGCTTCAATTTCCTTAGTGGTTATAGGTCTGTTCAGGTTTTCTGTTTCTTCCTGGTTTAGTTTGGTAGTTGATACATCTCTAGAAATGCATCCATTTCTCCAGATTGTCTAATTTGCTGGCATAGAGTTACTCATATGTGTTCTCACAATTGTTTGTATTTCTTTGGTGTTGGTTGTGATCTCTCCTCTTTCATTCATGATTTTGTTGATTTGGGTCATTTCTCTTTTCTTTTGGAGAAGTCTGGCCAGGGGTTTATCATTCTTGTTCATTCTTTCAAAGAACCAGCTCCTAGTCTTGTTGATCTGTTCTACTGTTCTTTTGGTTTCTATTACATTGATTTCTGCTCTGATCTTTATTATTTCTCTTCTCCTGCTGGGTTTAGGCTGTATTTGCTGTTCTTTCTCCAGCTCCTTTAGGTGTAGGGTTAGGTTGTGTACTTGAGACCTTTCTTGTATCTTGAGAAAGGCTTGTATTGCTATATACTTTTGTCTTGCCTTTGCTGCATCCCAAGGATTTTGAACAGTTGTGTTTTCATTTTCATTGGTTTCCATGAATTTTTAAAATTCTTCTTTAATTTCCTGGTTGACCCATTCATTCTTTTTTTTTTTTTTAGATTTTATTTACTTATTTGAGAGAGAGAGAATGAGAGACAGAGAGCATGAGAGGGAGGAGGGTCAGAGGGAGAAGCAGACTCCCCACTGAGCAGGGAGCCCGATGCGGGACTTGATCCAGGGACTCCAGGATCATGACCTGAGCCGGAGGCAGTCACTGAACCAACTGAGCCACCCAGGCGCCCGACCCATTCATTCTTTAGTAGGATGCTCTTTAGCCTCCATGTATCTGAATACTTTCCGACTTTCATCTTGTGATTGGATTCTAGTATCAAAGCATTGTGGTCTGCAAATAGGCAGGGAATGATCCCAATCTTTTGGTACCGGTTGAGACCTGATTTGTGACCTAGGATGTGATCGACTCTGGAGAATGTTCCATGGGCACTAGAGAAGAATGTGTATTCTGTTGCTTTGGGATGGAATGTTCTGAATATGTTTGTGAAGTCCATTTGGTCCTGTGTGTCATTTAAAGTCTTTATTTCCTTGTTGGTCTTAGATCATCCTTAGATGATCTGTCCATTTCAGTGAGGGGGGTGTTAAAGTGCCCCATTATTATTGTATTGTTGTCGATGTGTTTCTTTGCTTTTGTTATTAATTGCCTTATATAATTGGCTGCTCCCATGTTAGGGGCATAGATATTTACAATTGTTAGATCTTCTTGTTGGATAGACCCTTTAAATAGGATATAGTGTCCTTCCTCATCTTTTATTACAGTCTTTGGTTTAAAATCTAATTTGTCTGATATAAGGATTGCCACCCCAGCTTTCTTTTGGTGTCCATTAGCATGGTAGTGGGTTTTCCACCCCCTCACTTTGAATCTGGGTGTGCCTTTGGGTCTAAAATGAGTCTCTTGATATAAGGATGGCCACCACAGCTTTCTTTTGGTGTCCATTAGCATGGTAGGTGGTTTTCCACCCCCACACTTTCAATCTGGGTGTGCCTTTGGGTCTAAATTGAGACTCTTGCAGACAGCATATTGATGCGTCTTGTTTTTTTTATCCAATCTGATAGCCTGTGTCTTTTGATTGGGGCATTTAGCCCATTTACATTCAGGGTAACTATTGAAAGATAGGAATTTAGTGCCATTGTATTGCCTGTAAGGTGACTGTTACTGTATCTTGTCTGTGTTCCTTTCTGGTCTATGTTGCTTTTAGGGTCTCTCTTTGCTTAGAGGACCCCTTTCAATATTTCCTGTAGGGCTGGTTTTGTGTTTGCAAATTCCTTTAGTTTTTGTTTGTCCTGGAAGCTTTTTATCTCTCCTTCTCTTTTCAATGACAGCCCAGCTGGATAGAGTATTCTTGGCTGCATATTGTTCTCATTTAGTGCTCTGAATATATCCTGCCAGTCCTTTCTGGCCTGCCATGTCTCTGTGGATAGGTCTGTTGCCAATCTAATGTTTCTACCATTGTAGGTTACATATCTCTTCTCCCGAGCTGCTTTCAGGATTTTCTTTGTCTGAGACTCGTAAGTTTTACTATTAGATGTCAGGGTATTGACCTATTTTTATTGTTTTTGAGAGGGGTTCTCTGTGCTTCCTGGATTTTGATGTCTGTTTCCTTCCCCAAATTAGGGAAGTTCTCTGCTATAATTTGCTCAAGTATACCTTCTGCCCCTCTCTCTCTTTCTTCTTTGTCTGGGATCCCAATTATTTCAATGTTGTTTCATCTTATGGTATCACTTATCTCTCAAATTCTGCCCTCTTGATCCAGTAGTTGTTTAACTCTCTTTTTCTCAGCTTCTTTATTTTCCATCATTTGGTCTTCTATATCACTGATTCTCTCTTCTGCCTCATTTATCCTAGCAGTTAACACCCCCATTTTTTATTGCACCTCATTAATAGCCTTTTTGATTTTGACTTGGTTAGATTTTAGTTCTTTTACTTCCCCAGAAAGGGTTTCTCTAATAACTTCCATGCTTTTTTCAAGCCCAGCTAGTATCTTTAAAGTGATGATTCTGAACTCTAGATCTGACATCGTACTAATGTCCGTATTGAGTAGGTCCCTGGCAGTCAGTACTACCTCTTGTTCTTTTTGTTGAGATGATTTTTTCTGTCTTGTCATTTTGTCCAGAGGAGAATAGATGAATGCGAGAATAAAATGCTAAAGGGTAACAGTGTCCCCAGAAAATATACTCTAAACAAATCAGAAAAGACCTGAAGCTGGGGGAAAAGAAAGGGAAAGAAAGAAACAAGAAAAAGAAAAAGATAAAAACAAATGAAAACAGAACAAAACGAAAAAACCCAGAATATGATCAAATATGATCAGGTTGGTGCATAGATCAGTGCCACACACTAGATTTTGGGTGTATTTTGGTCTGTTAGAAGAAAGTGCCTCCCAAAATTTTAAAGAAAGAAAAACTTATATATGTACAAAAATAAGGGTTGATATGATGAAGGGATGGAATATGACTGTAAAGAGGAAAATTATAAAAAATTTTATAAAAGAATAGATAAGAAGTTGTTTGAAAAAAGAAAGAAGAGGATTTTTAAAAAAAGAAAAAAAGGGAGAGAATATGATCTGGCAGGAGAGTAGAACAAAACCATACACTAGAGATTTAGGGTATATTTTGATCTGTTAGGAGAAACTATCTCAACATTTTAAAGAGAGAACAACTTATATATATATATGCCAAAAATAACTACTATGAAGGGTAGAATATGACTCTAAAAATGAGAAATAAAAATGTTTTTTAAAAAAGGGATTGATAAGATGTTGGTTGAAAAAGGGAAAAAGAAAAATTCAAAAAAAAAAAAGGAGAGGTAAAAAAAATTCACTTTGAAAGACTAAAGAATCATGGGGAAAAAGCCGTGAATTCTATGTGCATTATGCCCGTAGTGCTGGAGTTCTGCCATTCTCATTGATCGGTATACTTGGTCTTGGCTGGCTGTTCTTGCTGAACCTCTGGGGGAGGGGCCTGTTGCTGTGGTTCCCAAATGCTTTTGCCGGAGGCGGAATGGCCCTGCCCTTGCCCATCCAGGCTAAGTAATCGGCTCAGGTTTGCTCTCAGGAGCTTTTGTTCCCTGAAAGCTTTCTGTACATCTTTGGAGGACGAGAGTGAAAATGGCAGCCTCCCAATCTCCACCCCGGAGGAGGTGAGAGCTCGGGGCCCCACTCTTCAGTGAGCCCCCAGAGAAAAGCAGTCAATCACTCCCCTCTCCCCAGTCTCCAGCCACACTCCATGCTCCCCTGGCCTGTGACTGAGCGTTTCTATCTCTGGCACATGACCCTGTGTGGAGTCTCCAAACCCAGCAGATCCCTGTGGTGCGCTTCCACGCCTCTCCTCCCAGGGGAGGAAGGGATGTCTCCCTGGATCTGCCGCTTTTTGGGTCCCTGCTGGAGGAGCAGGGGCCTGACTGTGCCGCAGATCACGGTTTATGACAACCCCGAGCTGAGAGCCCGTGCCTGGGCTCCATCTCTGCAGCCGGCTTCTCCACTCTGATACCTGGGAGCTCTGCTGCACTCAGGCACCCCCGGACTTTCTGTGACCCCGAGGGTCCTGAGACCACACTGTCCACCCCCTGCTTAGCCACTGGCGCGACATCCCTCAGCAGAGCCGACTTCTAAAAGTTCCAATTTTGTGTTCCGCAGCTCTATCACTTGCCAGAGTGGCCGACGGAGGCCCCCTCCCCTGCCGTCTATCCTCCGGAATATCGCCTCCGATTTTCTTCTCCGCACGTCCTATGTTCCAGAAAGTGATCACTTTTCTGTTTAGAGAGTTGTTGCTATTCTTTTCTTGGATCTCCTGTTGAGTTTGTAGGTGTTCAGAATGGTTTGATCCCTATCCAGCTGAATTCCTGGGACCAGACAAATCCTTCTATTCTCTTCTGAAGCCCAGTAAGTATCACATGATTACTGCTTTAAGTTCTCCATCGGGTATGTTTGTTTGTTTATTTGTTTATTTATTTATTAAATTTTATTATGTTATGTAAGTCACCATAGAATACATCATTAGTTTTTGATGTGGTGATCCATGATCCTCTGTTTTCATATAACACCCAGTGCTCCATGCAGTACATGCCCTCCTTAATACCCATCACCTGGCTAACAAATCCCCCCTCCCCCCTACCCTCTAAAACCCTGTTTCTTAGAGTCCATAGTCTCTCGTGGTTCATCTCTCCCTCTGATACCCCCCCCCATTTTTTGCTTCCTTCTCCTAATGTTCTCCATGCTATTCCTTATGTTCCACAAATAAGTGAAACCATATGATAATTGACATTCTCTGCTTGATTTACTTCACTTAGCATAATCTCCTCCAGTCCCATCCATGTTGATGTAAAAGTTGGGTATTCATCCTTTCTGATGGCTGAGTAATATTCCATTGAATATATGGACCACATCTTCTTTATCCATTCATCTGTTGAGGGGCATCTCGGCTCTATCCACAGTTTGGCTATTGTGGACATTGCTGCTATGAACATTGCTGTGCATATGGCCCTTCTATTCACTACATCTGCGTCTTTGGGGTAAATACCCAGGAGTGCAATTGCTGGGTCATAGGGTAGCTCTATTTTTAAATTTTTGAGGAACCTCCACACTGTTTTCCAAAGTGGCTGTACCAACTTGCATTCCCACCAACAGTGTAAGAATGTTCCCCTTTCTCCACAACCTCTCCAACATTTGTTGTTTCTTTCCCTGTCCATTTTGGCCATTCTAACTGGTGTAAGGTGGTATCTCAATGTGGTTTTGATTTGAATTTCCCTGAGGGCTAATGATGATGAACATTTTTTCATGTGTCTGTTAGCCATTTGTATGTCTTCTTCAGAGAAGTGTCTTTTCATATCTTCTGCCCACTTTTTGACTTGATTGTTTTTTGGGTATTGAGTTTGAAAAGTTCTTTATAGATCTTGGATACCAGCCCTTTATCTGTAGTGTCATTTACAAATATCTTCTCCCATTCTGTGGCTTGCCTCTTTGTTTTGTTGACTGTTTCCTTTGCTGTACAGAAGCTTTTTATCTTGATGAAGTCCCAAAAGTTCATTTTTGCTTTTGTTTCACTAGCTTTTGGAGATGTATCTTGAAAGAAGTTGCTGTAGCTGATGTCAAAGAGGTTACTGCCTATGTTCTCCTCTAGGATTTTGAGGGATTCCTGTCTCACATTGAGGTCTTTCATCCACTTTGAGTTTATCTTTGTGAATGGTGTTAGAGAATGGTCAAGTTTCATTCTTCTGCATGTGGCAGTCCAATTTTCCCAGCACCATTTATTGAAGAGACTGTCTTTTTTCCATTGCATATTTTTTCCTGCTTTGTCAAAGATTATTTGGCCATAGAGTTGAGGGTCCATATCTGGGTTCTCTACTCTGTTCCATTGGTCTATATGTCTGTTTTTGTGCCAGTACCACGCTGTCTTGGTGATTACTGCTTTGGAATATAGCTTGAAATCGGGCAACGTGATGCCCCCAGCTTTGTTTTTCTTTTTCAGCATTTCCTTGGCGATTCGGGGTCTTTTCTGATTCCATACAAATTTTAGGATTGTTTGTTCCAGCACTTTGAAAAATGTCATCGCAATTTGGATCGGGACGGCATTAAAGTATTAATCGGGATGATTAGGTGATTGCTCTGGGTAGCATAATTTTAACAATGTTTATTCTTCTGATCCATGAGCATGGAATATTTTTCCATCTTTTTGTGTCTTCTTCAATTTCTTTCATGAGTGTTCTGTAGTTCCTAGAGTATAGATCCTTTACCTCTTTAGTTAGGTTTATTCTGCGGTATCTTGTGGGTTTTGGTGCTATTATAAATGGAATCGTTTCTCTAATTTCTCTTTCCACAGTTGCATTGTTAGTGTATAAGAAAGCAACTGATTTCTTTTTTTAAAAATTTTTATTGTTATGCTAATCACCATACATTACATCATTACATCATTAGTTTTTGATATAGTGTTCCATGATTCATTGCTTGTGCATAACACCCAGTGCTCCATGCACTTTAATACCTCCCACCCCATCCCCTCTAGAACCCTCAGTTTGTTTTTCAGAGTCCATCGTCTCTCATGGTTCCTCTACCCCTCTGATTCCCTCCCCTTCATTCTTCCCCTCCTGCTATCTTCTTCTTCTTCTTCTTCTTCTTTTCTTAACGTATATTGCATTATTTGTTTCAGAGGCACAAATCTGTGATTCAACAGTCTTGCACAATTCACAGTACTCACCATAGCACATAGCCTCCCCAGTGTCTATCACCCAGCCAGCCCATCCCCCTCTCCAGCAACCTTCAGTTTGTTTCCTGATATTAAGAATTAAGAATTAAGAATTCCTGGGCACCTGGGTGGCTCATTTGGTTAAGCAACTGCCTTCGGCTCAGGTCATGATCCTGGAGTCCCAGGATCAAGTCCTGCATTGGGCTCCCTGCTCAGCGAGGAGCCTGCTTCTCCCTCTGACCCTCCCCCCTCTCATGTACTCTCTCTCATTCTCGATCTCTCAAATAAATAAGTAAATCTTAAAAAAAAAGAATTAAGAATTCCTGAGATTAAGAATATCAGTGAGGTCATATGGTACATGTCTTTCTCTGATTGACTTATTTCGGAAAGCAGCTGATTTCTGTGCATTGATTTTGTATCCTGCCACATTACTGAATTGCTGTATGAATTCTAGTAATTTGGGGGTGGAGACTTTTGGGTTTTCCACATAAAGTATCATGTCATCTGCAAAAAGAGAGAGTTTGACTTCTTCTTTGCCAATTCAAATACCTTTTATATCTTTTTGTTGTCTGATTGCTGTTGCTAGGACTTCTAGTACTATGTTGAACAATAGTGGTGAGAGTGGGCATCCTTGACGTGTTCCTGATCTTAAGGGAAAGGCTCTCAGCTTTTCCCCATTGAGGATGATATTCGCTGTGGGTTTTTCATAGATGGATTTTATGAACTTGAGGAATGTTCCTTCTATCCCTATATCTGAATAGTTTTAATCAGGAAAGGATGTTGTATTTGGTCGAATGCTTTTTCTGCATCAATTGAGAGAACCATATGGTTCTTCTCTCTCCTCTTATTAATGTGTTCTATTACACTGATTGATTTGCGAATGTTGAACCACCCTTGCATCCCAGGGATAAATCCCACTTGATCGTGGTGGATGATCCTTTTAATGTATTGTTGGATCCTATTAGCTAGGATTTTGTTGAGGATTTTGGAATCCATATTCATCAGGGATATGGGTCTGAAATTCTCCTTTTTGATGGGGTCTTTGCCTGGTTTGGGGATTAAGGTAATGCTGGCCTCATAGAATGAGTTTGGAAGTTTTCCTCCTGTTTCTATTTTTTGAAACAGCTTCAGGAGAATAGGTATTATTTCTTCTTTGAATGTTTGGTAGAATTCCCAGGGAATCCATCAAGCCCTGGACTCTTGTTTTTTGGGAGGTTTTTGATCACTGCTTCAATCTCATTACTGGTTATTGGCATATTCAGGTTGTCAGTTTCTTCCTGTTTCAGTCTTGGCAGCTTATAGGTTTCCAGAAAGGCCTCCATTTCATCCAGATTGCTCAGTTTATTGGCATATAGTTGTTGATAATAATTTCTAATAATTATTTCTATTTCCTTGGTGTTAGTCGTGATCTCTCCCCTTTCATTCATAATTTTATTAATTTGGGTCCTTTCTCTTTTCTTTTGGATAAGTCTGGCCAGTGGTTTATCGATCTTATTAATTCTTTCAAAGAACCAACTTCTAGTTTTGTTGATCTGATCTACTGTGTTTCTGGTTTCTAATTCATTGATTTCTACTCTAATTTTAATTATTTCTCTTCTAATGCATGGCTTAGGCATCGTTTGTTGCTTTTTCTCTGGTTCTTTAAAGTGTAGAGTTAGTTGGTGAATTCGCGATTTTTCTATTTTTTTGAGTGAGGCTTGGATGGCTATGTATTTCCCCCTTAGGACCACCTTTGCAGTATCCCATAGGTTTTGGACTGATGTGTTTTTGTTTTCATTGATTTCCATGAATTGTTTAAGTCCTTCTTTGATTTCCTGGTTGACCCAAACATTCTTGAGCAGAGTGGTCTTTAGCTTCCAAGTGTTTGAATTTCTGCCAGATTTTTTCTTGTGATTGAGTTCCAGTTTTAAAGCATTGTGGTCTGAGAATATGCAGGGAATAATCTCAATCTTTTGGTATCGGTTGAGACCTGATTTGTGACCCAATATGTGGTCTGTTCTGGAGAAAGTTCCATGCGCACTCGAGAAGAATGAGTATGCTGTTGTTTTAGGATGGAATGTTCTGTAAATATCTATGAGGTCCATCTGATCCAATGTATCATTCAAAGCTCTTGTTTCCTTGTTGATTTTCTGCTTAGATGATCTGTCCATTGCCGAGAGTGGAGTATTGAGGTCTCCTACAATTAACATATTGTTATCAATATGACTCTTTATTTTGGTTAACAGTTGGCTTATGTAGACTGCTGCTCCCATGTTGGGGGCATAGATATTGACAATTGTTAAATCTTCTTGTTGGATAGACCCTTTAAGAATGATATAGTGTCCTTCTGTGTCTCTAATTACAGACTTTAGTTTAAAATCTAATTTGTCTGATATAAGAATTGCTACCCCAGCTTTCTTTTGAGGTCCGCTGGCATGGAAGATGGATCTCCATCCCTTCACTTTCAGTCTGGATGTATCTTTAGGTTCAAAATGAGTCTCTTGTAGGCAGCATATGGATGGGTCCTGTCTTTTTATCCAATCTGCAACCCTGTGCCGTTTTATGGGAGCATTTAGGCCATTCACATTGAGAGTGATTATTGAAAGATATGAATTAATTGTCATCATGTTGCCTATGAAGTCCTTGTTTTTATAGATTGTCTCTGTAAATTTCTGTTGTATATCACTCTTGTGGTCTTTCTCCTTTTATAGAACCCCACTTAATATTTCTTGCAGGGCCGGCTTAGTGGTCACAAAATCTTTCAGTTTCTGCCAGTCGTGGAAGCTCTCCATCTCTCCATCCATTCTAAATGACAGCCTTGCCAGAGAAAGTATTCTTGGCTGCATGTTCTTCTCATTTAGTACCCTGAATGTGTCTTGCCAGCCCTTTCTGTCTTGCCAGGTTTCTATGGATAGGTCTGACATTATTCTGATGTTCCTCCCTCTGTACATAAGGAATCTCTTCCCCCTAACTGCCCTTAAGATGGTTTCCTTGATTCTAAGATTTGCAAGTTTTACTATTACATGCCAGGGTGTTGGCCTGTTTTCCTTGATCTTGGGAGGGGTCCTCTCTGCCTCTAGGACGCGAATGTTTGTTTCATTCCCCAGATTAGGGAAGTTCTCAGCTACAATTTGCTCAAATATATCTTCTAGTCCTCTCTCTCCACTCCCTGCGGGATTCCAATTATTCTGACATTGGAACACTTCATGGTGTCACTTATTTCTCTGATTCTATTTTCATGGATTCTGAGTTGTTTTTCCCTGGCCTCCTCTTTTCCCTTTTTATCTATTATATTGTCTTCCAGGTCACTCATTCGTTCTTCTGCCTCCCTTACCCTAGCTGTTAGATTATCTAGATTGCATTGGATCTCATTGATAGCATTTTCAAGTTCTGCCAATTCACCTTTCATTTCTGCCCTTAGAGACTCTATGTTGCCATTAATTGATTTCTCCATTCCAGCCATTGTCTTCACAATTGCTAGCCTGAATTCCATCTCCAACATCTTGGTTATATCTGCATCCATTTGTAAATCTGCAGCATATGTCATAATCTCTGAGTCTTTTCTATTTTGGGGGTTCCTCCTCCTAGTCATTCTGTTTTGGGTGTTTGAGGGAATGTATAGAGTCCAAATTATTGACCAGAACCCAAGCAAGATGCACCTGTTTTCTTGGGACCTTAAGGTTGCTGGCCTCTTGTTTTCCCAGCCTGTCTTCTGGGGGGAGGGGCCTGCCGCACTGTTACTCAGACAACCCTGTTCGGGCGGAGTTGCCCTGCCCCCCTGTGGTGGGGGATGGGCTCAGTGGGAATCAATTTTGGGGGCTTTTGTTCTCTGGCAGCTTTCCCTGGTGGCTTTCCGCATCTCTTCTGTGAGTCAGAGCAGAAGAGACCATTTCCAACTCTCTGCCTCAGAGCAGAGAGAGTGCAGTCTGTTCTTCAATGAACTCTCCAGGCCACACTGTCTCCGTTTCTGTCTGTGCTGCTATAAACTGCAGCGTCCTGGGTTGTGCGCCCCTCCACAGTGCCCCCAGCCCTGCCTCCAGGTCGGAGCACGTCTCTGCCCTTTGTGCTTCTAAAACCGCCAGCCACTCCCAGGTCACCCGCGCGACCCCACCACTCTGGGTTTCCTCCCTGGGGGGCTGCCCTAAAGTCCTTTCCCTGCTGCTACCAGTCTGCAAGTCTGTGCCCCATCCCCAGCAGATGAGACTGTCACTCACTGGCGGTGTAGGATCCCCACGGCCAGGCACCCTCCTGCTGCCGTTTATCTTCTGATATCTACCTGCAGAATCAGGGCTCCCCACTTCGTACCTCAAAACCACCACCTGCGATATTCTGCTTGTAGAGATCCAGATCTTCTTACATCTCAGGCTGGTTTTGTGGGTGCTCAGAGTGGTCTGGTAGATATCCAGCTCAATTCTGGACCAGTTGAAATAGGGTCCGCTACTCCTCTGCCATCTTTCCTTCAGGTATGTTATTTATAACTGTTTTGCTTAGATCTCTGGCTGTGACTTTATCTTGTTCCTTCATTTGGGATAAATTCCTCCATCTTTGCATTTTGTCTAAATCTCTGCCTTTTACATGTTAGAAAAGACTGTTATGTCTCTGCTCTTAAAAGTAATGGATTCATGAAGAAGGGCTCATGTAGTGCCCAGCGACTGGCACTTCAGAGGGAGTGTCTCTGGTGTGTGCTGCATATGCTTTGCTGTTGTGTTTTGGCTGCTCTATCCTTCAGGTCTGTCATCTGCAGAGGCTTCCCTCCCTGCTGTGGGTAGTGTTTTGTCCATGGCCTGAATGAGGTAAGTTTTAACTAGGTGTACTCTGGTCAATTGTGAAATGAGTCCTGACACCACCTCCACCAGAACTGACGTGGTATGGGAAGGGGTTTATGCTGGTATTCTGGACAATGGGCCTGCTGTACTGGAACTGAGGCAACCTTGAATGAGAAGGGCAATCCCAGCAGAGTGCATAGAGGTGGGGCGTGGTGTATGGAAGTTAGGCAGCTAGTGTGGGTGCTGCACTGCTTCCTGCAGGTGGCTCTGTGTTTATATTGAGGGGCAAGGGAGGGAAATGGCTCTGCCCAGCTCCTTTGTTCCTGGACAGGTATCTCCATAAATGCTACCTCTCAGGAGGTAACATGAGAAAAGCAAATTATGTCCTTGCTGTGTGCCCTAAGCATTCTTCAGATTGTTGTTTCCATACTGCCTTCCCCTGGGTTGTTTGCCTGCCTTTTCTCCAGAAGCAATGCAGTACTCTCTGGGCTCTATCCCAGCCAAACCTGCTGACCTTAAAACTACAGGTCTTAAGCTCCACTGGTTGCAAGAACTCACAGAATTTAGCCCCTCTCATTTTCCAGGCCAATGGTTTTGAGGAAATTTTCTCTCCATGCATTTTTCTGTGTGCTCCTCTCTCTCTCTTGCCCTTCTCCACAATGACAGCTCTCTCCCCCTGCAGCACCTACAATCCATTTCTCCCCTAAACCACATCTCTGCACTTCCTACATTCTTCCATGTGGCTTCTTTTCTTTCCTTAGTGTGGAGTTTGTTCTGTCAGTCTTCAGGTCAACTTCTGCGATGATTTGATAGTTATCTAGTTGCGTTCATGGGATGAGGCAAGCCTAGGGTTCTCCTACTCTGTGACCATCTTCCTCTCCTCTCTCAAACATTTTTCTTCTATAGAAAGATCTCTTTCTCTGCTGTTTGCTCAGGCTTTATCATACAGCTACCTGATCAGTTGTAACTGTGAGGCCCATTTTTTTTTTTTTGCCATTGTGATTCCCTCCAGAGCACCCCTTCTCAAGTGTCCTGTGTCTCTGGAATCCTGAGCCTGCCTGGCTCAGAAGGGTTTCCATTCTACCCCACCCAGTGCAGGGTTGTTTCTTTTGTTGGCTGGTGGCTTTTAGAACCAAACTAGTAACCAGACCAAAACTACACAAGGTAATTCAGCTGGCCCTCTTACCTGCCATATTCCAGATCTTGTTCTGGTCAAGGTTGAGAGCTTACAGATTCTTGGGACCCACAGAAGTAACATAGCCTTCAAGGAGCTTATACATGACTAACAATAAGAGTGAACACTTGCCACATGCCAAATACAGTTCTAAGTGCTTTTTAAAAATCTTTTTATCTTCAAAACAACCTGTGAAGGTAGGTTTTATTATCATCATTATCTCTTTTTAGTAGAAGAGGAAGCTGAAGCATAAGAAAGCCAAGTAACTTGGCCAAGTACATAGGAAAATGAGAGGGGCTAAAAGTGTGGTGGTGGGGGGACAGGGATTCAAACCCAGCTGAGCTGGCCATCAAGTCTAGGCCATTAACTACTCTGCTCTCCTGCCTTTGGGTGACATTTCAGCTCACCCTATTTTCTGGCTTCATTCCAAACTTGGCCAGAGGCCAGTTAACTACGGTGACTCACCAGTAAAACTGCAAAGTAGGTGCAGGCCAACTTCCCTGCTTTCCACCTGCCCAGATTCCACCTCTAGGTTCCCTGGCCTACAAATATCCTTCCTCCTCAACCATGCAAAGTTGCAGACTAAGATAAATCAATGGGCTCTAGGGTTCCCACCTGCTCGTGAGATAATTAGGGTCCATGGGAACAAGCCCGAACTGAAAAACATTGTACACTGGGGTTACTTTCTGTTGGCTGCTATTATTTAACTGCTGCTCTTGCAGAACAGAACCAGGTTGTGATCCATACACAAGCCAGACTTAAAACAGAGGACCTCAGCTCCAAAAAAGCACCAATGAGTTGCCTGAGTTGCCTACCGATATTGGCCAATCAGGGTGAGGCTCTTCGAACCATTCAGGAGGAGGGAATTTTATATAAGCAGGCCTCCCCTCTGTTCAGAGAGCCAGTATAATTACTCTGTTAATGCTGTGTCTCCATTCAGTTCCAGCTTTAGCCCCAATAAAGCCTTGACTGTGCCTTTGATTTTTGGGTCCAGCTTCCTTTCTATCATTGTCAGGCCCACGAACCTGATTCCAGTAACACTTAGGCCTTGTATTTTGAAGTGAGAAAACACTACTTTCCAGGTTTGGAGAAAAAGAAGAAATACGATACCCATCACTGCCTGAACACACGGCACATACATATGTGTATAAATTAACTCATTTGGTTTTCAAATGCACTCATTCTTATTACTTTCCCATTTTACAGATGAGGCCAGTGAGGCTTAGAGAGCCTGTGTAACTTGCCTACAGGCCCACAACCAAAAAAGGAAAAGGAAACACTGCAGGAATATATGCACCATGCTCTTTCCCCCTCTCTTCCCATCTGGTCATTGCATCTCTGACTCTCTTCTCACCAGTATAATTTCTGAGGGAAGGAGAACCTTTAATAACATTATTAGTTCAAAGCAGTATTTTGGGTTGAAATGCCTTCTTTTCAAGTGTGATTTCAGGTTTTCTTTATTTTTCTGTGTTTCCAATTCTACAAAATTAAAAATAGAGTGGTTCAGAGAGGTGAGGTAATATTTGTACAAGTGATTTTGAAAGCATCAAATCAGCTACCAATTCTTGGACATTGTTGTCATCTTTATTAATAGCATCTACCACAGCCTCCAGGCTGTGTGAAGGAGCAGCTCTGGGAAGCCCCAGAACAGAATCATTATCATCCAATTTAATATGATTTATTCAACCTAAAAAATCACAAAGATAACTAAGAACAGTTCTACAAACATCATAGTCCCAACACTAATAAAAATTGATGCAAAAAAAGGGGTTTATCCACAATTGACTCCCAAATTGAAGGGCTTTCATTCCCATGAGCAACGAGTGTCATCTTCATATGTAATGTATGTGAAACTGTGTGATAGCATGGTTAACCTTTGAAACCTGCTTTTATTCACTTATATTCAATCATATAACATAATGATAAAAATATTTGATTTCTTTGATTAAAATTTTATTTTAAAAATAATACGTTTATTGCCAAAAACCTGGAAAGTGCAAAAAGAATAAGGAAGAAAATTTAAACAAATATTAGTTTCAGAACCCAGATATAACCCTTAGTAACTTTCTGTCCTATTACCTTCTAGACTTTAATTTCAATATATATCTTAAAGTATAATTGTTCATCATAGTATATATACTATCTTGTTTATGTAGTTTTTTCATTTCCTTTGTATAAAGGAATATTTTCATATGTCCTGATGATATTTTTTAAAAGATCTATCACCTATCTATCATCTATTTCTACCATCTATCTATCATCTATCATTATCTATCTATCATCTATCTATCTATCTATCTATCTATCTATCTATCTATCTATCTATCTATCTATCATCTATCTATCTATCTATCTATCATCATCTATCTATCATCTATCTATCTATTATCTATATATTTGAGAGGGAGAGCGAGCATGCACGAGCTGGTAAAGGGGCAGAGGAGAAGGAGAGGGAGAAGCAGACTTTCCACTGAGCAGGGAGCCTGATTAGGGTTCAATTCCAAGTTCCTGAGATTATGACCTGAGCCAAATGCAGATGCTTAACCAACTGAGCCATTCAGTTGTCCCCTGATGATTATTTTTAATGATTGTATAACTTTTTTCTCCAGCTTTATTGAGTTGTTATTGACATATAACATGTAAGGTTAAGGTGAACAGTGTGAAGATTAGATACATATATGTATTTCAAAATGTTTATCACAATAAGGTTAATTAACATTTCCATCACTTCACATAATTATGACTTTTGTGTGGGTATGTGTGGGGTGATAACATTTAACATTCCTCTCTCAAAAACTTTCAAGTATATAATACAGTATCAATAATTATAGTCATTATGTTGTGCATTAGATCCCCAGATCTCATTTTCCTTACCACTGGAAATTTGTACCCATTGACCAGTAAGTATCTTCCCATTTTCCTCGCCCCCTGGTAACCACAATTCTATCCTATTTCTATGAGTTTGGTTCTTTTAGATTGAGAATATAAGTGAGAACATACAATATTTATCTTTCTCTGTCAGATTTATTTTTAAAATTTTTTATTTAAATTAAATTTAATTAACATATAGTGTATTATTAGTTTTAGAGGTACAATTTTGTGACTTGTCAGTTGCATACAACACCCAGTGCTCATTACTTAAAGTGCCCTCCTTAATGCCCATCGCCCAATTACCCCATCCCCCCACCCACATCCTCTCCAGTAACCCCATTTGTTTCCTATGGTTAAGAGTCTCTTAAGATTTGCTTCCCTCTCTGCTTTCACCTTGTTTTATTTTTCCTTCCCTTCCCCTATGTCCATGTTTTGTTTCTTCAATTCCACATATGAGTGAAATCATATGGTATTTGTCCTTCTCTGACTTATTTCATTTAGCACAATAACCTCTAGTTCCATCCACATCAGTACAAATGGCAATATTTCATTCATTTTGATGGATGAGTAATATACCATTGTATATATATACCACTTGTTCTTTATCCATTCATCAGTCAGGGGACATTTGGGCTCTTTCAATTCTTGACTATTGTTGATAATGCTGCTATATACACCAGAGTGCATGTACCACTTTGAACCAGTATTTTTGTATCCTTTGGGTAAATATCTAATAGTGCAATTGCTGGGTCATAGGGTAGCTCTATTTTGAACATTCTGAGGAACTTCCATACTGTTTTCCAGAGTGGCTGTACCAGTTTACATTCCCAAGAACAATACAAGAGGTTCTCCCTTTCTCCAAATCCTCACTAAATCCTGTTGTTTCTTTTTAATTTTAGTGATTCTGAACAGGTGTAAATTGGTATCTCATCATGGTTTTGATTTGTATTTCCCTGATGCCAAGTGATGTTGAGCATCTTTTCATGTGTTTGTTAGCCATCTGGATTTCTTCTTTGGAGAAATGTCTGTTCATGTCTTCTGCCCATTTCTTAGCTGGATCATTTGTTTTTTGGGTATTGAATTTGATCAGTTTTTTATAGATTTTGGCTACTAACCCTTTATGATTTTTTAAAATTTATTTGACAGAGAGAGAGACAGAGAGAGAGGGAACACAAGCAGGGGGAGTGGAAGAGGGAGAAGCAGGCTTCCTGCTGAGTAGAGAGCCCGATGCAGGGCTTGATCCCAGGACCCTGGGATTATGACCTGAGCCGAAGGCAGACGATTAACGACTGAGCCACCCAGTAACCCTTTATCTCATATGTCATTTGCAAATATCTTTTACCATTCTGCAGGCTGCCTTGTAATTTTGTTCATTGTTTCCTTTGCTGTGCAGAAGCTTTTTATCTTGATGAAGTCCCATAGTTCATTTTTCCTTTTGTTTCCCTTGCCTCTGGCAATGTGTCTAGTAAGAAGTTGCTCTGTCCAAGTTCAAGGAGATTGCTACCTCTGATCTCCTCTAGGATTTTGAATGTTTCCTGTCTCATATTTGGGTCTTTCATACATTCTGAATTTATTTTTGTGTATAGTGAAAGAAAGTTGGTCCAGTTTCACTCTTCTGCATGTTGCTGTGCAGATTTCCCAACATTATTTGTTGAAGAGACTTTTTTTCATTGGATATTCTTTCCTGCTTTGTCAAAGATAAGTTGCCCATATTCTGTGGGTCCATTTGCTGGTTTTCTATTCAGCTCCATTGATCTATGTGTTTGTTTTTGTGAAAGTACCATACTGTCTTGATGGCTACAGCTTTCTAATATAGCTTGAAGTCTGGAATCATGATTCCTCCAGCTTTGCTTTTCTTTTTCAGGATTGCTTTCACTATTTAGGGTCTTTTGTGATACCGTACAAATTTTAGAATTGTGTGTTCTAGCTCTTTGAAAAATGCTGTTGATATTTTGGTGGGGATTGCATTAAATGTGAAGATTGCTTCGGGTAGTATAGACATTTTGACAATGTTTGTCAAATCTTCCAATCCATGAGCATGGAATGTTCTTCCATTTCTTTGTGCCTTCTTCAATTTCCTTCATAAGTATTCTATTGATTTCAGAGTACAGATCTTTTACCTCCTTGGTTAGGTTTATTCCTAGGTATCTTGATTTTGGTGCAATTGTAAATGGATTTATTCCTTTATTTCTTCTTCTGTTTCATTATTGGTGTATAGGAATGCAACTACATTGGTTTTATATCCTGTGACATTGCTGAATTCCTGTATTATTTCTAAAAAATTTTGGGTGGAGTATTTTGGGTTTTCTACATAGAGTATCATGTCCTCTGCAAATAGTGAAAGTTTGACTTTTTCCTTGCTGATTTGGATGTCTTTTATTTGTTTTTGTTGTCTGATTGCTGAGGCTAAGACTTCCAGTACTATATTAAGTAGTAATAGTGAGTGGTCACCCCTGTCTTGTTCCTGACCTTAAAGGAAAAGCTATCAGTTATTCCCCATTGAGGATGATATTAATTGTGGGTCTTTTGTATATGGCCTTTCTGATATTGAGGTACGTTCCATCTATCCCAACTTTGTTGAGGATTTTTATAAAGAATGGATGCTGCATTTTGTCAAATGATTTTTCTGCATCTATGGAAAGAATCATATGGTTCTCATCCTTTCTTTTATTAATGTGGAGTATCACATTGTTTGATTTCTGAATATTGAACCACGCCTGCAGCCCAGGAATAAATCCCACTTGGTTGAGGTGAATAATTCTTTTAATGTACTGTTGGATTCGATTTGCTTGAATCTTGTTGAGAATTTTTGCACCTATGTACAACAGTGATATTAAACAGTAATTCTCCTTTATAGGGGTCTTTGTCTGGATTTGGATCAAGGTAATGCTGGCCTTGTAGAAAGCATTTGGAAGTTTTCCTTCTGTATCTATTTCTGGAATATGTGAAGAATAGGTATTAATTCTTCTTTAAATGTCTGGTAGAATTCTCCTGGCAGGCCATCTTGTCCTGGACTCTTGTTTGTTGGGAGATTTTTTATTACTGATTCAATTTCTTTGTTGGTTATGCATCTGTTTAAGTTTTCTATTTCTTCCTGTTTCAGTTTCGGTAGTTTGCATATTCCTAGGAATTTGTCCATTTCTTCCAGATCATCCAGTTTTTTGGCATATGATTTTTCATAATATTCTCTTATGATTATTTGTATTTCTGTGGTGTTGGTTCTGCTCTCTCCTCCTTCATTTGTGATTTTATTTACTTGGGTTCTTTCTATTTTCTTTTTGATAAGTCTGGCTAGGGGCTTATCAATTTTATTAATTCTTTCAAAGAACAAGCTGTTAGTTTCATTATCTGTTCTACTGTTTTTTTTCTTTCTATATCATTGATTTCTGCTCTAATCTTTATTTTTCTTCTCCTGCTGGATTTAGGCTTTATTTGCCTTTCTTTTTCCAGCTCTTTATGTGTAAGGTTAAGTTGTGTATTTGAAAATTTTCTTGCTTCTTGACGTAGGCCTGTATTGCTATATACTTCCCTATTATAACTGCCTTTGCTGCATCCTGAAGGTTTTGGACTGTCATGTTTTTATTTTCATTTCCTTCCATGTAATGGTTTTTTAAAATTTTTATTGTTATGTTAATCACCATACATTACATCATTAGTTTTTGATGTAGTGTTCCATGATTCATTGTTTGTGCATAACATCCAGTGCTCCATGCAGAATGTGCCCTCTTTAATACCCATCGCCAGGCTAACCCATCCTCCCACGCCCCTCCCCTCTAGAACCCTCAGTTTGTTTCTCAGAGTCCATCATCTCTCATGGTTCGTCTCCCCCTCGATTTCCCCCACTTCATTCTTCCCCTCCTGCTTTTTTTTTTCTTAACATATATTGCATTATTTGTTTCAGAGGTACGGATCTGAGATTCAACAGTCTTGCACAATTCACAGTGCTCAACATAGCACATACCCTCTCCAGTGTCTATCACCCAGCCACCCCATCCCTCCCACTCCCCCCTACTCCAGCAACCCTCAGTTTGTTTCCTGAGATTAAGAATTCCTCATATCAGTGAGTTCATATGATACATGTCTTTCTCTGATTCACTTATTTCGCTCAGCATAACACCCTCCAGTTCCATCCACGTCATTGCAAATGGCAAGATTTCATTCCTTTTGATGGCTGCATAATATTCCATTGTATATATATACCACATCTTCTTTATCCATTCATCTGTCGATGGACATCTTGGCTCTTTCCACAGTTTGGCTATTGTGGACATTGCTGCTATAAAGATCGGGGTGCAAGTACTCCTTCGGATCCCTACCTTTGTATCTTTGGGGTAAATACATAGTAGTGCAATTGCTGGATGGTATGGTAGCTCTATTTTCAACTTTTTGAGGAACCTCCATACTGTTTTCCAGAGTGGCTGCACCAGCTTGCATTCCCACCAACAGTGTAGGAGGGTTCCCTTTCTCCGCAACCCTGCCAACATCTGTCGTTTCCTGACTTGTTAATTTTAGCCATTCTGACTGGTGTGAGGTGGTATCTCATTGAGGTTTTGATTTGGATTTCCCTGATGCCGAGCGATGTTGAGCACTTTTTCATGTGTCTGTTGGCCATTTGGAAGTCTTCTTTGGAAAAGTGTCTGTACATGTCTTCTGCCCATTTCTTGATTGGATCATTTGTTCTTTGGGTGTTGAATTTGATAAGTTCTTTATAGATTTTGGATACTAGCCCTTTATCTGATATATCATTTGCAAATATCTTCTCCCATTCTGTCGGTTGTCTTTTGGTTTTGTTGACTGTTTCCTTTGCTCTGCAAAAGCTTTTTATCTTGATGAAGTCCCAATAGTTCATTTTTGCCCGTGCTTCCCTTGCCTTTGGCGATGTTTCTAGGAAGAAGTTGCTGTGGTTGAGGTCGAAAAGGTTGGTGCCTGTGTTCTCCTTTAATATTTTGATGGACTCCTGTCTCAGATTGAGATCTTTCAACCATTTTGAGTCTATTTTTGTGTGTGGTGTAAGGCAATGGTCCAGTTTCATTCTTCTGCATATGGCTGTCCAATTTTCCCAACACCATTTGTTGAAGAGACTGTCTTTTTTCCATTGGACATTTTTTCCTGCTTTGTCAAAGATTAGTTGACCATAGAGTTGAGGGTACATTTCTGGGCTCTCTATTCTGTTCCATTGAACAATGTGTCTGTTTCTGTGCCAGTACCATACTGTCTTGATGATGACAGCTTTGTCATAGAGCTGGAAGTCCAGAACTGTGATGCTGACAGCTTTGCTTTTCTTTTTCAAGATTCCTCTGGCTCTTTGGGGTCTTTTCTGGTTCCATACCAATTTTAGGATTATTTGTTCCATTTCTTTGAAAAAAGTGGATGGTATTTTGATGGGGATTGCATTGAATGTGTAGATTGCTCTAGGCAGCATTGACACCTTCACAATATTTGTTCTTCCAAACCATGAGCATGGAACGTTTTTTCATTTCTTTCTGTCTTCCTCAATTTCTTTCAGGATTATTTTATAGTTTTATGAGTACAGATCCTTTGCCTCTTTGGTTAGATTTATTCCTAGGTATCTTCTTATGGTTTTGGGTTCAATTGTAAATGGAATCGACTCCTTAATTTCTCTTTCTTCTGTCTTGTTGTTGGTGTATAGGAATGCCACTGATTTCTGTGCATTGATTTTATATCCTGCCACTTTACTGAATTCCTGTATGAGTTCTAGCAGTTTTGGGGTGGAGTCTTTTGGGTTTTCCACATAAAGTATCATATCATCTGCAAAGAGTGAGAGTTTGACTTCTTTGCCGATTTGGATGCCTTTGATTTCTTTTTGTTGTCTGATTGCTATGGCTAGGACTTCTAATACTATGTTGAATAGCAGTGGTGATAGTGGACATCCCTGCCGTGTTCCTGACCTTAGGGGGAAAGCTCTCAGTTTTTCCCCATTGAGAATGATATTTGCTGAAGATTTTTCATAGATGGCTTTTATGGTATTGAGGTAGATACCGTTTATCCCTATACTCTGAAGAGTTTTGATCAAGAAAGGATGCTGTACGGGCACCTGGGTGGCCCAGATGGTTAAGCGTCTGCCTTCGCTCAGGTCATGATCCCAGAGTCCTGGGATTGAGTCCCGCATTGGGCTCCCCACTTAGCGGGGAGCCTGCTTCTCCCTCTGCCTCTCTGTCTGTCTCTTATGAATAAATAAATAAAAAATCTTTAAAAAAAAAAGAAAGGATGTTGTACTTTGTCAAATGCTTTTTCTGCATCTATTGAGAGGATCATATGATTCTTGTTCTGTCTTTTGTTAATGTATTGTATCACGTTGATTGATTTGCAGATGTTGACCCAACCTTGCAGCCCAGGGATAAATCCCACTTGGTCGTGGTGAATAATACTTTTAATGTACTGTTGGATCCTATTGGCTAGTATTTTGGTGAGAATTTTTGCATCCATGTTCATCAAGGATATTAGTCTGTAATTCTCCTTTTTGATGGTGTCTTTATCTGGTTTGAGGATCAAAGTAATGGTGGCCTTGTAAAACGAGTTTGGAAGTTTTCCTTCCATATCTATTTTTGGGAATAGTTTCAGAAGAATAAGTATTAAATCTTCTTGAAATGTTTGGTAGAATTCCCCTGGGAAGGCATCTGGCCCTGGGCTTTTGTTTGTTGGGACATTTTTGATGACTGCTTCAATTTCCTTAGTGGTTATAGGTCTGTTCAGGTTTTCTGTTTCTTCCTGGTTTAGTTTGGTAGTTGATACATCTCTAGAAATGCATCCATTTCTCCAGATTGTCTAATTTGCTGGCATAGAGTTACTCATATGTGTTCTTACAATTGTTTGTATTTCTTTGGTGTTGGTTGTGATCTCTCCTCTTTCATTCATGATTTTGTTGATTTGAGTCATTTCTCTTTTCTTTTGGAGAAGTCTGGCCAGGGGTTTATCAATCTTGTTCATTCTTTCAAAGAACCAGCTCCTAGTCTTGTTGATCTGTTCTACTGTTCTTTTGGTTTCTATTACATTGATTTCTGCTCTGATCTTTATTATTTCTCTTCTCCTGCTGGGTTTAGGCTGTATTTGCTGTTCTTTCTCCAGCTCCTTTAGGTGTAGGGTTAGGTTGTGTACTTGAGACCTTTCTTGTATCTTGAGAAAGGCTTGTATTGCTATATACTTTTGTCTTGCCTTTGCTGCATCCCAAGGATTTTGAACAGTTGTGTTTTCATTTTCATTGGTTTCCATGAATTTTTTAAATTCTTCTTTAATTTCCTGGTTGACCCATTCATTCTTTAGTAGGATGCTCTTTAGCCCCCATGTATCTGAATACTTTCCGACTTTCATCTTGTGATTGGGTTCTAGTTTCAAAGCATTGTGGTCTGCAAATAGGCAGGGAATGATCCCAATCTTTTGGTACCGGTTGAGACCTGATTTATGACTAGGACGTGATCGATTCTGGAGAATGTTCCATGGGCACTAGAGAAGAATGTGTATTCCGTTGCTTTGGGATGGAATGTTCTGAATATGTCTGTGAAGTCCATTTGGTCCTGTGTGTCATTTAAAGTCTTTATTTCCTTGTTGATCTTTTGCTTAGATGATCTGTCCATTTCAGTGAGGGGGGGTGTTAAAGCCCCCCATTATTATTGTATTGTTGTCGATGTGTTTCTTTGCTTTTGTTATTAATTGCCTTATATAATTGGCTGCTCCCATGTTAGGGGCATAGATATTTACAAGTGTTAGATCTTCTTGTTGGATAGACCCTTTAAATAGGATATAGTGTCCTTCCTCATCTCTTATTACAGTCTTTGGTTTAAAATCTAATTTGTCTGATATAAGGATTGCCACCCCAACTTTCTTTTGGTGTCCATTAGCATAGTAAATGATTTTCCACCCCTCACTTTCAATCTGGGGGTGTCTTTGGGTCTAAAATGAGTCTCTTGCAGACAGCATATCGATGGGTCTTGTTTTTTTTATCCAATCTGATAGCCTGTGTCTTTTGATTGGGGCATTTAGCCCATTTACATTCAGGGTAACTATTGAAAGATAGGAATTTAGTGCCATTGTATTGCCTGTAAGGTGACTGTTACTGTATCTTGTCTGTGTTCCTTTCTGGTCTATGTTGCTTTTAGGCTCTCTCTTTGCTTAGAGGATCCCTTTCAATATTTCTTGTAGGGCTGGTTTTGTGTTTGCAAATTCCTTTAGTTTTTGTTTGTCCTGGAAGCTTTTTATCTCTCCTTCTCTTTTCAATGACAGCCCAGCTGGATAGAATATTCTTGGCTGCATATTGTTCTCATTTAGTGCTCTGAATATATCCTGCCAGTCCTTTCTGGCCTGCCATGTCTCTGTGGATAGGTCTGTTGGCAGTCTAATGTATCTACCATTGTAGGTTACATATCTCTTCTCCCGAGCTGCTTTCAGGATTTTCTGTGTCTGAGACTTGTAAGTTTTACTATTAGATGTTGGGGTGTTGACCTATTTTTATTGATTTTGAGAGGGGTTCTCTGTACCTCCTGGATTTTGATGCCTGTTTCCTTCTCAAAATTAGGGAATTTCTCTGCTATAATTTGCTCCAATATACCTTCTGCCTCTCTCTCTCTTCTTCTTCTGGGATCCCAATTATTCTAATGTTGTTTCATCTTATGGTATCGCTTATCTCTCGAATTCTGCCCTCGTGATCCAGTAGTTGTTTATCTCTCTTTTTCTCAGCTTCTTTATTTTCCATCATTTGGTCTTCTATATCACTGATTCTCTCTTCTGCCTCATTTATCCTAGCAGTTAGCACCCCCATTTTTTATTGCACCTTATTAATAGCCTTTTTGATTTTGACTTGGTTAGATTTTAGTTCTTTTATTTCTCCAGAAAGGGTTTCTCTAATAACTTCCATGCTTTTTTCAAGCCCAGCTAGTATCTTTAAAATCATCATTCTGAACTCTAAGTCTGACATCGTACTAATGTCCTTATTGAGTAGGTCCCTGGCAGTCGGTACTACCTCTTGTTCTTTTTGTTGAGGTGATTTTTTCCATCTTGTCATTTTGTCCAGAGGAGAATAGATGAATGAGAGAACAAAATGCTAAAGGGTAACAACTTCCCCAGAAAATATACTCTAAACAAATCAGAAAAGACCTGAAGCTGGGGGAAGAGAAAGGGAAAGAAAGTAAGAAGAAAAAGAAAAAGAAAAAAAAGAAAAAGAAAAAGATAAAAATAAACAAAAACAGAACAAAACAAAAAAACCAGAATATGATCAAATATGATCAGGTTGGTGCATAGATCCGTGCCACACACTAGATTTTGGGTGTATTTTGGTCTGTTAGAAGAAAGTGCCTCCCAAAATTTTAAAGAAAGAGAAACATATGTGTACAAAAATTAGGGTTGATACGATGAAGGGATGGAATATGACTGTAAAGTTGAAAATTATAAAAACCTTTATAGAAGGAATTGATAAGATAAGAAGTTGTTTGAAAAAAGAAAGAACAGGTTTAAAAAAAAAAGTAAAAAAATGGGAGAGAATGTGATCAGGCAGGAGAGTAGAACCAAGCCATACACTAGAGATTTAGGGTATATTTTGATCTATTAGAAGAAAGTGTATCTCAAAATTTTAAAGAGAGAACAACTTATATATATATATATACCAAAAATATGGGTAACTACTATGAAGACATAGAATATGACTCTAAAAATGAAAAATAAAAATGTTTTTTAAAAAAGGGATTGATAAGATGTTGGTTGAAAAAGGGAAAAAGAAAAATTCAAAAAAAAAACAGTTAAAAAAATTAACTTTGAAAGAATCTAAAGAATCATGGTAAAATGCCATGGATTCTATGTGCATTATTCCCCTAGCACTGGAGTTCTGCCATTCTCATTGATCAATAAACTTGGTCTTGGCTGGCTGTTCTTGCTGATCTTCTGGGGAGGGGCCTGTTGCCGTGGTTCCCAAATGTCTTTGCCAGAGGCAGAATTGCTCCGCTCTTACCTGGTCTGGGCTAAATAATCTGCTCGGGTTTGCTCTTGGGAGCTTTTGTTCCCTGCAAGCTTTCCGTACAGCTTTGGAGGCAGAGAGTGAAAATGGTGGCCTCCCAATCTCTGCCCTGGAGGAGCTGAGAACTCAGGGCCCACTCCTCAGTGAGCCCCAGAGAAAAGCAGTCAGTCACTCCCGTCTCCCTGCTCTCCGGTCACACTCTGTGCTCACCCAGCCTATGACCAAGCATTTCTATCTCTGGCACCCATCTCGGTGTGGAGTCTCCAAACCCAGCAGATCCCTGCAGTGCACTCCTGTGCCACTCCTCCCGGGGGAGGAAGGGGAGTCTCCCTGGATCTGCCGCTTGTTGGGTCCCTGCTGGAGGAGCAGTGGCCCATCTGTGCCGCAGATCACAGTTTATGGCAACCCTGAGGTGAGAGCCCGCACCTCGGCTCCGTCTTCCCTGCTCCAATACCTAGGAGCTCTGCCACACTCAGGCACCCCCAGTCTTTCTGGGACCCCAAGGGTCCTGATACCACACTGTCCCGCGAGGGTTCCACCCCCTGCTTAGCCACTGGAGCGACGTCTCTCAGCGGAGCCGACTTCTAAAAGTTCCGATTTTGTGCTCTGGGGCTCTATCTCTTGCCAGAAGAGGCCGACGGAGGCCCCCTCCCCCGGCATCTATTCTCCCAAATATTGCCTCAGATTCACTTCTCCGCACGTCCTACCTTCCAGAAAGTGGTCGCTTTTCTGTCCAGAGAGTTGTTGCTTTTCTTTTCTTCAATCTCCTGTTGAGTTCATAGGTGTTCAGAATGGTTTGATCTCTATCCAGCTGAATTCCTAAGACCAGATGAAATCCAGGTCTCCTACTCCTCTGCCATTTTGCTCCTCCCCCCTTCCATGTAATGTTTTATTTCGTCTTTAATTCCATGACTAACCCATTCATTCTTTAGTAGGATGTTCTTTAACCTCCACACATTTGTGATCTTTCCAAATTTTTTCTTGTGGTTGACTTCAAGTTTCATAGTGTGTGGTCTGAAAATATGCATTGTATGGTCTTGATCTTTTTGTACTTGTTGAGATCTGATTTGTGACCCGGTATGTGATCTATTCTGGAGAATGTTCCATGTGTACTCAAAAAGAATGTATTTTCTCTTTCTTTAGGATGAAATGTCCTGAATATATCCATTAAGTGCATTGGTCCCGTGTGTCATTCTAAGCCTTTGTTTCCTTGTTGATTTTCTGCTTAGATGATCTGTCCACTGAAGTGAGTCTGGTGTTAAAGTCCCCTACTATTATTGTATTATTATCAACTTGTTTCTTTATGTTTGTTATTAATTGATTCATATATTTGGGTGCCCCCAAATTGGAGGCACAAATATTTATAACTGTTAGACCTTGATGGATAGACCCCCTTAATAATGATATAATGCTCTCCATATCTTGTTACAGTCTTTGGTTTAAAATCTAGTTTTTCTGATATAAGTATGGCTATTCCAGCTTTCTTTTGACGTCCATTAGCATGATAAATGGTTCTCCACCCGCCCTGGCACCAACCCCCCCCCCCGCCCCGCTTTCAATCCGGAGTTGTCATTGTGTCTAAAATGAATTTTTTTGTAAGCAACATATAGATGGATCTTGTTTTTTAATCCATTCTGATACTCTATATTTTTTGATTGGAGAATTTAGTCCATTTACATTCAGTGATTATTGATACATATTAATTTGGTGCCACTGTACTACCTGTAAATTTGGTGTTTCTGGTGATGTTTTCTGTTCCTTTCTAATTTTTGCTGCTTTTGGTCTTTTCTCTCCACTCAGAGAGCCCCATTTAATATTTATTGCAGGGATGGTTTTGTGGTCATGAACTCCTTTAGTTTTGTTTGTCTCAGATACTCTTATCTCTCCTATTCTGAATGACAGCCTTGCTGGATAAAGTGTTCTTGACTGCATATTTTTCCCCTTCAGAACTTTGAGTATATCCTGCCAGTCTCTTCTGACCTGCCAAGTTCCTATGGATAGATCTGTTGCAACCCTGACCTGTCTTTCTGTGTAGGTTAAGGACATTTTCCCCTTGCTGCTTCCAGGATTCTTTCTTTGTGTATTTTGTGAAATTGATTATGATATGACTTAGTGATGGCTGGTTTTTATGAATTTAATGGGAGTTCTCTGTGCCTCTTGGATTTTGATGTCCGTGTCCTTCCCCATATTAGGGAAATTTTCAATTATAATTTGCTCAAATAAACCCTCTGCCCCTTTTTCTCTCTCTTCATCTTCTGGGACACCTATGATACGAATGTTTCTACAATTTAAGAAGTTGCTGAGTTCCATAAGTCTACCTTCAAGATCCAAAACTTTCCCCCCTCTTCTTTTCAGCTTCATTATTTTCCAATATATTATCTTCTATATCACTGTTTCATTCAGGCTTCATCCATGGATGCTTCATCCATCTTTGCTATTATGGCATCCATTTTTGTTTGCATCTCTGTTACAGCATTTTTAATTTTAGCCTGACTAGATTGTAATTCTTTTATCTCTGCAGTAAAGGATTCTGTAGTGTCTCTTATGTTTTTTTTTTTTCAAGCCCAGCTACTATCCTTATAATTGTTGTTTTAAATTCTAGTTCAGACATCTTGCTTATAACTGTATTGATTAAATCCCTGAACAAAATTTCTCCTTCCTGTTCTTTCTTTTAGTGTGAATTCCCCCATATTGTCATATTGTCCAGAAAGGAAAAAAAAAAAGAAACACACACATTTTTAGGATTTTTTGTTCCAGCTCTGTGAAAAATGCTGATGGCATTTTGATAGGGATTTCGTTGACTGTGTAGATTGCTTTGGTTAGCATAGACATTTTAACAATATTTTTTTTCCAATCCATTAGCATGGAATGTTTTTCCTTATCTTTGAGTCTTCATCAATATCTTTCATAAGTGTTCTATAGTTTTCAGAGTACAGATCCTTTACCTCTTTGGTTAGATTTATTCCTAGGTATCTTATGGTTTTTAGTGTAACTGTAAATGGGATCAATTTCTTGATTTCTCTTTCTTCTGCTTCAGTGTTAGTGTATAGAAATGCAACTTACTTCTGTGCAGTGATTTTATATCCTGTGATTTTACTGAATTCCTGTAACAGTTCTAGCTATTTTTCATGGACTCTTTTGTGTTTTCTACATAGAGTATCAAGTTGGCTGTGAAGAGTGAAACTGACTTCTTTGCTGATTTGGATGCATTTTATTGCTTTTTGTTGTGTGATTGCTGAAGCTTAGACTTCCAGTACTACGGTGAACAACAGTGGACATCCCTGTCATGTTCCTGACTTTAGGGGAAAAGCTCTGTTTTTCCCCTTTGAGGATGATATTCACTGTGGATCTTTCATATATGCCTTTTATGACTTTGAGGTATATTCCCTCTATCCCTACACAGCAGAGAGTTTTTATCAAGAAAGAAAGTTGTATTTTGTCAAATGGTTTTCTGCATCTATTGAGACAATGATACGTTTCTCATCCTTTCTTTTATTAATATCATGTATCACATTGGTTGATATGCAGATGTTGAAACAATCTTGTAGCCCAGGAATAAATTCCACTTAGTCTTGATGAAGAATCCTTTTAATGTACTATTGGATTGTATTAGCTAGTATCTTGGTGAGAAATTTTATATCCATGTTCATCAAGGTTATTGGTCTGTAATTTTCCCTTTTTTAGTGGGGTCATTGTCTGGTTTGGGGATCAAGGCAAGGATATATCTTTCCTGGATTAGGGAAGGAAATGATGGAGTGTGTTTGGAAGTTTTCCTTCCATTTCTATTTTCAAAACAGTTTCAGAATGATGAGTATTAACTCTTCTTTAAATGTTTAGTAGAATTCTGCTGGGAGGCCATCCAGCCCTGGACTCTTGTTTGTTGGGAGATTTTTTTATTACTGATTCAATTTCTTTCCTGGTTATGGGTCTGATCAGGTTTTCTACTTCTTCCTGTTTCAGTTTTGGTAGTTTATATGTTTCTAGGAATGTATCTATTTCTTCCAGATTGCCTAATTTGTTGACATGTAGTTGCTCCTATGTTCTTATAATTGTATTTCTTCAGTTTTGGTTGTGATCTCTCCTCATTCATTCATTTTATTTATTTGGGTTCTTTCTCTTTTCTTTTTGATAAGTCTGTCTAGGGGCTTATCAATCTTATTAATTCTTTTAAAGAATCAGCTCTAAGTTTCATTGATCTGTTCTACTGTTTTTATGATTTCTATATCATTGATTCCTGCTCTAATCTTTATTATTTCTCTTTTCTTGCTAAATTTAGGCTTTTTTTGCTGTTGTTTTTCCAGCTCCTTTAGGTGTAAGGTTAGGTTCTGTATTGGAGAATTTTCTTGTTTCTTGAGAAAGGCCTGTATTGCTATACACTACCCTCTTACAACTGTCTTTGCTGCATCCCAAAGGTTTGGACTGTCAAGTTTTAATTTGCATTTGCTTCCATGTATTTTTTAAATTCTTCTTTAATTTCCTGGTTGACCATTCATTCTTCACTGGGATGCTTTTTAATGTCCATGTATTTGTAGTACTTTACAAATTTTTTCTTGTGGTTGACTTCAAGTTTTAAAGCAATGTGGTCCGAAAATATGCATGGTGTAATCTCAATCTTTTTGTACCAGTTGAGACCTGATATGTGAACTAGTATGTGATTTATTCTGGAGAATGTTCCATGTGCACTTGAAAAGAATGTGTATTCTGCTGTTTTAGGGTGAAATGCTCTGAATATATCTGTGAAGTCCATCTGGTCCAGTATGTTATTCAAAGCCCTTGTTTCCTTGTTGATCTTCTGCTTAGATGATCTATCCATTGCTGTGAATGGGTGTTGAAGTCACCTACTGTTATTGTATTATTATCAATACATTTCTTTAACTTTTCAAAGCATTGTGGTCTGAAAATATGCAGGGAATAATCCCAGTATTTTGGTCGTGGTTGAGACCTGATTTGTGACCCAGTAGGTGATCTATTCTGGAGAATGTTTTATGTGCATTTGAGAAGAATGTGTATTCTGTCGCTTTAGGATGGAATGCTCTGTGTATCTCTGTGGAGTCCTGGTTCAGTGTGTCATTCAAAGCCCTTGTTTCCTTGTTGAACTTCTGCTTAGATGACCTGTCTATTGCAGTGAGTGGGGTGTAAAAGTCCCCTACTATTATTGTATTAATGTCACTGTGTTTCTTTAATTTTGTTATTAATTGGTTTATGTAATTGGCTGCTCCCAAGTTAGGGGCATAAATATTACAATTGTTAGATCTTCTTGTTGGTTAGACCCTTTAATTATGACACAGTATTCCCCTCATCTCTTATTACAGTCTTTTGTTTAAAATCTAAAGAATCATTGAACACTACATCAAAAACTAATGATGTATTATATGTTGGCTAATTGAACATAATATAAATAATAAATAAATAAATAAATAAATAAATAAATAAATAAATAAATAATCTAATTTGTCTGATATAAGGATTTCTACCCCAGCTTTCTTTTGATGTTTGCTGTTTATGGCAACATTGAGCCAAAGCCCACTCCTAGGCTTTCTCATTGCAGCTGGCTTCCCTGCTCCAGTGTTTGGGAAATTTGCCACATTCAGGCATCCTCATTCTTTCTGTGACCCCAGGAATTCTGAGATCACACTGTCCCACCAACAATTCTGCCCTGCTTGGCCATCCGAGCACCTTTCAAGCAGGGAAGTCCCTCAATGGAACAGACTTGTAGAAGTTCTGATTTTGAGCCCCACTGCTATATCACTTTCTGCTAGCCAGCTTATGGAGGCTCCCTTTCCCCATGGTTTTTCTTCTGATATATCCCCTCAGATATATCGCTTCTCCACATCACCTACATTGAAAAATGTGGTCTGTTTTCTATTTGTAGATGTGCTTCAATTCTTTTCTTGCATCTCCGGTTGAATTCACAGGTGTTCAGAATGATTTAATAACTATCTAGCTGAATTCAAGGGACCAGATGAAACAAGGGTCTCCTACTCCTTCACCATCTTCTCTCCACTCTCACTGAAATCTTTCATCACTGATGTGTGGGATGAATATGCCACCCACTCTGTAGTGAGCCCTCACAGAAAAGCTGTCAATAACTCTTGCCTCCCCAGTTTCCATCTGAATTCTGTGTTCATCTGGCCTGTGACCAAGTGTTTTTATCTCAGGCATGCAACTGAGTTTCAAAACTCCAAATTCCTGCAGCATGGACCCATGCTGTTCCTCTTGGGGGAGGATGCAGTTCTCACCATGCTTCTCCTTCTGCTGGACTCCTGCCAGGAAAGTGGTCACATGACTGTGCTGCAGTTCATGGTTTGTGGCAACCCAGAGCAAAAAGCCAGTACCTAGACTTGCTCTTCTCTGCCAGGTTCCCCATTCTTATGCCTAGGAACTCTGTTGCATTTAGTCACCCCTGTTCTTCAGGGATCCCAAGACCATGCTGTCCCACCTGCGATTCTGCCCCGCTTTGCCACCTGAACACCTTTAAGCAAGGGACATTCCCCACTGTAGTGGACTTCTAAAAGTTCTGATTGTGTGCTCTGCTTCTTATAATAATTTGCAGTAGCCTCCTTAAGCAGGCTCCCTCCCCTCTGTCATATCCTCAGATATATTGCTCCACTTTGGATTCAAGTCTTGTCACCTTGCACCTTCCAAAAGGTGGTCACTATTCTACTTGTAGAATTGCAACACTTCTTTTCTCAGATCTGATTGATTTCTCAAGTGTTCAGAATGATTTGATAACTATATAGCTGTTAGAGGAACCAGAAAACTTATGATCCTCTACTCCTCTGCCATCTTAACACCACCTGTGGAAGAGTTTTTCTTGTGCAACTCCCCATAAGCACTTCATTCTTTCTCTCTTTCTTTCTTGCTCTCTCACTCCTCTTTTTGCAATCAGAGCCTCCTCCCAATCCCACACCCACTGCTCTTCTTTCCCCCAAATAATTCTCCATCATTTCCTATTTTCTATGATGAGGCTGGGATTCCTTTTTTAGCTCTAGTTGTTCATTTTGATTTTCTCCATCCTTGGATCTATTTCTTGGGTGTTCAAAGTGATTTGATATTTATTTAGCTGGGTTCAGAATGAGGCAAGCCCAGGGTCACCCTACTCTTCTTCCATCTTAACTCCTCCCCAGTGGATCTAGCTTCTTTTAACAAGCAGACCAAAACATAGGTCAACTAACCTTTGACAAAGCAGGAAAGAATATCCAATGGAAAAAAGACAGTCTCTTCAACAAATGGTGTTGGGAAAATTGGACAGCCACATGCAGAAGAATGAATCTGGACCATTTTCTTACACCATACACAGAAATAAATTCAGAATGGATGAAAGACCCAAATGTGAGACAGGAATCCATCAAAATCCTAGAGGAAAACACAGGCAGCAACCTCTTCGACCTTGGCCATAGCAACTTCTTGCTAGACGTGTGTCCAAAGGCAAGGGAAGCAAAAGCAAAAATGAATTATTGGGACCTCATCAGGATAAAAAGCTTTTGCAGGGCAAAGGAAGCAGTCAACAAAACTAAAAGGCGACCTATGGAATTGGAGAAGATTTTAGCAAATGACTTATCAGATAAAGGGCTATTATCCAAAATCTGTAAAGAACTTCTCGAACTCAGCACCCAAAAAACAAAAACTCCAGTCAAGAAATGGGCAGAAGACATAAAGAGACATTTCTCCAAAGAAGACATCCAGATGGCTAACAGACACATGAAAAAATGCTCAACATTACTGGGCATCAGGGAAATACAAATCAAAACCCTAATGAGATACCACCTCATACCCATCAGAATGGCTAAAATGAACAACTCAGGAAACAACAGATGTTGGTAAAGATGCAGAGAAAGGGGAACTCTTTTACACTGTTGGTGGGAATGCAAACTGTTGTGGTCACTCTGGAAAATGGTATGGAGGTTTCTCAAAAAGTTCAAAATAGAACTACCTTATGACCCAACAATTGCACTACTAGGTATTTATCCAAAGGAAACAAAAAGTGATTTGAAGGGGCACATACACCCCAATGTTTATAGTAGCAATGTCCACAATAGCGAAGATATGGAAAGAGCCCATATCGACAGATGAATAGTTAAAGAAGAAGTGATATATACATACACAATGGAATATTACTCAGCCATCAATAAGAATGAAATGTTGCCATTTGTAATGATGTGGATGGAACGAGAGGGCATTATGCTAAGTGAAATAAGTCAGTCAGAGAAAGACAAATACCATATGATTTCACTCATATGTGGAATTTAAGAAACAAACAGATGAACATAGTGGTAAGAAGGAAAAATAAGATAAAAACAGAGAGTGAGGTAAACCATAAGAACCTCTTAACTATGGGAAACAAACTGAGGGTTGCTGGAGGGGATGTGAGTGGGGGATGGGGTAATTGCATGATGGGCATTAAGGAGGGCACTTGAGGTAATGAGCACTGGGTGGTATATATAACTGATGAATCACTAAATTCTACCCTTGCAACTATTAACACATTATGTTAACTAAATTGAATTTAAATAACGAATTAAAAAAAAAGAAACACTCCTCACCAAAACTATTGAGTAAGAAAAGGAGAGCTATGGACTATTGTGAGTTTTTATAAACAGCAGAAAGCAGTCTTTAGTTTCAGAGGTCTGGGACATCAGTGGTGGTCTAGTGGGGAATGAGGGTGGAGACTTGGGAGTGGACAAAGTGGTCTGAGGATCCCCTGGGTTGCCCAGGGTGAGGTGCTTCCCCAGCGTGGGGAATATTTGGGAGTGGAGACTGACTTTCCAGGAATGAGGGACCTGACAGTCACCACTGAGCAGCCCATTTCACTACCACAGATACTGGTTGCTTCTGGAAGGCAGCTAATCTTGATAGAGGCTTGCAGCTTGGCTATGCCAGAAATTCTGAGCTGCTGCATGAGAACACAAGTAATTCCTTGGACAAAATGAGTGGAGGGCCAAAGCACTGTGAGACCTCCCCTCAGGGGGTCAAAACAGGTGCACATTAGACTGGATCTCTAAAATCTGCAGTTTTGGAATACAGCTGTGCACCTGATATATGATACAGGAGGGCAGTTGCACAGGGAAAAACACTTCCCCCACTTGGGAGTGGAGGCAGGGCTTCTCCAGGGACCCTGCTTAAGGGTGGTGAGCCTTGGATCAGGCTTTCTCCTGTGCTTTACCACAAACTCCAAATTAGTCATTGGCCCACTTTTCTGAAACAAATCAGCAAACGGCAAAAGTGGGTGTCCATCTCCTGGAGGAACAGTGTGGGTTTGCACCTTGGGAGTCCCTAATATTTAGAGTTTTGAAACCCAGCCATGCACCTAAGATAAAAAGGAAGGCTGCACTGCCTGGTAGGTGGATGGCTGGGATACAGACAGGGTGAGGACAGAGATCCGACAGAAGGCAGGACATGAGAGGGGTGATTGCATATTGTTCTGTGAGGGCTTTCTGAAGAGTGGCTGCTGAGAGCTTTCCACTCTAGGGACCAGAGAGTGGGGCTATGCCATTTCTCTCCCTGCATTACCTCTGGTGGGATTGGATTCCTGCATATCAGCTAAACAGTGCCTCTCAGTGGAGAACAGAGCCAATTACACCAAGCCCCAGCAGATGCATCTCCACTAGAGCAAGCTCTCCTGAGAGGCAGTGTAACAGGCCCCTCCCCCAGAAGACCAACACACACCCCTTGCACGCACCAAATCTACTGATCAGAGAGTGCTGCAAACGTTAGCTCTAAGGGAAATAGGATCTAGCTTTCTTTTCAGTCTTATTCTTATTTTTATTACTATTTTTAAAATTCTCACAGTATTTTATTATTTTTTATATATTTTTATTTTCTCTCTCTTTCTTCTTTTCTTTTATCAGGACAAAATGACAAGATGGAGGAACTGTCCCCAAAAGAAAGAGCAAGAATAAACTACAGCGAGGGATTTGCTCAAAACAGATATAAGTAATATATCTGAACAAGAATCAGAATAAAGTCATAAGAAATACTAGCTGGGCTTGAACAAAATATAGAAGACTCCAGAGAAACCCTTGCTGCAGAGATAAGAACTAAAATCTAGTCAAGCTGAAATTAAAAATGCTATAACCAGGATCCAATCCCATTGGAAGTAATCATAATGAGGGTGCAAGCTGCAGAGGAACAAATAAGTGATATAGAAGATAAAATTATAGGGACGCCTGGGTGGCTCAGTTGGTTGAGCATCTGCCTTCAGCTCAGGTCATGATCCTAGGGTCCTGGGATCGAGTCCTACATTGGGCTCCTTGCTCAGTGGGGAGCCTGCTTTTCCATCTGCCTGCTGCTCCCCCTGTTTGTGCTCTCTCTCTCTCTGACAAAATAAATAAAATATTTTTAAAAAAGATGACAAGATATAATTATGGAAAATAATGAAGCTGAAAGGAAGAGGGAAAGAAAACTATTAGATCATGAATATAGACTCAGGGAATGAGTGAGTCTATAAAGAGAAATAATATCCATATCATAGGAGTCCCAGAAGAAGAAGAGCAGGAAACAGAGACGGAAGGTATACTTAAACAAATTATAGTGGAGCCTTTCCATAATCTGGTAAAGGAAAGAGGCATTCTAGCCCAAGAGGTACAGAACTCCCCTCAAAATCAACAAAAACAGGTAAATACCTAGACATATCATAGTGAAACTTGCAAAATGTAGAGATGAAGAGAGAATTCTGAAAGCAGCTAGGGACAAAAGGTCCTTAACCTACAAGGGTAGATACATACCCTTGTATGTAGATACATAAGTCTAGCAAAAGACATAGCCACAGAGACCTAGCAGGCCAGAAGAGAGTGTCATGACATATTCAACGTGCTGAATGGGAAAAATATGCAGCCAAGAATACTTTATCCAGCAAGGCTGTAATTCAGAATAGAAGGGGAGATAAAGAGCTTCCAGGACAAACAGAAACGAAAGAATTTGTGATCATTTAACCAGCCCTGCAAGAAATATTAACGGGGCCTCTTTGTGTGGGGAAGAAAGAAGACCAAAAGCAATAAAGACTAGAAAGGACCAGAGTACATCACCAGAAACACCAACTTTAGGATGGGGGGACTTTAACACCCCACTTACATCAATGGACAGATCATCTAAACAGAAAATCAATAAGGAAACAATGGCATTGAATGACACACTGGACCAGATGGACTTAACAGATATATTCAGAGCATTTCATCCTAAAGCAGCAGAATACACATCTTTTTGAGTGCACATGGAATGGATGACATAGTAGGTCACAAATCAGCCCTCAGCAGGTAAAAAGATTGAGATCATACCAGACATATTTTTTAGTATTTTCAGACCACAACACTGAAACTTGAAGCCAACCACAAGAAAAAATTTGGAAGTCCACAATACATGGAGGTTAAAGAACATCCTACTAAAGAATGAATGTGTTAACCAGGAAATTAAAGAAGAAATTAAAAAGTACATGGAAAGAATGAAAATGAAAACACAAAAGTCCAAAACCTTTGGGATGTAGCATATGCGATTCTAAGAGGGCAGTATATAGCAATATAGGCCTACTTCAAGAAGCAAGAAAAGTTTCAAATACACAACTGAATCTTATACCTAAAGGAGCTAGGAAAAAACAACAAATAAAGCCTACAGCCAGCAGAAGAAGAAAATAATAAGAACTAGAGCTCAAATAAACAATATTGAAATAAAATGATTGTAGAATAGATCAATGAAACTAAGAGCTGGTTCTTTGAAAGAATTAATAAAATTGATAAACTCCTAGGGCACCTGGGTGGCTCAGTCATTGAGCATCTGCGTTCAGCTCGGGTCATGGTCCCAGGGTCCTGGGATCAAGCCCCACATCGGGCTCCCTGCTCTGTGGGAGGCCTGCTTCTCCCTTTCCCACTCCCCCTGCTTGTGTTCCCTCTCTTGCTGTGTCTCTCTCTGTCAAATAAATAAATAAAATCTTTAAAAAAAATTGATAAACTCCTAGCCATAATTATCAAAAAGAAAAGACAAAGGACCCAGATAAATAAAATCATGAATGAAAAAGGAGAGATCACAACCAACACCACAGAAATACAAATTATCATAAGAGAATATTATAAAAAAATTATATGCCAAAAACCTGGGCAATCAGGAAGAAATGGACAAATTCCTAGAAACATGTAAACTACCGAAACTGAAACAGGATGAAGTGGAAAATTTGAACAGATGCATAACCAGCAAAGAAATTGAATCAGTAATCAGAATCTCCCAACAAATATCCCTCTGTCCAGGGCCAGATGGTTTCCCAGGGGCATTCTACCAGACATTAACATAACATAATAATAAAAAAATAATAAAAAATTAAAAAAGAGTTTATACCTATTCTTCTTGAACTATTCAAAAAAATAGAAATGGAAAGAAAACTTCCAAACTCATTCTATGAGGCCAGCATTACCTTGATTCCAAAACCAAACAAAGACCCCACTATAAAGGAGAATTATTGGCCAATATCCCTGATGAACATGGGTGCAAAAATTCTCAACAAGATACTAGCAAGCTGAATCCAACAGTACATTAAAAGAATTATTCACCATGATCAAGTGGAATTTATTCTTGGGCTGCAGGGGTGGTTCAATATTTGCAAATTGATCAACATGATAAACCACAGTAATGAAAGAGGATAAGAACCATATGATCCTCTCCATAGATGCAGAAAAATAATTTGACAAAATGCAGCATCCATTGTTGATAAAAACTCTCAACAAAGTAGGGATATAACAAACATACCTCAACATCATAAAAGCTATATATGAATGACCCATGGCTAATATTATTCTCAATGGGGAAAAACCGGTAGCTTTTCCTTTAAGGAAACAGAAGTCAAGGAATCGATCCCATTTACAATTGCATCAAAAACAATAAGATACCTAGGAATAAACCTAACCAAAGAGGTAAAAGACCTGTACTCTGAAAACTACAGAACACTGATGAAAGAAATCAAAGAGGACACAGAATAATTAAAAATCATTCCATGCTCATGAATTGGAAGAACAAATGTTAAAATGTCTATAATACCCAAAGCAATCTACACATTTAATGCAATCCATATCAAAATACAAACAGCATTTTTCAAAGAGCTAGAACAAACAATCCTAAAATTTGTATGGAACCACAAAAGCCCTGGATAACCAAAGCAACCTTGAAAAAGAGATGCAAAGCTGGAAGCATCATGATTCTGGACTTCAAGCTATATTGCAAAGCTGTAGTCATCAAGACAGTATGGTACTGGCACAAAAACAGACACATAGATCAATGGAGCGGAATAGAAAACCTGCAAATAGATTCACAACTCTATGAGCAACTAATCCTTGACAAAGCAAGAAAGAGTATCCAGGGGCACCTGGGTGGTTCAGTCGTTAAGTGTCTGCCTTCAGCTCTGGTCATGATCCCAGGGTCCTGGGATCAAGCCCTGCATCAGGCTCCCTGCTCAGTGGGAAGCCTGCTTCTCCCTCTCCCTCTCCCACTCCCACAGCTTGTGTTCCCTCTCTCACTATCTCTCTCTCTGTGTCAAATAAATAAATAAAATCTTAAAAAAAGGAAAGTATCCAATGGAAAAGACAGTCTCTTCAACAAAGGGTATGGAAAAACGACAGCAACATGCAGATGACTGAAACGACCATTTGCTTACACTGTACACAAAAATAAATTCAAAATTAATGAAGGATGTAAATGTAAGACAGAAAACTGTCAGAATTCTGGATGAGAACACAGGCAGCAACCTCTTTGACCTGGGATGGAAGAATTTCTTACTAGAAATGTTGCTGCAGGAAGGAAACCAAAAGCAAAAATGAACCATTGGGATTTCAAGATAAAAAGGTTCTGCACAGTGAAGGCAATAATCAACAAAATTAAAAGGCGGCCTATGGAATGGGAGAAGATATTTGCAAATGACATGTCAGGTAAAGGGTTAGTATCCAAAATCTATAAATAACATAATGAACTCAACACCCAAAAAACAAATAATCCAGTTAAGAAATGGGCACAAGACATGAATAAATATTTTTCCAAAGAAGACACCCAGAGGACTAACAGACACACAAAAAGATGTGAACATCACTTGGTATCAGGGAAATACAAATCTAAGCTACAATGAGATACCACCTCACATCTGTCAGAATGGTTAAAATTAACACAAGAAACAACAGATGTTGGTGAGGATGCAGAGAAAGAGGAACTCCCTTGCACTGTTGGTGGGAATGCATCCTGGTGCAGCCACTCTGGAGAACAGTATGGCAGTTCTTGAAAAAGCTAAAAAGAGAACTATCATATGATCCAGCAATTGCACTACTAGATATTTACCCAAAGACTACAAAAATACACATTTGAAGAAGTACATGGATGTTTATAGCAGCATTATTAACAAGAGCCAAACTATGGAAAGAGCCCAAATATCCATCGACTAATGAATGGATAAAGAAGTAGTATACACACACACACAGAGACACACACACACACACACAATGGAATACTACTCTGCCATCAAAAAGAATGAAATCTTGCCATTTGCAATGATGTGGTTGGGCTAAAGTGTCTTACACTAAGCGAAATAAGTCAGTCAGAGAAAATACCATGTGATTTCACTCATTTATAGAATTTAAGAAACAAGAGGGATGAACATTTGGGAGGGGGGAAAAGGAGAGGGAAACAAATCACGAGAGACACTTAACTGTGGAAAACTGAGGATTGATGGAGAGAGGTGGGTGGGAAATGTTATAGATGGGTGATGGATATTAAGGAGGGCACTTGTTATGATGAGCACTGGGTGTTATATGTAAGTAATAAACCACTGAACTGTACTTCTGAAACCAATATTGAACTGTATGTCAAGTAACTAGAATGTAAATAAAATAAAAAGAAAAAAGAAACTACATCCGAAAAGTAAAACTGAAAAATATATACATATAATAAAAGTTTAAAAATATAAAATTTAGAAAATAAAAAAATTAAATAATGAAACCAAAAAAGTAAAAATTTAAAAAATTTAAAAATTAAAATAAAAAGGAAGTTACTTCCTATTTCCCCTAGAGCTGAAGGTTTGTAGCACTCTATGATCAGAAGACTTGGTGGGGGTGAGACCCTGTGGTCTTCTGGGTGAGGGGCCTGTTGTGCTGATTGTCAGGTTGCCCTAGTGGAGAAGCACCTGCAGGGTGCAGGGGTGTAGGGCGTGGTGTAGCAGCTCGATTTCCACTTGGTGGTGCTATTTAGCCCACTGAGGTTAGTCTGGGCTGTGGAGGGCAGGGGGTGAAAATGGCTTCAACCCCTTCTTGGCCTGGGAGCTGAGAGTTTATACCCATGACTCCTCAGGAAGCCCTCACAAATGAGCAAAACAGTTACCCCTCCTTTGCCACCAGCTTCCATCAGTTCCCTGCCTTCACCTTGTCTGTGTCCAAGTTGTCCAGCTGACAGATGGTCCAGCATACCTGTGTTTTATCTCAGGCACAGCTCTGTTTCAAAACTCTAAACTTCAGAGTCTCCCACGGCATGGCCTTTTTGATTCTCTGGGAGAGGGTCTTGCTGTGCTGTGGCCTGTGCCAGCTTGTCCCAGAAAATGAAACCTTCTTTGAAGTTAAAAAAAAAAAAAAGACCACTATTCTCAAGCTAGTCCAAAAAAAATAGAAAAGGAAGGAAAACTTCTAAATTCATTCTATGAGGCCAGCATTACCAATACCAACACTGGATAAAGACATCACTAAAAAAGGGAGGTACAGGTGAATATCCCTCATTAGCATAGATTGAAAAATCCTCAAAAAAAATGCTAGCAAACCAAATTCAACAACACACTTTCTAAAAATCATTAAACAGTACACTAAAATAAATTTTAAAAAGCCACAATCATGTGGGATTTATTCCTGGGTTACAAGGGTGGTTCAATATTTGCAAATCAATCAACATGATATATCACTTCATTAAAGGAAAAGATAATTACCATATGATCATTTCAGTAGATGCAAAAAAAATTAAAAAAAGCATTTGCCAAAGTATCACGTCCATGGATGACAAAAATCCTCCACAAAGTAAGTTAGGTGGAACAAGATGCAACATTATAAAGATCGTATATGAAATACCCACAGCTAACATCATACTCAATGGGGAAAAACTGAGAGTTTTTCCATAAAGTCAGGAACAAGACAAGGATATCCTGTCCTCCCATTTTTATTCTACATAGTACTGGAATTCTTAGCCTCAGCAATCGGACAACATAAAGAAATGAAAGGCATTCAAATTTGATAAGGAAAATTTGCAAATTTTACTATTTGCAGATGGCATGATACTCTATACAGATAACCTGAAAGACTCCACCAAATAACTGCTAGAAATGATAAATGAATTCAGGAAAGAAAAATGAATGTACAGAAAACTGTTGCACTTCTATACACCAATAATGAAACAGCAGAAAGAGAAATTAAGAAAACAATCCCATTTACAATTGCACTAAAACAAATAAGATACCAGGAAATAAACCTAACCAAAGAGGTAAAAGATGTGTACTCTGAAAATGATAAAACACTGATGAAAGAAATGGAAGCTGGCATAAAGAAATGGAGACATTCCATGCTCATGGATTGAAAGAAAAAATATTGTTAAAATGTCCTTACTACCCAAAGCAATCTACACATTTAATGCAATCTCTATCAAAATACCAACAGCATTATTCACAGAGCTACAACAAACAATCCTAAAATTTGTATGGAACCACAAAAGACCCCAAATAGCCAAAGCAATCTTGAAAAAGAAAAGCAAACCCAGAGGTATTATGATTTTGGACTTCAAGTTATATTACAAAGCTGTAGTGATCAAAACGGTATGGTACTGGCACAAAAATAGACACATAAATCAATGGAACAGAATAGAAAACTCAGAAATGAACACACAACTGTATGGTCAACTAATCTTCTACAAAGCAGGAAAGAATATCCAATGAGCAAAGGACAGGCTCTCCAAGAAATGGTGTTGGGAAAACTAGACTACAACATTCAAAAGTGAGAAACTGGACCACCTTCTTTCACCACACACAAAATAAATTCAAAATTGATTAAAGACCTAAATGTGAGACCTGAAACCATAAAAATCCTTGAAAAGAATACAGAAAGTATCCTTTTTGACATCAGCCATTGCAAGATTGGCAGAAACTAAAAGAATATGTGACCCCTAGGTTGGCCCTGTAAGAAATATTGAGGAGGATTCTATAAAAGGAGAAAGACCCCAAGAGTGATATACAACAGAAATTTACAGAGACAATCTATAGAAACAAGGTCTTCACAGGCAATATGGTGACAATTAATTCATATCTTTCAATAATCACTCTCAACGTGAATGGCCTAAATGCTCCCATAAAACAGCACACGGTTGCAGATTGGATAAAAAGACAGGACCCAACCATATGCTGTCTACAAAAGACTCATTGTGAACCTAAAGATACATCCAGACTGAAAGTGAAGGGATGGAGATCCATCTTCCATGCCAACAGACCTCAAAAGAAAGCTGGGATAACAATTTTTAGATTGGACAAATTATATTTTAAGCTAAAGACTGTAGTTAGAGACACAGAAGGACACTATATCATTCTTAAAGGGTCTATCCATCAAGAAGATCTAACAATTGTAAATATCTATGCCCCCAACATGGGAACAGTCATTTACATAAGCCAACTGTTAACCAAAATAGTCATATTGATAACAATACGTTAATTGTAGGAGACCTCAACACTCCACCCTCAGCAATAGACAGATCATCTAAGCAGAAAATCAACAAAGAAAAAGAGTTTTGAATGACACACTGGACCAGACAGACCTCATACATATATACAGAACATTCGATCCTAAAACAACAGAATACTCATTCTTCTCAAGCACACAGAGAACATTCTCCAGAATAGACCATATACTGGGTCACAAATCAGGTCTCAACCGACACCGAAAGACTGAGATTTTTCCTGTATATCCTCAGACCATAATTTGGGAGAAATTCAAACACTTGGAAGCTAAAGACCACTCTGCTCAAGAATGTTTGGGTCAACCAGGAAATCAAAGAAAAACTTAAACAATTCATGGAAATGAATGGGAACAAAACACTTTGGTCCAAAACCTATGGGATACTGCAGAGGCAGTCATAAGGGGGAAATACATAGCCATCCAACCTCACTCAAAAAAAAAAAAAAAAAGAAAAATCCCGAATTCACCAACTAACTCTACACCTTAAAGAACTAGAGAAAAAGCAAAAAACGATGCCTAAGCCACACATTAGAAGAGAAATAAGTAAAATTAGAGCAGAGATCAATGAATTAGAAACCAGAAACACAGTAGATCAGATCAACAAAACTAAAAGCTGGTTCTTTGAAAGAATTAATAGAACCACTACACCACTGGCCAGACTTATCCAAAAGAAAAGAGAAAGGACCCAAATTAATAAAATTATGAATGAAAGGGGAGAGATCACGACTAACACCAAGGAAATAGAAACAATTATCAGAAATTATTATCAACAACTATATGCCAATAAACTGAGCAACCTGGATGAAATGGATGCCTTCTTGGAATCCTATAAACTGCCAAGACTGAAACAGGAAGAAACTGACAACCTGACTAGACCAATAGCCAGTAATGAGATTGAAGCAGTGATCAAAAGCCTCCCCAAAAACAAGAGTCCAGGGCCTAATGGATTCCCTGGGGAATTCTACCAGACATTCAAAGAAGAAATAATACCTATTCTCCCGAAGCTGTTTCAAAAAATAGAAACAGAAGGAGAGTTTCCAGACTCATTCTATGAGGCCAGCATTACCTTGATCCCCAAACCAGGCAAAGACCCCATCAAAAAGGAGAATTTCAGACCCATATCCCTGATGAATATGGATTCCAAAATCCTCAACAAAATCCTAGCTAATAGGATCCAACAGTACATTAAAAGGATCATCCACCATGACCAAGTGGGATTTATCCCTGGGATGCAAGGGTGGTTCAACATTCACAAATCAATCAATGTGATAGAACACATTAATAAGAGGGGAGAGAAGAACCATATGGTCCTCTCAATTGTTGCAGAAAAAAGCATTTGACAAAATACAGCATCCTTTCCTGGTTAAAACTCTTCACAGTATAGGGATAGAGGGAACATTCCTCAAGTTCATAAAATCCACCTATGAAAAACCTACAGCAAATATCATCCTCAACGGGGAAAAGCCGAGAGCCTTTCCCTAAAGATCAGGAACACAAGGTTGCCCACTCTTGCCACTTTTGTTCAACATAGTACTAGAAGTCCTAGCAACAGCAATCAGACAACAAAAAGAAATAAAGTGTATTCAGATTGGCAAAGAAGAAGTCAAACTCTCTCTCTCACAGATGACATGATACTTTATGTGGAAAACCCAAAAGACTCCACCCCCAAATTACTAAAACTCATACAGCAATTCAGTAATGTGGAAGGATACAATATCAATGCACAGAAATCAGTTGCTTTCTTATACACTAACAGTGCAACTGTAGAAAGAGAAATTAGAGAAACGATTCCATTTACAATAGGACCCAAAACTATAAGATACCTCGGAATAAACCTAACCAAAGAGGTAAAGGATCTATATTCTAGGAACTACAGAACACTCATGAAAAAAATTGAAGACACAAAAAGATGGAGAAGCATTCCATGCTCATGGATTGGAAGAATAAGCATTGTTAAAATGTCCATGCTACCCAGAGCAACCTATACCTTCAGCGCCATCCCGATCAAAATTCCAATGACATTTTTCAAAGTGCTGGAACAAACAATCCTAAAATTTGTATGGAATCAGAAAAGACCCCAAATTGCCAAGCAAATGTTGAAAAAGAAAAACAAAGCTGGGGGCATCATGTTGCCCAATTTAAAGCTATATTACAAAGCAGTGATCATCAAGACAGCATGGTACTGGCACAAAAACAGACATATAGACCAATGGAACAGAGTAGAGAACCCAGATATTGAACCTCAACTCTATGGTCAAATAATCTTTGACAAAGCAGGAAAAAAGATGCAATGGAAAAGACAGTCTCTTCAAAAAATGGTGCTGGGAAAATTGGACAGCTATATACAGAAGAATGAAACTCGAACATTCTCTAACATCATACACAAATATAAATTCAAAATGGATGAAAGACCTCAATGTGAGACAGGAATCCCTCAAAATCCTAGAGGAGAACATAGGCAGTAACCTCTTTGACATCGGCCACAGCAACTTCTTTCAAGATAGATCTCCAAAGGCTAGTGAAGCAAAAGCAAAAATGAACTTTTGGGACTTCATCAAGATAAAAAGCTTATGCACAGCAAAGGAAACAGTCAACAGAACAAAGAGGCAACCCACAGAATGGGAGAAGATATTTGCAAATGACACTATAGACAAAGCGCTGATTTCCAAAATATAAAGAACTTCTCAAACTCAACACCCAAAAAACAAATAATCAAGTCAAAAAATGGGCAGAAGACATGAACAGACACTTCTCCAAAGAAGACATACAAATGGCTAACAGACACATGAAAAAATGTTCATCATCATTAGCCCTCAGGGAAATCCAAATCAAAACCACATTGAGATACCACCTTAAACCAGTTAACATGGCAAATGTTGACAAGGCAAGAAACAACAAATGTTGGAGAGCAAGTGGAACCCTCTTACACTGTTGGTGGGAATGCAAGTTGGTACAGCCACTTTGGAAAACAGTGTGGAGGTTCCTCAAAAATTTAAAAATAGAGCTACCCTATGACCCAGCAATTGCACTCCTGGGTATTTACCCCAAAGACACAGATGTAGTGAAAAAAAAGGGCCATATGCACCCCAATGTTCATAACAGCAATGTCTGCAATAGCTAAACTGTGGATAGAGCCGAGATGCCCCTCAACAGACGAATGGATAAAGAAGATGTGGTCCATATATACAATGGAATATTACTCAGCCATCAGAAAAGATGAATACCCAACTTTTACATCAACATGGATGGGGCTGGAGGAGATTCTGCTAAGTGAAATAAGTCAAGCAGAGAATGTCAATTATCATATGGTTTCACTTATTTGTGGAACATAAGGAATAGTATGGAGGACATTAGGAGAAGGAAGGGAAAAATGAAGGAGGGGAAATCGGAGGGAGAGATGAACCATGAGAGACTATGGACTCTGAGAAACAAACTGAGGGTTTTAGAGGGGAGGGGGTGTGGGAGGATGGGTTAGTACAGTGATGGGTATTAAGGAGGGCACGTACTGCATGAAGTACTGGGTTTATGAAAACAATGAATTGTGGATCACTACATCAAGAACAAATGATGTATTGTATGGTGACTAACATAACATAACAAAATAAATTTTAAAAAAAGAAGTTAAAAATAGAGCTACCCTAGGGACACATGTACCCTAATGTTCATGAAGCAGCAATGTCCACTATAGCTAAACTATGGAAAGAGCCCAGATGTCTATCAACAGATGAATGGATAAAGAAGATGTGCCAAATTTATATACAATGGAATCTTACTAGGCCATCAGAAAGGATGAATACTTACCATTTACATCATCGTGGATGGAATTGGAGGTATTATACTGAGGGAAATAAGTCCATCAGAGAAACGCAATTATCATATGGTTTCACTCATATGTGGAATATAAGAAATAGCACAGAAGATCATAGGGGAAGAGAGAGAAAACTGAATGGGAAGTAATCAGAGAGAGAGAAAAACCAGGGGAGACTCTTAAGTATAGGAAACAAACTGAGGGTTGCCAGAGGGGAGATGGGTGAAGGGATTGGGTAACTGGGTGATGCGCATTAAGGATGGCACCTGATGTGATAAGCACTGGGAGTTATATACATCTGATGAATTATTGAACTCTACATCTGAAACTAATGATGTAATATATGTTGGCTAATTGAATTTAAATAAAAAAGTAGAATGCAAAATATACATCATGCAAATAATAACCAAAAGCCTGATGGAGGGATTGTATTAATACTGGATAATGTAGGGTTTTTTTTTTTTTAAGTTTTTGTTTAAATTCCAATTAGCTAATATACAGTGCAATATTAGTTTCAGGTGTGCAGTATGGTGATTCAGCACATTCATACAACTCCCAGTGTGAATCATGATCACCTCTGTTAAATCTCATGAGACCGCAGTCCAAATTGCCTGAAAACGCAGTCCAAATCTTGTGAGATGTCTTCCAAATCTCACCAGATTTACATCCAAATCTCATGAGATCTCACACACATCTCATGAGATTTCTCCCAAATCTTGTGAGATATTAGTCCAAAACTCCTGAGATCTCAGTCTAAATCACTTATGATCTCATTCAATTCTCACCAGATCTCAGTCCAAATCTCACTATAACTCATGCATATCTCCCAAGATTTCTACCAAAATCTTATGAGAATTCAGTCCAAATCTCATGAGAACTCATCCAAACCTCGCCAAATCTCAGTCCAAATCTCGAGAGATCTCACACAATCTCACAAGAATTACAGCCAGACCTTGCAATGCCTCAGTCCAAATCTCATTAGATCTCACAAACATCTTGTGAGACTTCTAGCCAAATCCCATCAGATCTGATTCCAAAACTCATGAGAACTCAGTCTAAATCTCCTATGATTTCATTCAAATCTCACCAACCTCTGTCTAAATCTCTAGAGAACTCATCCAAATCTAGTGAGATCTCATCCAAATTGTGAAAGATCTCAGTCCAAATCTCATGAGATCTCTCCCAAATCTCACTATATCTCAGTCCAAATCTCATGAGATCTCACACACATCTCAAGAGATTCATAGCCAGATCTCATGAAATCTCTGTTGAAATCTTATGAGAACTCAAGCCAGATCTCATGAGATCTCTTCCAAATCTCTCCAGATCTCAGTCCAAATCTCATGAGATCTCACACACATCTGCCGAGATTTCTAGACAAATCTCTTCAGATCTGATTCCAAATCTTCTGAGCAGTTCAAATCTTGTAAGATCTCTTCCAACTCCAGCCAGATCTCAGTCTGAATCTTGTGAGATCTCATCCAAATCTCACCAGAACTCAATCCAAAACCCATGAGAACTAGTCCAAATGTGATATCTCACGCACATCTTGTGACATTTCTACCCAAATCTTGTGAGATGTCACCCAAATCTCATGAGAAATCAGTCCAAATCTCATGAGAGCTCTTCCAAATTTTACCATATCTCAGTGCAAATCTCATGAGATCTCATGCACACCTTGCGACATTTCTACCCAAAACCCATGAGAACTTAGTCCAAATCCCATGAGATCTCATCCAAATCTTGCCAGATCTCGGTCCAAATATCATGAGATCTCATGCACATCCCACAAGATTCATAGCTAAATCTCATGATATCTCTGTCCAAATCTCATGAGAACTCAAGCGAATTCTTGTGAGATGTCTTCCAAGTCTCACCAGATCTCAGTCCAAATCTTGTGATATCACACACACACATCTCCCAAGATTTCTAGACAAATCTCTTCATATCTGATTCCAAGTCTTGTGAGAAGTCAGTCCAAATCTCGTGAGATCTCTTCCAAATCTAGCCAGATCTCAATCCGAATTTTGTGAGATCTCATGAACACCTTGTGAATTTCTATGCAAATCTCATGAGAACTTAGTCCAAATCTCCTGAGATCTCATCCAAATCATGCCAGAACTCAATCCAAAGCCTGTGAGAACTCAGTCTAAATCATGTGAGATTTCCCACACATCTAGTGAGAATTCTACCCAAATCTCATGAGCTCTCATTCCAAATCTTGTGAGATATCAGTCCAAATCTCATGAGATCTCTTCCAAATCTCCCCATGTCTCAGTCCAAATCTCGTGAGATACCATGCATATCTCAAGAGATTTTTACTCAAATCTCATGAGAACTTAGTCCAAATCTAGTGAGATCTCACACACATCTTGTAAGACTTCTACCCACATTTCATGAGATCTCAGTCCAAATCATGTGAGAACTCTGTCCAAATCTCATGTGATCTCTTCCAAATCTCGCCAGATCTCAGTCCAAATCTCATGAGATCTCAAACACATCTTGCAAAATTTATAGCCAAATCTGAGATCTCATTCCAAATCTCATGAGATCTCATGAGAAAATCTCATGAGACCTTACTCCAAATCTCATCAGAACTCATCCAAATATCACCAGATCTCAGTCCAAATCTCGTGAGAGCTCATGCACATCTCATGAGATTTCTACCCATATCTCATGAGACCTTAGTCCAAATCTCACCAGATCTCAGTCCAAATCTCATGAGACCTCATGCACAACTTGTGAGATTTATAGTCAGATCTTGTGAGATCTCATCCAAATCCAATGGATCGGTGGCCAAACACCCAGACCATTGGGGGGAACTGACACTCCCTAGCAGAGCCTTCTTGGCACTTCTTTGGTCAGTGCACATGCCAGGATTTTGCAGATCTTCCAGTAAGTCAGGTTGAATAATTGGTCCCAGACATAACCTGCTGGAAGTCACAAGGGGTCTCCCATCAAATCCCTGGGGTTTCAGCATCCTGGTGAAAAGCAGCTATGATGGGAGCATTGAATTTAGGAGGTATGAGCCTTGTGTGCTCTTAAGCAACCTCAACCAGAGGTGATAGAAACAGGAGAGCACCACTGGAATGAAGAAGCAATATCCCCCAACCCCCACCCCTGAGCATGACAAGTGAGCACACAGGCAGGCTCCCTTAGGTATCCTGTTTGCATCTCTTTTAGCCATCACTGCTGTAACCGCTACCATGGCAACCACTGCCACATCCTTGGGTATCTCCCTTCAAACGGCACAAATGCAATCATATATGCAAAACACTACAACTAATTTAGAAGAAGAAATCAAAATGCATCAACAAATTTCAGCCTACCTGCAGGCTCTAGAAGCTGCCATTGTCTGGCTAGGAGAACACCAACAGACACTCTGGATGTGATCCCAATTAGCTTGTGATTCAGAGTTGACCTCCTACCTCATTACTTCCACTCCCTATAACAAGACTTGGGGGCAACTGAAAATTCATCTTAAGCAAGTATTTTCCTCCCCCTTAAATTTCTCCATTAAAAATCTAAAACTTAGGTTACAAGTACAAATACAGGAATTCCAACAAGAAAGTCAACAAGCTACCATTTATATTCATGATGATTTCTCTACCTGGCTCTATCCAAAAAGCTGGATTGCTGAGCTCAATCTCCACTCTTGGTTTTACATGGCATTACTTCTTTTAATGATCTTTCCCATTATATGTGTCAAGGCAAGCCTCTCCTGGTGTTCTGCTTGAAGGAACCAAAGGACACTTGTAGCGACCACACAGATCCTCACCACCCCCTTCGATAGCCCATCTACAAATCCCAAGAAACAAAACGGGGGACCTAGGGAGTTAATCTTAGAAAATGTATTGTAATCCCTAAGGGGTGACTGTGGAAGCAGCTGAAACATCAGCAGTGTTCCTGTTCTTGGGCTATGGAATGCAATAGCCTAGTCCGATCCCCTGGGGCAGGGCATAAGTGAAGAGCTATAAAAGAATATAACCCTCAGTCCTCCTTCCTGCACCAGGCAATTGCTGGCACAAACAGCCCGCTCCTCCCTAATCCCAGGACTACCTCCCTACCTGTTGGCACATAGGGGAGGGTGCAAGCCTGCTCTAGGGCTTCCAGATAATTGCCATCCCTTTGTCCTCTTTCCCATGCTTTGATATATCTGTCCTTGCTTTTCTGATAAAAATATAAGAGATATGTGCAGCATCCAACTGCCTGATTTCCCTTGCAGAGACAGTCCTGTCCTGCTGCTCAGACCCCTGTCTGAGAACTTTATTTCAGTATGGGAGGACATTTGGCTTCCAAACAGGGACTTCTTCAGGACTCGATAGAATCTTCCACTTGCTTGACACTCCTTAGGACCAGGAAAGGCAAATGAAGTCCGCTCATCCAGGTAGGAATTACAGCACTGGGTGCCTAAGATGGAGTGATGGTTGAACTCACTTTTTTCTTTCTTTACAGGCATGCAGCATTTACTTTTGATTTCTCTCTGATCAATTTTTCTGTCTGGTATAAATTTGTTAGTTTTGGGAACACCTTTAATAAGCAACAGGTTGTCCATAAGGAGCAACTGGGTATGCTGCTGCACTCTACGGGGTGCAAAATAACTGATACAGTTTCAATACAATTGTTGTCAGTAATATATCAGCATTTCCCATGGTACTCGCCTGAAGGCTTTCTCTCAGATGAGGACTAGGAGCATATAGGTAGATGGCTGAAAAATGCATTCGGTCCTATTAAAATTTCTCATTTGCTTATATGGAAACTTTGAGGGATAGCTATCCACTCTTTACAGAAAAAAAAAAAAACCAGCTAAAACTAGTTGGCAAAACCTTATTCCTCCCCCTTCAGATCGACCACCACTGCCACCAGTCTTGGCAACAGCCCCTATGAATGTGCCCTTAACACCCCAACAGAGGCTCCAATATTAATATTATCTCCCAATGAATTGCCTCCTCCTCTGCCCTCTCTAGTGGTGGAAGATAAAGTTGTTAAAGACAATGCCTCCTTTCAAAAAAAAAATGTTAAAGGAAGCCCAAGAACCAAAAGGCATTATTGGAGCATTTCCTATCCTAGGAGCCCCGGGACAAGCTCCATGGCACAATCACTTGCCATTACATGTCTTCAAAGAGCTCCACAGGAGCATCCATGATAATGGACTCTCAAGTAATTTTACAAAAGAAATACCCTCATTTTTTGTATCCCAGAGAAATCAGGCAAATGGAGATTGCTACATGATTTACAGGCAGTTAATGCTTCTATGATTCCCATGGGGCCCTTGCAGTTTGATCTTCCAAATCCTTTCTTACTTCCTTCAACTCACAATTTCATTGTGATTGATCTCAGAGATTGCTTCTTTACTATTCCCTTGCACACTGAGGATAAAAAAAATTTGCATCTTCAGTCCCCACAATCAACAATCACAGACCTATACAAAGATACCAATGGAAATATCTGCCTCAAGGGATGATGAATAGCCCCACCATGTGTCATCCTTTCCCATGTTTTGATACATCTGTCCATGCTTTTCTGATAAAAAAACAAAAACAAAACAAAAAAAACAAATAAAAACTATGTGCAGCACCCAACTGCTGCTGATCTCCCTTGAAGAGGGAGTCCTGTACATGACTCAGGTCATTGTCTGAGATCTTTATTTTAGTGCATGATGAAAGCACATGTACACCACACACACATAACACATATACCACACAATCCCCATACACAGTTCACATACACAGAATAAACCATGCATAGGCCACACACAAACTTCTCACACAACACATGTTCCACACATGTACACTACACACACATAAATGCATATACCACACAATCCCCATACACACAGTTCACATACACAGCATGGACCACGCATAGGCCACACAGAAACTTCTCACACAGTACATGTTCCACATACATATAACAGACATACAGAACACACATGAAATTCACTACACACACACCACATGCAACACACACAATGCACACCACACACCCACTCTATATACACCAACCAGAAACCATACACAGCAAACACACACTGCACACACATTTCATTTACCTCAAATACAACACAGTCACCACCAAAATGCCCAATATATTTACCACACATAAAACACATACACAGAGCATAGAGATTACACACACAGCATATATCCTACAAAAAACCAAACACACCACAAACACAGCACTCAGATAGGTGACACATACACCACTCATACACCACACAAATACATCACATATACACCTACACACACCACACATATGTAACACACTCACACTGCCATATACACACCCAACACCTACAGACAGGCACACCACAAATATGAAATACTCACTACACCTACCACACACACCACAGGCATCACACATGCACCACACAATTACACATTACACATACAGCTCACAGACACATAAACCACACAAACACCATGGAAATTCCAAACACACCTACTACAAATAAACCCCAGAAACTGAACACAATGATAGTCACACCACACATACAACACCAACACATGTAAATAACACACAGGTGCCATATGTATACCACACTCACATACGCAGCATGCAAACACATGAACACCACACACAACACATAGAGTACACACACACCAAAAAGACACCAAACATTCATAACATCTCCACCACGGACACAACACAAATACAACACACACCATACACATGCTGCAAACACTCACCAAACACACAATACACTGAACAGAAAACACCACACACATCCCACATTTAAACCATTTATAAAACACACACACGCACACACACCAGGTTTATACCATACATAGTTTACCCATTTACCACATGTACATTACAAACAACACATACATGACATATACAACACATACCACACACACACACCTCACATAAACCACACACACAACCATACACAACACATGCACTACACATATACCGCACATAACCCATTACTCAAACACACACCACATATATACAAAACACAAACACACCACAAATATACTACACACACCTATACCAAAACATGCCACATATTCCCCTCACACACCACACATGCAACAAAAATCACCACATACACAACACCCACAGACACCGCATACACCATCCACACACCACCCCTATAAAAATCACACACGCCTTACACACACCATATACTCACCACAGAAATACAACATAGGGCAAAGATGGCGGAGGAGTAGGGGACCCTATTTCAACCAGTCCCCTGAATTGAGCTGGATATCTACCAGACCACTCTGAACCCCCATGAAATCAGCCTGACATGTAAGAAGATATATCTGGATCTCTACAAACAGAATATCCCCAGCGGATGGTTTCAAGGATTCTGTGGGCAGATATTGGAAAATAAATGGAAGGGGGAGGCAGCTGCCATAAGCACTTGAGCCAGGAAGGTGAAATAACACAGGAGTGCAAAAGCCTTCCACGGTGGGGACTGGGCACAGACTCACAGACTGGTAATGTCAAGGAAAGGACTTTAGGGCAGCCCCCCAGGCTAAAACCTGGAGCTCAGGGTGGGGGGGGCCTCATGCAATCTAGGGGTGGCTGGTGGTTTTAGAAGCACAAAGGGCAGAGACGAGCCTGGACCTGCAAGCGAGGGCTGGAGTGCTGCCGTGGGGAGCACAATGAGGATGCTGCAGTTTTAGCAGCACAGACAGAAACTGAGAGAGTGTGGCCTGAAAAGCTCACTGAAGAACAGACTGTGATCTCTCTGTTCTGGGGGCAGAGATTTGGATATGGTCACTTCTGCTCAGACTCTCAGAGGAGATGTGGAAAGCCACCAGAGAACAAAAGCCCCCCAAAACCGGTTTTCACTGAGCCCATCTCCCCCCACACACACGGGGGCAGGGCAACTCTGCCCAAACAGGGCTGCCTGAGTAACAGTGTGGCAGGCCCCTCCCCCAGAAGACAGGCTGGGAGAACAAGAGGCCAACAACCATAAGGTCCCTATAAAACAGGTGCATCTTTCTTGGGTTGTGGTAAATAAATTGGACTTTGTACATTCCCTCAACCACCCCTCAACAGAATGACTAAGAGGAGGAACTCCCAAAATAGGAAAGACTCAGAGACTGTGACTTCTGTCACAGAACAGATGGATATTGATATAAACAAGTTGTTGGAAATAGACTTCAGGGTAATAGTTATGAAGACAATAGCTAGGATGGAGAAAACGATTAATGGCAACATAGAATCTCTAAGGGCAGAAATGAGAGCTGATCTGTCAGAACTTAAAAGTGCTATCAATGAGATCCAATCTAATCTAGATAACAGCTAGGGTAAATGAGGCAGAAGAATGAATTAATGATCTAGAAGACACACTGATAGAAAAGGAGGAACAGGAGGAGGCCTTTAACAAACAGCTTAAAATCCAGGAAAACAGAATTAGAGAAATAAGTGATGCCATGAAACATTCCAGTGTCAGAATTATTGCGATCCCTGAGGGGGTGGAGAGAGAGAGAGGACTAGAAGATATATTTGAGCAAATCATAGCTGAGAAATTCCCTAACCTGGGAATGAAACAAACATTCATGTCGTAGAGGCAGAGAGGACCCTTCCCAAGATCAAGGAAAACAGGCCAACACCCCGGCATGTAATCGTAAAACTCGCAAATCTTAGAACCAAGGAAACCATCTTAAGGGCAATTAGGGGGAAGAGATTCCTTACTTACAGAGGGAGGAACGTCAGAATAATGTCAGACCTATCCACAGAGACCTGGCAAGCCAGAAAGGCCTGGCAAGACATATTCAGGGTACTAAACGAGAAGAACATGCAGCCAAGAACACTTTATCAGGCAAGACTGTCATTTAGAATGGATGGAGAGATACAGAGCTTCCAGGACCTCCAGAAACTGAAAGAATATGTGAACACTAAGCTGGCCCTGAAAGAAATAGTAAGGGGGATTCTATAAAAGGAGAAAGACCCCAAGGGTGATATACAACAGAAATTTACAGAGACAATCTATAGAAACAAGGTCTTCACAGGCAACATGATGACAATTAATTCATATCTTTCAATAATCACTCTCAACGTGAATGGCTTAATGCTCCCATAAAGCAGCACATGGTTGCAGATTGGATAAAAAGACAGGACCCATCCATATGCTGTCTACAAGAGACTCATTTTGAACCTAAAGATACATCCAGACTGAAAGTGAAGGGGTGGAGATCCATCTTCCATGCCAATGGACCTCAAAAGAGAGCTGAGGTAGCAATTTTTAGATCAGACAAATTAGATTTTAAGCTAAAGTGTGTAGTTAGAGAGGTAAAGGAGCAAGATGGTGGAGGAGTAGGAGACCTGGATTTCATCTGGTCTCAGGAATTCAGCTGGATAGGGATCAAACCATTCTGAACACCTGCAAACTCAACAGGAGATCCAAGAAAAGAATAGCAACAACTCTCTGAACAGAAAAGCGACCACTTTCTGGAAGGTAGGACGTGCAGAGAAGTGAATCCTTGGAGATATTCGGGAGGATAGATGCCGGGGGAGGGGGCCTCCGGCGGCCGCTTCTGGCAAGTGATAGAGCTGCGGAGCACAAAATCAGAACTTTTTAGAAGTCTGCTCCGCTGAGGGACATTGCTCCAGTGGCTAAGCAGGGGATGGAACCCTCATGGGACAGTGTGGTCTCAGGACCCTCGGGGTCACAGAAAGTCCAGGGGTGCCTGAGTGCAGCAGAGCTCCCAGGTATCACAGCGGGGAAGCCGGCTGCAGAGACGGAGTCAAGGAGCGAGCTCTCAGCTTGGGGTTGCCATAAACTCTGATGCACGGCACAGTCGGGCCCCTGCTCCCCCAGCAGGGACCCAAGAAGAGGCAGATCCGGGGAGACTCCCCTTCCTCCCCCAGGAGGAGTGGCGCAGGAGTGCACTCCAGGGATCTGCTGGGTTTGGAGATTCCACACGGGGTCGTGTGCCAGAGATAGAAATGCTCAGTCACAGGCCGGGTGAGCACTGAGTATGGCCGGAGAGTGGGGAGACGGGAGTGACTGACTGCTTTTCTCTGGGGGCGCACTGAGGAGTGGGGCCATGAGTTCTCGGCTCCTCCAGGACAGATATTGGGAGGCCGCCATTTTCACTCTCATCCTCCAAAACTGAACAGAAAGCTTGCAGGGAACAAAAGCTCCCGAGAGCAAACCCAAGCAGATACTTAGCCCGGACTGGCAAGGGCGGGGCAATTCCGCCTCCGGCAAAGACATTTGGGAACCATGGCAACAGGCCCCTCCCCCAGAAGATCAGTGAGAACAGCCAGCCAAGATCAAGTTTACCGATCAATGAGAATGGCAGAACTGCAGTGCTAGGGGAATAATGCACATAGAATCCATGGCTTTTTTACCATGATTCTTTAGTCTTTCAAAGTTAATTTTTTTAACTGTTTTTTTTTTTTTTTAATTTTTCTTTTTCCCATTTTCAACCAACATCTTATCAATCCCTTTTTTAGGAAGGAGGAAAGATTGCAGAGGAGTAGGGGACCCTGTTTCAACTGGTCCCCGGAATTGAGCTGGATATCTACCAGACCACTCTGAGCACCCATGAAACCAGCCTGAGATGTAAGAAGATCTGGATCTCTATAAACAGAATATCACAGGCAGTTGGTTTTGAGGTACAAAGCGGGGAGCCATGATTCCACAGGCAGATATCAGAGGATAAATGGCAGCAGGAAGGTGCCTGGCAGTGGGGATCCTACACCACCAGTGAGTGACAGCCTCGCACACTGTGGATGGGGCACAGACTCGCAGACCAGTAGCAGCGGGGAAAGGACTTTAGGGCAGCCCCCAGGGTGGAAACCCGGAGCGGCAGGGTCATGCCTGTGAACTGCAGCACCCGGGATGGAAACCCAGAGTAGCCGGTTCACACACGCGTGAACTGGGAGTGGCTGGTGGTTTTAGAAGCACAAAGGGCAGAGACATGCTTTGACCTGGAGGCAGGACTGGGAGCGCTGTGGAGGGGCGCATAACACAGGTCGCTGCAGTTTATAGCAGCACGGACAGAAACAAAGACAGTGTGGTCTGGAGAGCTCACTGAAGAACAGACTGCAGTCTCTCTGCTCTGAGGCAGAGAGTTGGAAATGGTCTCTTCTGCTCTGACTCGCGGAAGAGACGTGGAAAGCCGCCAGGGAAAGCTGCCAGAGAACAAAAGCCCCCAAAACTGATTCCCACTGAGCCCATCCCCTGCCACAGGGGTACAGGGCAACTCTGCCCGAACAGGGTTGCCTGAGTAACAGTGTGGCAGGCCCCTCCCACAGAAGACAGGCTGGGAAAACAAGAGGCCAGCAACCCTAAGGTCCCAAGAAAACAGGTGCATCTTGCTTGGGTTCTGGTCAGTAATTTGGACTCTATACATTCCCTCAAACACCCGTCAACAGAATGACTAGGAGGAGGAGCCCCGAAAATAGAAAAGACTCAGAGATTATGACTTATGCTGCAGATTTACAAATGGATGCAGATATAACCAAGATGTCAGAGATGGAATTCAGGCTAGCAATTGTGAAGACAGTGGCTAGAATGGAGAAATCAATTAATGGCAACATAGAGTCTCTAAGGGCAGAAATAAAAGGGGAATTGGCAGAACTTAAAAATGCTATCAATGAGGGCGCCTGGGTGGCTCAGTTGGTTAAGCGACTGCCTTCGGCTCAGGTCATGATCCTGGAGTCCTAGGATCAAGTCCCGCATAGGGCTCACTGCTTGGCAGGGAGTCTGCTTCTCCCTCTGACCCTAACCCCTCTCATGTGCTCTCTCTCATTCTCTCTCTCTCTCAAATAAATAAATAAAATCTTAAAAAAAATGCTATCAATGAGATCCAATCCAAACTAGATAATCTAACAGCTAGGGTAACTGAGGCAGAAGAGAGAATATGCGACGTGGAAGACAATATAATAGATAAAAAGGGAAAAGAGGAGGCCAGGGAAAAACAACTCAGAATCCATGAAAATAGAATCAGAGAAATAAGTGACACCATGAACTGTTCCAATGTCAGAATAATTGGAATCCCGGAGGGAGTGGAGAGAGATGACTAGAAGATGTATTTGAGCAAATCGTAGCTGAGAAATTCCCTAACCTGGGGAATGAAACAAACATTCGAGTCCTAGAGGCAGAGAGGACCCTTCCCAAGATCAAGGAAAACAGGCTAACACCCTGGCATGTAATAGTAAAACTTGCAAATCTTAGAACCAAGGAAACCATCTTAAGGGCAGTTAGGGGGAAGAGATTCCTTACGTACAGAGGGAGGAACATCAGAATAACGTCAGACCTATCCACAGAGACCTGGCAAGCCAGAAAGGCCTGGCAAGACATATTCAGGATACTAAATGAGAAGAACATGCAGCCAAGAATACTTTATCTGGCAAGGCTGTCATTTAAAATGGATGGAGAGATGCAGAGCTTCCACAACCGGCAGAAACTGAAAGAATATGTGACCACTAAGCCAGCCCTGCAAGAAATATTAATGGGGGGGGGTTCTAAAAAAGGAGAAAGAACCCAAGAGTGATATATAACAGAAATTTATAGGGACAATCTATAAAAACATCTTCACAGGCAACATGATGACAATTAATTCATATCTTTCAATAATCACTCTCAACGTGAATGGCCTAAACGCTCTCATAAAAGAGCACATGGTTGCAGATTAGATAAAAAGACAGGACCCATCCATAAGCTGTCTACAAGAGACTCATTTTGAACCTAAAGATACATCCAGACTGAAAGTGAAGGAATGGAGTTCCATCTTCCATGCCAGTGGACCTCAAAAGAAAGCTGGGGTAGCAATTCTTATATCAGACAAATTAGATTTTAAACTAAAGTCTGTAATTAGAGACACAGAAGGACACTATATCATTCTTAAAGGGTCTATCCAACAAGAAGATTTAACAATTGTCAATATCTATGCCCCCAACATGGGAGCAGCAGTCTACATAAGCCAACTGTTAACCAAAATAAAGAGTCATATTGATAACAATATGTTAATTGTAGGAGACCTCAGTACTCCACTCTCAGCAATGGACAGATCATCTAAGCAGAAAATCAACAAGGAAACAAGAGCTTTGAATGATACATTGGACCAGATGGACCTCAGAGATATTAACAGAACAGTCCACCCTAAAACAACAGAATACTCATTCTTCTTGAGCACACATGGAACTTTCTCCAGAATAGACCATATACTGGGTCACAAATCAGGTCTCAACTGATACCAAAAGACTGAGATTATTCCAGGCATATTCTCAGACCACAATGCTCTAAAACTGGAACTCAATCACAAGAAATAATTTGGCAGAAATTCAAACAACTGGAAGCTAAAGACCACTCTGCTCAAGAATGTTTGGGTCATCCAAGAAATCAAAGAACTTAAACAATTCATAGAAATCAAAGAGAATTAAAACACATCAGTCCAAAACCTATGGGATACTGCAGAGGCGGTCCTAAGGGGGAAATACATAGCCATCCAAGCCTCACTCAAAAAAAAAAAAAAGAAAGAAAGAAAGAAAGAAAAATCCCAAATTCACCAACTAACTCTACACCTTAAAGAACTAGAGAAAAAGCAAAGAACGGTGCCTAAGCCACACATTAGAAGAGAAGTAAGTAAAATTAGAGCAGAAATCAATGAATTAGAAACCAGAAATACAGTAGATCAGATCAATGAAACTAGAAGTTGGTTCTTTGAAAGAATTAATAAGATCGATAAACCACTGGCCAGACTTATCCAAAAGAAAAGAGAAAGAACCCAAATTAATAAAATTATGAATGAAAGGGGAGAGATCACAACTAACACCAAGGAAATAGAAACAATTATTAGAAATTATTATCAACAACTATATGCCAATAAACTGAGCAATATGGATGAAATGGATGCCTTCCTGGAAACCTATAAGCTACCAAGACTGAAACAGGAAGAAATTGACAACCTGAATAGGCCAATAACCAGTAATGAAATTGAAGCAGTGATCAAAAATCTCCCAAAAAACAAGAGTCCAGGGCCTGATGGATTCCCTGGGGAATTATACCAAACATTCAAAGAAGTAATACCTATCTACTGAAGCTGTTTAAAAAAATAGAAACAGAAGGAAAACTTCCAAACTCATTCTATGAGGCCAGCATTACCTTGATCCCCAAACCAGGCAAAGACCCCATCAAAAAAGGAGAATTTCAGACCCATATCCCTGATGAATATGGATTCCAAAATCCTCAACAAAATCCTAACTAATAGGATCCAACAGTACATTAAAAGGATCATCCACCACGACCAAGTGGGATTTATCCCCGGGATGCAAGGGTGGTTCAACATTTGCAAATCAATCAATGTGATAGAACACATTAATAAGAGGAGGGAGAAGAACCATATGGTCCTCTCAATTGATGCAGAAAAAGCATTTGACAAAATACAACATCCTTTCCTGGTTAAAACTCTTCAGAGTATAGGGATAGAGGGAACATTCCTCAAGTTCATAAAATCCATCTATGAAAAACCTACAGCAAATATCATCCTCAATGGGGAAAAGCTGAGAGCCTTTCCCTTAAGATCAGGAACACGTCAAGGATGCCCACTCTCACCACTATTGTTCAACATAGTACTAGAAGTCCTAGCAACAGCAATCAGACAACAAAAAGAAATAAATGGTATTCAAATTGGCAAAGAAGAAGTCAAACTGTCTCTTTTCACAGACGACATGATACTTTATGTGGAAAATCCAAAAGACTCCACCCCCAAATTACTAGAACTCATACAGCAATTCAGTAATGTGGCAGGATACAAAATCAATGCACAGAATGCAGTTGCTTTCTTATACAATACAACGCAACTGTAGAAAGAGAAATTAGAGAAACGATTTACAATACCACCAAAAACCATAAGATACCTCGGAATAAACCTAACCAAAGAGGTAAAGGATCTATATTCTAGGAACTACAGAACACTCATGAAAGAAATTGAAGAAGACAGAAAAAGATGGAAAAGCATTTCATGCTCATGGATCGGAGGAATAAACATTGTTAAAATGTCCATGCTACCCAGAGCAATCTATACCTTCAACGCCATCCCAATCAAAATTCCAATGACATTTTTCAAAGTGCTGGAACAAACAATCCTAAAATTTGTATGGAATCAGAAAAGACCCCGAGTTGCCAAGCAAATGCTGAAAAAGAAAAACAAAGCTGAGGGCAGCACATTGCCCAATTTCAAGCTATATTACAAAGCAGTGATCACCAAGACAGTACGGTACTGGCACAAAAACAGACACATAGACCAATGGAACAGTATAGAGAGCCCAGATCCTCAACTCTATTGTCAACTAATCTTTGACAAAGCAGGAAAAAATATGCAATGGAAAAAAGACAGTCTCTTCAATAAATGGTGCTGGGAAAATTGGAAAGCTATATACAGAAGAATGAAACTCGACCATTCTCTTACACCATACACAAAGATAAACTCAAAATGGATGAAAGACCTCAATGTGAGACAGGAAGCCAAAATCCTAGAGGAGAACATAGGCAGTAACCTCTTTGACATAGGACACAGCAACTTCTCTCAAGACACGTCTCCAAAGGCAAGAGAAACAAAAGCAAAAATGAACTTTTAGGACTTCATCAAGATAAAAATCTTCTGCACAGCAAAGGAAACAGTTAACAAAACAAAGACAACCCACGGAATTGGAGATTTTTGCAAATGACACTATAGACAAAGCGCTGATATCCAAGATGTATGAGGAACTTCTCAAACTCAACACCCAAAAAACAAGTAAGTAAAAAAATGGTCAGAAGACATGAACAGACATTTCTCCAAAGAAGACATACAAATGGCTAACAGACACATGAAAAAATGTTCATCATCATTAGCCCTCAGGGAAATCCAAATCAAAACCACATTGAGATATCACCTTACACCAGTTAAAATGGCAAATGTTGACAAGGCAAGAAACAACAAATGTTGGAGAGGTTGTGGAAAAAGGGGAACCCTCTTACATATTGGTGGGAATGCAAGTTGGCACAGCCACTTTGGGAAACAGTGTGGAGGTGCCTTAGAAAATTAAAAATAGAGCTACCCTATGACCCAGCAATTGCACTCCTGGGTATTTACCCAAAGACACAGATATAATGAAAAAAAGGTCCATATGCACCCCAATGTTCATAGCAGCAATGTCCACAATAGCCAAACTGTGGAAAGAGCCGAGATGCCCTTCAACAGATGAATGGATAAAGAAGATGTGGTCCATATATACAATGGAATATTACTCAGCCATCAGAAAGGATGAATACCCAACTTTTACATCAACATGGATGGGACTGGAGGAGGTTATGCTAAGTGAAATAAGTCAAGCAGAGAATGTCAATTATCATATGGTTTCACTTATTTGTGGAACATAAGGAATAGCATGGAGGTCATTAGGAGAAGGAAGGGAAAAATGAAGGGGGTAATCAGAGGGAGAGATGAACCATGAGAGATTATGGACTCTGAGAAACAAACTGAGGGTTTTAGAGGGGAGGGGGTGTGGGAGGATGGGTTAGCTCAGTGATGGGTATTAAGCAGGGCATATATTCCATGGAGCACTGGGTGTTATATGTAAACAATGAATCATGGAACACTACATCAAAAACTAATGATGTACTGTATGGTGACTAACATAACATAATAAAAAAATAAAAAACAAAACAAAAGAACAGAAAAAAGTAATACAACACATATCACACACACACCAGACATATGCCAAACACACACTCATACACCACACTAAAACCAACACACACAAAAATACTATACACAATATACACGCACACCACACATGCAATATAAATCACATGCATATACTACATACACATAGATCACATATAATACATACCACCTATATACCAGAAACTCACAATGCTTACACCATAGAAAAACAGACCAAATACACACAAGGCACACACCACATACACACACCACAGTATACCACAAACACCATGCATCTACCACTAACACACCACACATATACCACATAAAAAGGCACCACACACACACCATGCACACACCACAGATGCACCATACTCAGCACACATACACTACACAAAAACACACCACACATACAACATGCACATAGCATACAAATGACACACGCAACAAATACACTGCAACCGCACTGCACATATACATACACACAACACATACCCCCAAATATATACACTACACAAACACCAAATATACACCATAAAAAACACATCTCTATCACACACAAGCCACACATACAACACACAAAACACACACGACATACACACCACTCAATAACTGCACACATATTTACACCCACATATTCAACACACCTATGCATACCACACATTCACCACACAAGCGAGACTCCAATCAGACTTACATCATACTGAAACAACCCTGACTACACACACACATACCACACCACACACTACACATATAATGAACACAGACAAACACAGACACAGACACACAGAGACACACACACACACTGTAGTTCTTTGTTAGCTAGTCTAAGCATGCTGATAGGTAGCCAGCTTGTCTCCCTCCCTTGGCTGTTAGACAAGCCTTCACTATGAAGAGTAGGTAGTTTCCCCATGCACAGAACATTTCACGGCATGGCCTGCAGAGAAAGAGCTCATTCATAGAATCCTGCACTGGAGCCCAGTTAAAAAAATAATCACTTGAGATTCGCCCCAAAGCACCCCTGCTATCCCTGAGCCACTACTACCTGTATTCACTGATGCGAAGGACAGGAAAAGGAGCCAAGGCCAGAAGCTTTCTCTCTCTTTTGGCGGGAAGAATTCAGTCCTCTTGCTGACAGGGCTCCCAGGTGTAGCCATTGGAGGGCCCCTTTGCCCAAACCCACAGGTGTTTCTTATTCCTGATATGGTTAGCTCACTAGGAAATTGTGCTAGTCACTTCATTTTCATCATACTCACATTCTCATCTCTATTGAAGAACTCTGGACCTCTGTATCCATTTCCATCCATTGGTTCTTTTTCCATACTAGGTTCAGCCTTGAGGCCATTCAGATCCTGTGTCTCAGAGAAATAGTCTCTCCTTTAAACTGGGAGTCTGGCTGAGTTCTTGGGCCTGTGCATTAGTTGGGCCACAGGATCACTTGCAATTTGGTCTCAGAAATATATGGACATTGGGATGGATAGGAGGTTTTAATATGCCAGCATAGGATGTTTGTGTGTAGGGTGGACCAGAGGTTCTGAGAGGCAACTGGGCACATTTCTGTAGCAAAGGGAAACAAAGTTAAACATCTTACCAGATTTCTTTCATTCCCGTTGGAATGGGGGAACTTTGGCCCTCCTGGTAGCCATTCTCATAAGCTTGCTGTATTTCCACTAGACCTTGTTTCACATTCATGGGATAGATATGTTGCTGTCTCTCACACAGTCAGCACCGAGTTGTTGGTGGCAAGCTTCCATTCTGGTCCTGCCCTAAATGAGGGCAATCAGTATCTGATATCGCCAAGGAAATCAGTGCTCTTTCTTCTAATTGCAGTACTGTAATGGGTAGTCATCTTGCTCTATTTTTTGACTCACTGACATGCCTCTAACTCTGAAGACCAGATGGTGTGGGCAGGTAGAGTATTCTCCAGGTCCTGGTGAGTGCAGAAAGAGCATATCCAAGGAATATTGCCTGAAGGCCCAGTTCCAAACACATGAGCATCAGCAGAGAGGACTCACCTGCTTCCCTTGAACTACTGCTGTCTCTATTCACTGACTTGAAGGGCAGGAAAAATACCCAAGACCAGAAGTTTTCCCTCTATTTCTGAAAGAAGAATAGAAGCCTCTTGCTGACTAACTCTCTGGTGTAGTCAGTGGAGGTCTCCCTTTGTCTGAGCCCAGAGGTGTTTCTTATTCCTGGGAAAGCCAACTCGTGAGGAGATTGTGCTAGTAGCTCCATGCTGAACATTATCCCATTTTCCCCTGTCATGAAGAATTGTGGCATTTTGAGTAGCCCTTTCCATCCCTTTGCTCTTTTTCACAACTAGACTCACCTCTCGAGCAATTTATGAGCCATTGTCTCAGAGTAATTTCACCTATTTTAAACTAGGGAATCTGGCAGAGTCCTTGTGAATGTGGGATATGTGTGGCCACTGGGCCCCTCAAAGGTTGGTTCTAAGACTATCTGGATGGCGAGAGGCCTATGGCATGTGAAGGTGCCCAGCAAAGCATGTTTATGTATAGGCTGGGCAAGAGGTTTTATAAGGGTGCTGGCCTCATTTCTGGGGCAATACATATTTAGAGATCTCATTTCCAGATATATTCCTGTTCAAAATGTAGAACTTTGGTCTTCCTGTGGCCATTCCCACCACCTTGCTATATTTCTAACAAGTTCTTGGTTTATGTTCCCTGGCAATGGGATTGGACTCACACAGCCAGCCCTCAGGGATTGCTGGTGAGTTCACACTCTAGTCCTCTGCTATGCAAGTGAATCAGCGTCTAATATCTTCCCCACCGTAGAAGACAAAACAAAACAAAACAAAACAAAGCTGGCTGTGTGGTCCCTAAATACTTGCTGCTTAACCAGCTGCGGCAAAGGTGGTGATTGGCAGCCAGCTTCCCGACCACCCTTAACTGACCTAGATGCCTGCATTCTGAAAAGCAGGAGGTTCACGCCTGTGAAGTATGCTCTGAGAACTGCTCAATACAGAAAGAGCCCTTTCAAAGAATACTGCCCCAAACCCCAGTTACAAACACTTGAGCATCAGGCGCAAGCACCCACCTGCTACCCCTGAGCCACTGCTGCCTCGATCTACTGATGGGAATTGCAGGAGAAAGAGCCAAGGCTGAAAACATTCTCTCTTTTTCTGAATGAACAACACAGGCCTTTTGCTGACAGACTTCCCAGGTGTAGCCAATGGGGGCTTCCTTTAACCAAAACACACTGGTGTTTCTTATTCCTGAGATGGCCAGTTTGCTAGGAGATTGGGCTAGTAAAATCATTTTCAACATCCATAAACGACAGTGTCTTAGAGCAATATCCTCTGCTTTAAACTGAGCAGTCCAGCTGAGTCCCTGGGACTGTAGGATAGGTAGGGCAAGAGGGTCCCTCAAAATTTGGTTTCATAAGGTTGTGGACATCAGGAGGTCTAGGACACTTGAAGGTGCCCAGCAGAGAATGATTGTGTATAGATTGGGCCACAGGATTTGGGAGTGAGGTGGTCTCATTTCTGTGATAAAAGAAAATGAATTGAGACATTTGCTTCCCAGATTTATTCCATTCCCATGTGAAAAGTAGGACATGGCCCTTCTGGTTGCAATTCTCATTCTCTTGCTGTCTTTCTAACTTGATCTTCATTCATATTCAGGGGGATGGGGCTGTAACTCATGCATACAGCATACAGAAACTGTAGACCATTTCTGCTGTGTTCCTATGCCAAGCAAGAAAAATCAGCGTCTGATAACTCCAGAAACGATGGCCTTCCTGTCCCAGAGCACTGGCTTCTTGGCCAGCTGGAGTAAGCCCAGGTATGGGTAGCCAGCTTGCCTCTCACCTCTGGCTGCCCAAGATATTTTCATTATGAACAGCAGATGGTTTGCACATGCACAGCGTGCTCCAGGACCTGGTCAGTGCCAAAAGAGCCCTTTCAGATATTACCCCAAAGCCTGGTTCCAAACACTTGAGACTTAGCCTAAGCAACCACCTGATAGAACTGAACTAATACTGCCTGGATCCCCTGGTTGGAAGGGCAGGAAGCTTTCCTTCTCTTCCTGAAGGAAGAATGCAGGATTTTTCTAACAGGGTTCCCAGCTGTGGTCAATGGAGGTTTCCCTTTGCACAAGCCTGCCACTCTAGTCTTGAGACAGCTTCCTTGGAAATTGTGCTAGTCACTTCATTTTCAACATTATCCCATTCTCATGTCTAACGAAGGACTTTGCCTTCCCCAGTATTTCATTTCCATCCCTTTGATGCTTTCTCAATATGGGTTCTCCCTGGGGGCCATCCAGATCCAATGTCTCAGAGCAATACCCTCTGCATTCAACTGGGAGTGGGGCCAAGTCCTTGAGACTGTGGGACAGTTTGGGCCACAGGGCCCCTCTTATCATGGCTTCTGAACTATTTTGACCATGGCAGGATTAGGCATTTGAAGGTACCCAACAGTGAATATTTGTGTGTGGGCATGGCCAGAGGATTTGGAGCGGGGAGCTGCCTTCATGTAGGGTAAGGGAAAACAAAGTTAGACACCTCATTCCTAGATTTATTTCACTCCCATTTGGAAGGTAGAACTTTGACTCTCATTGCAGATATTCCCATTTTCTTGCTATTTTTCTAATGAGGTCTTGGGTTACCATCAGGGGCCATGGTCACTCACATAGCCAGCACCCAGGGAGCGGTGGAAAGTTCCCAGTCTGGTCCTGTGCTAAGCAAGAGCAGTAAATAACTGATATTCCCAAAGGCACTATGGCACTCCTCTTGCTGAGCACTTGGTTCTTTGCCAGGTAGGTAAGTGCAGTCATGGGTAGCCAGCTTGCCTCCATCTCCTGGTTGATTGAGATGCCTTCGTTTTGAAGAACAGACCATTCCCACATGGGCAGCATGCTCCTGGAGCTGCTCAGTGCAGAAAGAACTTTTCCAAGGAATATTGCACCAAGAAACACTTCCAAATACTTGGTCATCAGGTGGGAGAACCAACCTGCTATCCCTGAATCACTCCTACCTTTAAAAAGCAGGAATAACTGCCACCACCAGAAACATTCCTCCCCTTCATGGAGGAAGAATGCAAGCCTCTGGCTAAAGCTCTCCTGGGGTAGCAAGTGGAAGTTTCCCTTAACCCAAGTCCACTGGTGATTCTTATTCCCCAAACTGCCAACTTGTGAGGAGATTGTGCTAGTCACTTCATGCTCAGCATGGTCCCATTTTCATCCTTAATGAAGAACTTTGGGCCTCTCTCCATCTATTTCCATTCCTTTGATCTTTATTTTCAAACTAGGTTCTCCCTGGAGGCCGGCCTAGTGTCTCAGAGCTATATCTTGTACTTGATACTGAACCATGTGGATGAATGCTTGCCACTGTGGGATAGGTTAGGTAAAAACACCTCTGATAACTTGGCTTCAGAAGTGCATTGACATCAGGAGGATAGGGAATTTGAATTTGAAGTAGAGAATGTTTGTGTGTAGGCTCCAGCAGAGGTTTTAGGGAGGGAGCTGGCCTCATTTGGGTGCAAGTGGAAGCAAAGGTAGATATCATCTTGTAAGATGCCTCCCATTCCCACTTGACATGTAGAACTTTGGCCCTGTTTGTAGATTTTCCCCTGTCTTTACTGTTTCTCTAACAAGGTCTTGGGTCATCTTCATGAGCCATGGTGTTTTAACTCACACAGCACCCAGGCATTGGTGGTGAGTTCCTACCCTGGAACTCTGCTAAGTTAGAACAATCAGTGTCTAATATTGGAAAGGAAAGTTTTCCCTTCTGTCCCTGAGCACTTGGTTCTTGGCCAGCTGAGGAAGCACAGAGATCAGGATCTAGCTTGCCACACTCTCCTGGCTGATTGAGATGCCTTCATTCTGAAGAACAGATGGATTGTGTGTAGGCTACTATGCTCCAGGATCTCCTCAGTGCAGATATAGCTTTTTCAAGGGATAATGCTCCAAGTAGCAGTTCCAAACATTTGATCATCAGTTGGAAGTTGCTGCCTGTTACCTCTGAATCACTGCTGCCTCTATGCCCTGATGGAAATGCAGGAAAACCTCCAATGTCAGAAGATTTCCCTTTCTTGGTGAAGGAAGAATGAAGGTGTCTTGGGGCACCTGAGTGACTCTGGTGGTTAAGCACCTCACTCTTGATTTGGGATCAGGTCATAATTTCAGCGTTGTGAGATTGAGCCCCTTATAAGCTCTGTGCTGGGTGTGGGGTCTGCTTGAGTTTCTCTCTCTCCCTCTGCCTCTCCCCCACCCAGAGTGCACTCTCTCTCGCTCTTAAAAAAATAGGAATGAAGCCCACTTGTTTACTCAGTTTATAGGTAGAGCCAATGGACTTTTCCCCTTGTGCAAAAGCATTGGAATTTCTTATTCCTAAAATGGTCAGATGGTTAGGACATTGTGCTAGCCACTTCATTCTCAATATTATCCCATTGTCATCTCCTTGGGCACTTTGGCCTTCCATGCGTCCATTTCCATTTATTTGCTCTTTTTTTCCCCAAAATCTATTCAATCTAGGGGGCCATTTAGAAGAAATATCTCAGAACCATATTTTCTGCTTTAATCTAGGGAGTCTGGCAGAGTTCTTGGGCCTGTGGGATACCTTGGACCACAGGGCCCCTTGACATTGAGTTTCAGAACTCCGTGGACATCATGAAACCTAGGGCATTTGAAGGTGCCCACCAGAGAATGTGTGTAGGTTGGGCCAGAGGATTTGGAAGGGAGCTGGTGTCATTTCTGGGGTAAGTAGAAATTAAGTTAGACATGTCCATCCCAAATTTATTCTATTCCCATTTGAAATGTAGAACTTTTTCTTTCTTGGAGCAATAAAGAACCTTGTCTCCTTGCACACATCCATACATCTCTGTGCTCTTTTTTCAAACTAGGTTTTTTCTGGAGCCAGTGTTCTCAGAGTAATATTTTCAGATTGAAACTGAGGAATCTGACTGAGTCCCTGTGGCTCTGAAACAGGATGTGCTACAGGGCCCCTTGTAATTTGACTTCAGAACTATGTCGACATCAGGAAGACTAGAGGGTTTGAATGAGTTCAAAAGATTGTCTGTGTTTAAGCATGGCCAGAGATTTTGGGTGGGAGCTTGCCTTTTTTCAGGGGCAAGGGGAGATGAAGTTAGATATCTCAATCCCAGACAACTTTCATTTCCATTTGAAATGTGGAACTTTGGTGTTCCTTGAAGCCATTCCCATCCTCTTGTTGTTTTTGTAGCTATGTTGGTCCACATTTTGGGGTAATACGGTTGGCATCACACAACCAGTGCCCAGTGTTGGTGGCAAGTTCCCACTCGGATCCTCTGCTATGTGAGAGCAATAAATGTCTGATAGCCAAAAGGAAAGATTCCCCTCCTGCCTCCGAGTGTTTGTTTCTTGTCCTGCTGTTTTAAATGCCGTGACTGGTAGCCAGCTTGTCTCCCTCCCTTGGGTGACAGAGATATCTTCATTCTGAAGAGCAGATTGTTCACACATGTGCACTATGCTCCAGGACCTGGTCAGTGTAGAAAGAGCTCTTTCAAGGAATACTGCTCCAATGACCATTTCTAATACATCATCAGCTGGGAGAACCAATCTGTGAACCCCAAATCACTTGTGTTTTTTTCCTCCATGATAGGAAAGACAAGGGAAATCCAAATCCAGAAGGAAGACTGAAGGCCTCTTGCTTACTTGGCCCCCAGATGTAGCCAATGGAGGTTTCCCATTGCCCAAGCCAACAGGCCTTTCTTAATCCTGAGACTGCCAGCTTGTGAAGAGATTTTGCCAGGCACCTTATTCTCAACATTATTTTATTCTCAATACTAAGAAAGTCCTCATTCCCTCTGTGTCCATTTCCATTCCTCTGATCTTTTTTCAAACTTGGTTTTCCAGAATGAAGGTTTCTCAGTCAGCCAGGGGAGAGAGGTGCCCTGACTATCCATCCACACATTTATCCAAGGCAGCCACACAGGCTCAGGGACAAAAGGACCAACTGTTTTTTTACTCGCATGCCAGACACTAATTCTCTCACTTCACACAGGACCAGAGGGGGAACTCACCAGTAATCCCTAGGTGCTGGCTGTGAGTAAAAGCACCTTCCAGCCCAAATGTGAACCAGGGGCTAGATAGAAAATCAGCACGGTTATAGGAATGCATATAAGAAGGGCCAATAATCTACATTTAAAATGGGAATGGACTAAATCTGTAATGAGATGTCTAGTTTTTTCCCCTACCCAAGAAATGAAGCCAGCACTTTCTAAAATTCTCTGGCCAAGCCTAGACACACACACACACACACACACACACACACACACACTCACTCACTCACTCACTGATGGAATCTTCAAATGCCTTTGATCTCCTCATGCAAATATAGTTCTGAAACTAAATTTCAAGGGGGCCCTCTGGCCCACACTTCCCCACAGTCACAAGGAGTCTTCTAGACTTCCCAGTTTAAAGAAGAGGATATTGCTCTGAGACACTGGATCTGAATGGCCCACAGGGTGAACCTAGACCGACAAAGAGCAAGAGGATGGAAATGGATATATGGTGGACCAAATATGTTTATTAGCAGTGAGATGAGACATAATGTTTTGAATGAAGTAACTAGGACAATCTCCTAGCAATCCAATTCTCATTCCCAGGTATGAGAAACAACTGCAGGGTTGGGTGAAGGGACATCTCCATTGCCTACACCTGGGAGCCCTATCAGCAAGAACTCTGCATTCTTCCTTCAGAAAGAGAGGGAAATCTTGTGTTAGCTTCTTTAATTGCCCTTCCCACGAATGGGTGGAGGCTGCAGTGATTCAGGTATAGTAGGTTGAGAATCCGAACTGATGCTCAAGTTTTTGGATGCAGGCCGTTGTGCAATATGCCTTGAAAGGGCCCTTCCTGAGCTCACCAGATCCTTCAGCATGCAGCATATTGGTGACAGTTCTGTTCTTCAAAAGGAGGACATCTCAAGCTCAAGGAGAGGATGGCCACCTTTCCTTTGGAGTATCAGATATGGATGTTCTCAGATAGCACAGAACTGAAGTGGGAACTCACAACCAATCCTTGGTTGCTAGCTATGTGGGTAAAGTCCCCCAGAACCCCATATGTAGACCAACCCTAAATAAAAAATCAGCAAAGGGATGTAAATGGTACAAAGAAGGGCAAAAATCTACAATAAAATTGGGAATAGGGAATTGGTTTGGGTATTGTGGACATTGCTGCCACAAACATTGGGGTGCATGTGTCCTTTCAAATCAGTATGGGTGCATCCTTTGGATAAACACCTAGGCGTACAACTGATGGGTCAAAGGTTAGCTCTATTTGGGAGCAAGATGGCAGAGGAGTAGGAGACCTGGTTTTCGTCTGGTCTCAGGAATTCAGCTGGATAGGGATCAAACCATTCTGAACACCTACAAACTCAATAGGAGATCGAAGAAAAGAATAGCAACAACTCTCTGAACAGAAAAGCGACCACTTTCTGGAAGGTCTTTTCTGATTTGTTTAGAGTATATTTTCTGAGGACGTTGTTACCCTGTTAGCATTTTGTTCACTCATTAATCTATTCTCCTCTGGACAAAATGACAAGACGGAAAAAATCACCTCAACAAAAAGAACAAGAGGTAGTACCGACTGCCAGGGACCTACTCATTAGTACGATGTCGGAACTAGAGTTCAGAATCATGATTTTAAAGATACTAGCTGGGCTTGAAAAAAGCATGGAAGTTATTAGAGAAACCCTTTCTGGAGAAGTAAAAGAACTAAAATCTAACCAAGTGGAAATCAAAAAGGCTATTAATGAGGTGCAATCAAATATAGGGGCACTAACTGCTAGGATAAATGAGGCAAAGGAAGAATCAGTGATATAGTCAACCAAATGATGGAAAATAAAGAAGCTGAGAAAAAGAGAGATAAACAACTACTGGATCACGGGGGCAGAATTTGAGAGATAAGCAATACCATAAGACAAAACAACATTAGAATAATTGGGATCCCAGAAGAAGAAAGAGAGAGAGGGGCAGAAGGTTTATTGGAGCAAATTATAGCAGAGAACTTCCCGAATTTGGGGAAGGAAACAGGCATCAAAATCCAGGAAGCACAGAGAACCCCTCTCAAAAACAATAAAAATAGGTCAACACCACAACATCTAATAGTAAAACTTATGAGTCTCAGAGACAAAGAGAAAATCCTGAAAGCAGCTCGGGAGAACAGATATGTAACCTCCAATGGTAGAAACATTAGATTGGCAACAGACCTATCCACAGAGACCTGGCAGGCCAGAAAGGACTGGCAGGATATATTCAGAGCACTAAATGAGAGCAATATGCAGCCAAGAATACTCTATCCAGCTGGGCTGTCATTGAAAAGAGAAGGAGAGATAAAAAGCTTCCAGGACAAACAAAAACTAAAGGAATTTGCAAACACGAAACCAGCCCTACAAGAAATATTGAAAGGGATCCTCTAAGCAAAGAGAGAGCCTAAAAGCAACATAGACCAGAAGGGAACACAGACAAGATACAGTAACAGTCACCTTACAGGCAATACAATGGCACTAAATTCCTATCTTTCAATAGTTACCCTGAATGTAAATGGGATAAATGCCCCAATCAAAAGACACAGGCTATCAGATTGGATAAAAAAACAAGATGCATCAATATGCTGTCTGCAAGAGACTCATTTCAGACCCAAAGACACCCCCAGATTGAAAGTGAGGGGTGGAAAATCATTTAGTATGCTAATGGACACCAAAAGAAAGTTGGGGTGGCAATCCTTATAACAGACAAATTAGATTTTAAACCAAAGACTGTAATAAAAGATGAGGAAGGACACTATATCCTACTTAAAGGGTCTATCCAACAAGAAGATCTAGCAATTGTAATTATCTATGCCCCTAACATGGGAGCAGCCAATTATATAAGGGAATTAATAACAAAAGCAAAGAAACACATCAACAACAATACAATAATAATGGGGGACTTTAACACCCCCCTCACTGAAATGGACAGATCATCTAAGCAAAAGATCAACAAGGAAATAAAGACTTTAAATGAGACACTGGACCAAATGGACTTCACAGACATATTCAGAACATTCCATCCCAAAGCAACAGAATACACATTCTTCTCTAGTGCCCATGGAACATTCTCCAGAATAGATCACATCCTAGGTCATAAATCAGGTCTCAACTGGTACCAAAAGATTGGGATCATTCCCTGCCTATTTTCAGACCACAGTGCTTTGAAACTAGAACTCAATCACAAGACGAAAGTCGGAAAGAACTCAAATACATGGAGGCTAAAGAGCATTCTACTAAAGAATGAATGGATCAACCAGGAAATTAAAGAAGAATTTTAAAAATTCATGGAAATCAATGAAAATGAAAACACAACTATTCAAAATCTTTAGGATGCAGCAAAGGCAGTCCTAAGAGGAAAGTATATAGCAATACAAGCCTTTCTCAAGAAACAAGAAAGGTCTCAAGTACACAAACTAGCCCTACACCTAAAGGAGCAGGAGAAAGAACAGCAAATAAAGCCTAAACCCAGCAGGAGAAGATAAATAATAAAGATCAGAGCAGAAATAAATGAAATCGAAACCAAAAGAACAGTAGAACAGATCAACGAAACTAGGAGCTGATTCTTTGAAAGAATTAACAAGATTGATAAACCCCTGGCCAAACTTCTCCAAAAGAAAAGAGAAATGACCCAAATCAACAAAATCATGAATGAAAGAGGAGAGATCACAACCAACACCAAAGAAATACAAACAATTATAAGAACATACTATGAGCAACTTTATGCCAGCAAATTAGATAACCTGGAAGAAATGGATGCATTCCTAGAGATGTACCAACTACCAAAACTGAACCAGGAAGAAATAGACAACCTGAACAGACCTATAACCACGAAGGAAAAGGAAACCGTCATCAAAAATCTCCCAACAAACAAAAGTCCAGGGCCAGATGGCTTCCCAGGGAAATTCTACCAAACATTTGAAGAAGAATTAATACCCATTCTTCTGAAACTGTTCCAAAAAATAGAAATGGAAAGAAAACTTCCAAACTCATTTTATGAGGCCACAATTACCTTTATCCCCAAACCAGACAAAGACCCCATCAAAAAGGAGAATTACAGACCAATGTCCCTGATGAACATCAATGCAAAAATTCTCCCCAAAATACCAGCCAATAGGATCCAACATGACATTAAAAGGATTATTCACCACAACCAAGTGGGATTTATCCCTGGGCTGCAAGGTTGGTTCAACATCCGCAAATCAATCAACGTGATACAATACATTAACAAAAGAAAGAACAAGAACCATATGATCCTCTCAATAGATGCAGAAAAAGCACTTGACAAAGTACAGCATCCTTTCTTGATCAAAACTCTTCAGAGTATAGGGAGAGAGGGTACATACCTCAATATCATAAAAGCCATCTATGAAAAACCCACAGCGAATATCATTCTCAATGGGGAAAAACTGAGAGCTTTCCCCCTAAGGTCAGGAACGCGGGAGGGATGTCCACTCTCACCACTGCTATTCAACATAGTATTAGAAGTCCTAGCCACAGCAATCAGACAACAAAAAGAAATCAAAGGCATCCAAATTGGCAAAGAAGAAGTCAAACTCTCACTCTTTGCAGATGATATGATACTTTATGTGGAAAACCCAAAAGACTCCACCCCAAAACTGTTAGAACTCATATAGGAATTCAGTAAAGTGGCAGGATATAAAATCAATGCACAGAAGTCAGTGGCATTCCTATACACCAACAACAAGACAGAGAAAGAGAAACTAAGGAGTCGATCCCAATTACATTTGCACCCAAAACCATAAGATACCTAGGAATAAATCTAACCAAAGAGGCAAAGGATCTGTACTCAGAAAACTATAAAATACTCATGAAAGAAATTGAAGAAGACACAAAGATGGAAAAACATTCCATGCTCATGGATTGGAAGAACAAATATTGTGAAGATGTCAATGCTACCTAGAGCAATCCAAACATTCAATGCAATCCCCATCAAAATACCATCCACTTTCTTCAAAGAAATGGAACAAATAATCCTAAAATTTGTATGGAACCAGAAAAGACCCCGAAGAGCCAGAGGAATGTTGAAAAAGAAAAGCAAAGCTGGCAACATCACAATTCCGCACTTCCAGCTCAATTACAAAGCTGTCATCATCAAGACAGTATGGTACTAGCACAAAAACAGACACATCGATCAATGGAACAGAATAGAGAGCCCAGAAATGGACCCTCAACTCTATGGTCAACTAATCTTTGACAAAGCAGGAAAGAATGTCCAATGGAAAAAAGACAGTCTCTTCAACAAATGTTGTTGGAAAAATTGGACAGCCACATGCGGAAGGATGAAACTGGACCATTTCTTTACACCACACACAAAAATAGACTCCAAATGGTTGAAAGACCTAAATGTGAGACAGGAGTCCATCAAAATCCTAAAGGAGAACATAGGCAGCAACCTCTTCCACCTCAGCTGCAGCAACTTCTTCCTAGAAACATCGCCAAAAGCAAGGGAAGCAAGGGCAAAAATGAACTATTGGGATTTCATCAAGATAAAAAGCTTTTGCAAAGCAAAGGAAACAGTCAACAAAACCAAAAGACAACTGACAGAATGGGAGAACATATTTGCAAATGACATATCAGATAAAGGGCTAGTATCCAAAATCTATAAAGAACTTATCAAACTCAACACCCAAAGAACAAATGATCCAATCAAGAAATGGGCAGAAGACATGAACAGACATTTTTCCAAAGAAGACATCCAAATGGCCAACAGACACATGAAAAAGTGCTCAACATCACTCGGCATCAGGGAAATCCAAATCAAAACCTCAATGAGATACCATCTCACACCAGTCAGAATGGCTAAAATTAACAAGTCAGGAAATGACAGATGTTGGCAGGGATGTGGAGAAAGGGGAACCCTCCTACACTGTTGGTGGGAATGCAAGCTGGTGCAGCCACTCTGGAAAACAGTATGGAGGTTCCTCAAAAAGTTGAAAATAGAGCTACCATATGATCCAGCAATTGCACTACTGGGTATTTACCCCAAAGACACAAATGTAGGGATTTGAAGGGGTACGTGCACCCCGATGTTTATAGCAGCAATGTCCACAATAGCCAAACTGTGGAAAGAGTCAAGATTTCCATCAACAGATGAATAGATAAAGAAGATGTGGTGTATATATATACAATGGAATATTATGCAGCCATCAAAAGGAATGAAATTTTGCCATTCACAACGACGTGGATGGAACTGGAGGGTATTATGCTGAGCGAAATAAGTCAAACAGAGAAAGACATGTATCATATGACCTCACTGATATGAGGAATTCTTAATCTCAGGAAACAAACTGAGGGTTGCTGGAGTGGAGCATGGGGTGGGAGGAATGGGGTGACTGGGTGATAGACACTGGGGAGGGTATGTGCTCTGGTAAGCACTGTGAATTGTGCAAGACTGTTGAATCTCAGATCTGTACCTCTGAAACAAATAATGCAATATATGTTAAGAAAAAAAAAAGCAGGAGGGGAAGAATGAAGGTGGGGAAATCGGAGGGGGAGATGAACCATGAGAGACAATGGACTCTGAAAAACAAACTGAGGGTTCTTGAGGGGAGGGGGGTGGGAGGATGGGTTAGCCTGGTGATGGGTATTAAAGAGGGCACGTTCTGCATGGAGCACTGGGTGTTATGCACAAACAATGAATCATGGAACACTACATCAAAAACTAATGATGTAATGTATGGTGATTAACATAACAATAAAAAATTTTTTTTTAAAAAAGGGTAGCTCTATTTGTAATGTTTTGAGGAACCTCCATACAGTTTTCCAGAGTGCTGCACCAGTTTGCATTCCCACCAACAGTGTAATATGGTTCCCCTTTCTCCACATCCTCCCCAACATCTGTTGTTTCCACAGTTGTTCATTTTAGCCATTCTGGTTGGTGTGAGGTGGTATCTCACGGTGGTTTTGATTTGTATTTTATTTTATTATGTTATGTTAGTCACCACACATCATTCGTTTTTGATGTAGTGATCCACGATTCATTGTTTTCATATAACACCCAGTGCTCCATTCAGTACATGCCCTCCTTAACACCCATTACTGGGCTAACCCACACCCCACCCACTCCCCTCTAAAACCCTCAGTTTGTTTCTCAGAGTCCATAGTCTCTCAAGGTTCATCTCTCCCTCCGATTCCTCCCCTTTTTCATTTTTCCCTTCCTTCTCCTAATGTCCTCCATGCTATTCCGTATGTTCCACAAATAAGTGAAACCATATGATAATTGACTTTCTCTGCTTGACTTATTTCACTTAGCAGAATCTCCTCCAGTCCCATCCATGTTGATGTAAAAGTTGGGTATTCATCTTTTCTGATGGCTGAGTAATATTCCATTGTATATATGGACCACATCTTCTTTATCCATTCATCTGTTGAAGGGCATCTCGGCTCTTTCCACATTTGGGCTATTGCAGACATTGCTGCTATGAACATTGGGGTGCATATGTCCCTTCTTTTCACTAATTTGTGTCTTTGGGGTCAATATAGGGTGCAATTGCTGGGTCATAGGGTAGCTCTATTTTTAATTTTCTAAGGCACCTCCACACTGTTTTCCAAATTGGCTGTACCAACTAGCATTCCCACCAGCAGTGTAAGAGGGTTCCCCTTGCTCCACAACCTCTCCAACATTTGTTGTTTCTTGCCTTGTCAACATTTGCCATTTTAACTGGTGTAAGGTGATATCTCAATGTGGTTTTGATTTGAATTTCCCTGATGGCTAATGATGATAAACATTTTTTCATGTTAGCCATTTGTATGCCTTCTTTGGAGAAGTGTCTGTTCATGGCTTCTGCCCATTTTTTGACTTGATTATTTGTTTTTTGGGTGTTGAGTTTGAGAAGTTCTTTATAGATCTTGGATACCAGCCCTTTATCTGTAGTATCATTTGCAAAAATCTCCCATTCTGTGGGTTGCCTCTTTGTTTTATTAACTGTTTCCTTTGCTGTGCAGAAGCTTTTTATCTTGACGAAGTCCCAAAAGTTCATTTTTGCTTTTGTTTCACCAGTCTTGGGGAGATTTGTATTCCCCTGATGCCAAGTGATGTTGAGCATCTTTTCATAATCCTAGGGGAGAACACAGGCAGCAACCTGTTCAACAAATTCTTGCTAGACATGTCTTCAAAGGCAAGGGAAACAAACCCCAAAATGAACAATTGGGACTTCATCAAGATAAAAAGCTTTTGCACAGCAAAGGAAATGGTGGACAAAACCAAAAGACAACATAAAGAATGGGAGAAGATGCCTGGGCAGCATAATCGCTAGTATGTGGACATTCCTGTCTGTGGAAACTGGGAACATCTGGCATTCCACAAAGTCCACAAATGCCACTCTGATATTGGGGTCCAAACAGAGTACTGAATTAGGGATGAATGGGCTCATGGAACCTTACTGACATTACATGAGAAGTCAAAGACACAGGAGGGTTTTAGTTACAGGAAGAATCAAGGAGCCTGAGAGCTGGCTCATCTGAACACAGGAAGATTCCCTGGGTGCTATCCTAGGTGTTTGACCTTTCAGTACAGACTGTGTGAGATTTGCCAACTACAGAAGCCAGCTCCTGGCTTTGCCAGATACCCTATGATCTTGTGGCAAATCTCATGTGATCTCTGTCCAAATCTCATGTGATCTCTGTCCAAATCTCAAGTGATGTCATTCAAGCCCCATGAGACCTCGGACCAGCCAGCAAGATCTAGGGTCAAAACTCCTAAGGTTTCTGGCCAAAGCTCTCAGGCCCTTGGATAGAACTGGCACTCCTTAGCAGAGCCTGCTTTGTGTCACTTAAGTAGGTAGGGATGGCACATGCCAGAAGTAGGCACAATGTCCAATATCTCCAGTTGTATAAATGCTCCCAGGCATGACATGTAGGAGGAAACAAAACTGTCTCACACCTAAACCCTTGGTATCGCAATATCCTGGATGAAGAGGGGGTAATAAGGTAGCACTGAATTCAGAATGAATGGGCCTGGTGAACACTTATTCACACTAAACCTGAATGACAGAATGAGTAGGGCAGGAGGAGAAGGAAGAAGCAATGTGCCCCTAAACAAGACAAGTGAGCACAAAGGCTTTCCCAGGCATTGAAAACATTAAAGGCTGTCTGTATTAACTGCACAACCACCCAGAAAAAGAAAAAAAAGATACCTCTTTCTTTAGCCAGATGTCACATGATCTTGAGGACAATCTTGTGATCTCAGTCCAAATATCTTGAGGTTTCCACCAATCTCAGGAGATCTCAATCCAAATCGTGAGAGATCTCATCCAAATCTTGTGATATCTTTGGCCCAGCCATTGACACCTAGGATCAAAACCCAATGGATCTGTGGCCAAACACCCTGGCCCTTGGGGGGAACAGGCACTGCCTAGGAGAGCCTTCTTGGCACTTCTTATTTCAATAGGGAATGCACATGTTAGAATGGGGCAGAATTCTACTTTCATAATTGGTCCCAGACATGACCATCAGGAAGACACAAAGTGTCTCACACCTAAATATCTGGTGTTTAAGCATCCTGCCTTCAAGCAGGTAAGGAGGGAGCATTGATTCAGAATGAATGGACCCAGTGGATTCTTATTCATTCTCATCCAGAGGTGAGAGAAACAGGGGGCAGTAGGGGAAGGAAAAACAAAAGGTCCCAAGACAGGACTGGTGAGAACAGAGACAAGGCCCCTGGGGGCTTTCCCGGGCTTTCAAAACATTAAGACTGTCTGTATTAACCTCATAGCACCCAGAAATAAAAGAAAATATACCTCTTTCCCTCACTGGGCCTTAGATGATTTGTGGATAAAACTGGTGAGATCTGTCCAAATCTCATGAGATCACATCCAAATCTCAGCAGATCTCAGTCCAAAACTCAGGAGATCTCATGCAGGTCTGGTGAGATTTCTAGCCAAATCTCATGACATCTCAGTCCAAATCTCATGAGATTTCATCCAAATATCAACAATCTCTGTCCAAATCTCCAGAGAAATTAGCCAACTCTCGTGAGATCTCATGCACACCTCAAGAGATTTCAGGCCAAATCTCATGACATCTCAGTCCAAATCTCGTGAGAACTCAGTCCAAATCTCATGAAATCTGACACACATCTCACAAGATTTCTAGCCAAATCGCAGCAGCTTTTGCACAGCAAAAGAAACAGTCAACAAAACCAAAAGACAACCGACAGAATGGGAGAACATATTTGCAAATGACATATCAGATAAAGGGCTAGTATCCAAAATCTATAAAGAACTTATCAAACTCAACACCCAAAGAACAAATGATCCAATCAAGAAATGGGCAGAAGACATGAACAGACATTTTTCCAAAGAAGACATCCAAATGGCCAACAGACACATGAAAAAGTGCTCAACATCACTCGGCATCAGGGAAATCCAAATCAAAACCTCAATGAGATACCATCTCACACCAGTCAGAATGACTAAAATTAACAAGTCAGGGAAGGAGAGATGTTGGCGGGGATGCGGAGAAAGGGGAACCCTCCTACAGTGTTGGTGGGAATGCAAGCTGGTGCAGCCACTCTGGAAAACAGTATGGTAACTCTATTTTCAACTCAAAAAGTTGAAAATAGAGTTACCATACGACCCAACAATTGCACTACTGGGTATTTACCCCAAAGATACAAATGTAGGGATCCGAAGGGGTATATGCACTCCAATGTTTATAGCAGCAATGTCCACAATAGCCAAACTTTGGAAAGAGCCAAGATGTCCATCGACAGATGAATGGATAAAGAAGATGTGGTATGTATATATATATATATACACACACACACACACAATGAAATATTATGCAGCCATCAAAAGGAATGAGATCTTGCCATTTGCAACAACGTGGATGGAACTGGAGGATGTTATGCTGAGCGAAATAAGTCAATCAGAGAAGGACATGTATCATATGACCTCACTGATATGAGGAATCCTTAATCTCAGGAAACAAACTGAGGGTTGCTGGAGTGGGGGGTGGTGGGAGGGATGGGGTGGCTGGGTGATAGACATTGGGGAGGGTATGTGCTATGGTGAGTGCTGTGAATTGTGCAAGACTGTTGAATCACAGATCTGTACCTCTGAAACAAATATTGCAAAATATGTTAAGAAAAAAAAAAAAGAAGATAGCAGGAGGGGAAGAATGAAGGGGAGGAAATAGGAGGGGGAGATGAACCATGAGAGACGATGGACTCTGAAAAACAAACAGGGTTCTAGAGGGGAGGGGGGTTAGGGGAAGGGGTTAGCCAGGTGATGGGTATTAAAGAGGGCACGTTCTGCATGGAGCACTGGATGTTATGCAGAAACAATGAATCATGGAACACTGCATCAAAAACTAATGATGTAATGTATGGTGATTAACACAACAATAAAAAAATTTAAAAAAAAAACTAAAAAATTAAAAAATAAAATAAAAAATGAAAGCACACATTCCCAGTCAAAAGAAGAAGGAGAAGAAGAAGAAGAAGAAGAAGAAGAAGAAGAAGAAGAAGAAGAAGAAGAAGAAGAAGAAGAAGAAGAAAGAAGAAGAAGAAGAAAACATCAGGGTATCCCTTCCACAGAGATAAAAGAACTAAAAAAGAATCAATCATAGATGATGACTGTAATATTTGATGCAGTGAACAACAGGTTGGAAGAAGCAGAGGAATGAATTAGTGACCTAGAAGACAAAGTATTGGAAACTAATGAAGCTGAACCAAAGAGAGCAAGAAGAAATATGGACCAGGAGAATAGACGTAGGGAACCCAGTGACTCCATCAAATGTAACAACATTCATATTATAGGAGTCCCAGAGGAAAAAGAATAGAGAAAAGGGGGCAGAAAATTCATTTGAAGAAATAATAGTTTAAAACTATCCAGATCCAGGAGGCATAGAGAACTCCCATTAAAATCAACAAAAGCAACCCAACACCAGACATATTGGAATTAACTTTGCAAAATATAGTGATAAAGAAAAAAAATCTTAAAAGCAGCAAGACAAAAGAAGTCCTTAATTTACAAGGGAAAACTCATAAGGCTAGCTGGAGATTTCTCAACAGAAACTTGGCAATCCTGAAAAGAGTGGCATGATATATTCAAAGTGCTAATTGAGAAGAATCTGCAGTGAAGATAATTCTCTCAGCAAAGCTGTATTCAGAATAGAAGGAGAGAGAGTTTCCCAGAGAAACAAAAACTAAAGGAGTTTGTGACCACTAACCCAGCTCTGTAAGAAATATTAAAGGGGACTTTTTGAGTGGAGAGGAAAGACCAAAAGTGACAAAGAAAAGAAAGAATCAGAGAAAATCTCCAGAAACAATGACAAAGCAAATAATAAAATGGCAAAAATTACATATCCATCAATAATTACTTTGAATATAAATGGAATAAATGCTCAAATCAAAAGACATAGGGTGTCAGAATGGATAAAAAAATAAATAAAAAAAGAAGACCCATCTATATACTATATACTGCCTACAGGAGACTCATTCAGACCTAAAGACAGATTGAAAGCAAGGAGATGGAGAACATTTATCACACAAATGGATGTCAAAGGAAAGTCAGAGTAGGAAGAGAAGGAGCTAAGATGGTGTTGTAGTAGGAAGACCCTAGGTTTGTCTCATCCCTCGAATACAACTAGATAACTACCAAATCATCTGAATACCCAAGAAATAGACCTGAGGACTGACAGAACAAATTGCACAACTAGAGGGAGAGAAGAGGGCACATCAAGGAAGGAAGGAAGTGCAGAGATGTGGTTTGGGAGAGAAACTGATCACTGGTGCTACAGAGAAGAGGGAGCCCTGGTTGTGGACAAAGGTGAGAGATAGGAGCACACAGGGAAACACACAAGGAAAACACTTCCCCAAAACCATTGGCTGGGAAAATGAGAGGGGCTGATTTTTGTGTTTTTGCAACCAGCAGGGCTCAAAGACTGGAGTTTTAAAGTGTTTTCAGGCTGGGCTGGGATAGAGCCCTGAAGGTGCTACCCTACTCAGAGAAGGCAGGAAAACAATCCCAGGGCAGATGGTGTGATCTGAGAATCACCTAAAGCACATTAGGGAGAGGCTGTCTGGCTGTCTGTTCTTCTTGAAGTGCATCTGTGAGAGGGGCTGTTCACAGAGATGCCTCTTCAGGGAGTAAAGAGCCAGCAGGCACCATTTCCCTCCCCTGCCCCTCAGCATAGGTGCAAAGACACCTGCTGAGGGTGGCTAACCTGGACACTGGTTGTTGAGTCTGCTTGCTCCAAATCCCATGCCTCTGCATTCTGGCATGACTGCTCTTCTCAGTCAAATCTGCTTCTGTCCCATCATGCAAGACCCTCTCCTAGAAGACCAGTGAAAACCCCACCACACCATGGCCCTAACATCTAGAGTTTTAAAAATCAGCAGGTTTGGCTCGGATAGAGCACAAAGTACATTGCACTGCTCCAGGCAAGCAAGCAACCCAGAGACAGACAGTGTGAAAACAGTGATCTGAAAAATGCCTGTGACACATGAAGGGAAATTATTCACTCTTCTGGGAGTGCTTCCCTGAGAGCAGCAAGCACAGAGAACCTTCTTTGGAGACAAAGGAGCTGGCTGGTGCCATTTCCATTCCCTGCTCCTCACCATAAGTGCAGAACCACCTGCACTAAACAGCACAGTGCTGACACTGGCTGCCAAACCTGCTTACACGAAGTCCCATCCCCCTGTTCTCTGCTGGTACTGCATTTCTCAGGCAAGTGTGCCTAAGGCCCAGCTCAGTGGGCCCCTTCCCCAGAAGACCAGCAGAAACCCCCAAACACACCACATATCCAGACCACAGAGTTCTGCAAGGCTTCAGTTCTTTTTTTTTTCTTTCAGATTTTATTTATTTATTTGACAGAGAGAGAGACAGAGAGCACAAGCAAGGGGAGCAGCAGGCAGAGGGAGAAGCAGACTCCCCACTGAGCAATGAGCCCGATGTGGGACTCGATCCCAGGACCCTGGGATCATGACCTGAGCTGAAGGCAGACGCCTAACTGACTGAGCCACCCAGGTGTCCCAGGCTTCAGTTCTAGTGGGAGTAGCATCAGGTCTCTTTTAAGAGCAGACCAGAGCACATCTAGTTAAAATTTGCCACACATTAGCCAAAGTCCAAACACTGCCCACTGCAGGCAAGCAGAACCTCTGCAGACAACTGGCCTGAAGGATAGAGCAGCCAAAACACAGGAGCAGAGTGCATGCAGCACACAGCAGAGACGCTCCCTGACGCACCAGGCCCTAGACTCTTCTTCATAAAGCCATTACTCTCAGGAGCGGGAAACACAACAGGCTTTTTAAAAAAATATATTTTATTTATTTATTTGAGAGAGAGAGAGAGAACACAAGCAGGGGAGGGGCAAAGGGCGAGGGAGAAGCAGACTCCCCGCTGAGCAAGGAGCCCAATGCTGGGCTCTATCCCAGGACCCTGGGATCATGACCTGAGCCTAAAGTAAACACTTAACCAACTGAGCCACCTAGGCGCCCCCACAACAAGATTTTCTAACACAGAGAAGAGGACAGAGACCTAGACAAAATGCGAAGGTGGAAGAATTCATCCCAAAACAAAGAACAAGAAAAAGTCATGGCCAGAGATCTAATCAAAACAGATAAAAGTAATAAGCCTGATGGAGAATTTAAAGCAACAATCATAAGGATACTTGATGGGCTTGAGAAAAGCATAGAAAACTTCAGGGAGACACTTACTGCAGAGAAAGAGAGTTAAAAAACCATCAGTCAGAAGTGAAAAATGCAATAACTGAGATTCAAAAGAAACTGAATGTAATAACCACAAAGATGGAAGAAGTAGAGAAATGAATAAATAAAATAGAAGATAGAATAATGAACAATAATGATGCTGAAAAAAGAGAGAAAGAATTATGGACCACAAGAAAAGACTTAGGGAACTCAGTGACTCCATCATACATAATAACATTCATATCATAGGAGTCCCAGAAGAAGAGAGAAAAGAAAGCAGAAGGTTTAGTTGAGGAAATAATAGCTGAAAATTACTCTGGGGAAGGAAACAGACATCCAAATCCAGGAGGCACAGAGAACTCCCATCAAAATCAACAAAAGCAGGAATGCCTGTGTGTCTGAATCAGTTAAGTGTCCGCCTTTGGCTCAGGTCATGATCCCAGGGTCCTGGAATCAAGTCCCACATCAGGCTCCTTGCTCAGTGGGGAGACTGCTTCTCCCTCTGCCCCTCCCCCTCCTTGTGCTCTCTCTCTCTGACAAATAAATAACATCTTTTAAAAAATCAATAAAAGCAGCCCAACACCAAGACATATTGTAAGTAGAGCTGCAAAATATAGAGATAAAAAAAATCCTAAAAGCAGCAATACAAAAGAAGTCCCTAACTCACAAGGGAAAACCCATAAGGTTAGCTGCAGATCTCTCCACAGAAATTTGGCAAGCCATTTATTGAAGAGACTATCTTTTTTCCATTGGATATTCTTTCTGCCTTGTCAAAGATTAGTTGACCATAGAGTTGAGGGCCCATTTCCGGGTTCTCTATTGTGTTCCATTGATCTATATGTCTGGTTTTGTGCCACTACCATACTGTTTTGATTATTATAGCTTTGTAATAGAGCATTTGATACCACCAGCTTTGGTTTTCTTTTCTTTTCTTTTTTTTTTTTTTTAAGATTTTATTTATCTGACAGAGAGAGACACAGCGAGAGAGGAAACACAAGCAGGGGGAGTGGGAGAGGGAGAAGCAGGCCTCCCGAGGAGCAGGGAGCCTGACGTGGGGCTCGATCCCAGAACCCTGGGATCATGACCCAAGCCGAAGGCAGACACTTGACTGAGCCACCCAGGTGCCCCATGAGACTTATTAAAAAGAAAAGAGAAAGGACCCAATTTAATAAAATCATGAATGAAAGAGGAGAGATCACAACTAATACCAAGGAAATACAAACAATTCTAAGAACATATTATCAGCAACTATATGCCAACAAATTAGGCAATCTGGAAGAAATGGATGCATTCCTGGAAGCTTATAAACTAACAAAACTGAAACAGGAAGAAATAGAAAAGCTGAACAGACCCATAACCAGCAAGGAAATTGAAGCAGTAATCCAAAATCTCCCAACAAACAAGAGTCCAGGGCCATATGGTTTCCCAAGGGAATTCTAGCAAACATTTAAAGAAGAACTAATACCTATTCTCCTGAAGCTGTTTCAAAAAAGAGAAATGGGAGGAAAACCTCCACATTATATGAGGCCAGCATTACGTTGATCAAAAATCAGACAAAAACCCCACCAAAAAGGAGAATTACAGGCCAATATCCCTCATGAACATGGATGCAAAAATTCTCATCAAGATCCCAGCCAATAGGATCCAACAGTACACCAAGTGGGATTTATTCCTGGGCTGCAAGTGTAGTTCAACATTCACAAATAAATCAACGTGGTACACCACTTTAATAAAAGAAAGGACAAGAACCATATGATCCTCTTCATAGATGCAGAAAAAACATTTGACAAAAATAGCATCCATTCTTGATTAAAATTCTGCACAGTGTAGAGATAGAGAGAACATATCTCAATATCATAAAAGCCATCTATGAAGAGCCCACAGTGAATATCATTCTCAGTGGGGAAAAATAGAACTTTTCCCCTAAGGTCAGGAACATGAGAGGGATGTTCACTCTCACCTTTTTTGTTCAACACAGTACTAGAAGTCCTAGCCTCAGCAGTCAGACAAGAAAAAGAAATAAAAGGCATTCAAATTGGCAAAGAAGAAGTCAAACTCTCACTCTTAAAGGATGACAAGATACTTTATGAGGAAAACCCAAGGACTCCATCCCAAAAGTACTAGAACTAATATAGGAATTCAGCAACATGGCAGGATATAAAGTCAATGCACAGAAATCAGTCACATTTCTATACACTAACAATAAAACAGAAGAAAGAGAAATTAAGGAATTGAGCCCATTTACAATTGCACCAAAAACCATAAGATACCTAGGAATAAACCTAACCAAAGGAGAAAAGGATCTGTACTCTAAAAAACACAGAACACTTATGAAAGAAATTGAGGAAGACACAAAGAAATGGAAAAACATTCCATGCTCATGGATTGGAAGAATAAATATTGTTAAAATGTCTATTGACCCAGAGCAATCTACACATTCAATGCAATCCCTATCAAAATACTATCGACATTTTTCACAGAGCTGGAACAAATAATCCTAAAATTTGTATGGAACCACAAAAGACCCAATAGCCAAAGGAATGTTGAAAAAGAAAGAGTCTTTTTAATAAGTCTCACTAAGGGTTTATCAATCTTATTAATTCAGAAGGAGAGAATTTTAAGCAGGCTCCCCACCCAGCCCAAAGCCCAATGTGGGGCTCTATCTCACAACCCTGAGATCATGACTTGAACCAAAATCAAGAGTCAGATGATTAAGCAACTGAGCCACCCAGGCACCCCAATAATGTAAGTTTTATTAATTATGTTCAAATATTTTAATACACATAAAAATGGTCAGTAAATTAGGCCCTACATAGCCAGGAAGGCCCATGTGCAAATACTTTGCAATTCCAGGACTTCAACGCTTAGTGAAGAGAAGCAAGGCTTAAAGGAGATTTTACTATAGACTAGTGGCAAGCATACAGGCATCAAAACAGCTCTGATTATGGTATTTGTTAATGATTGTCCTTTGTTAGTGGCTATTGGCCCAAATTCATCCTGTAGAAGGTAAGGATGCTAAATTCAAGTGCCCAAGGCTGAATTAAAGTTAATCCTCTACTTTTTTGGTTACTGTGTGACTTTAGATAATGACCTGTCTGGGCCTCAGTTTTCTCATCTTTAATGTAGGGACAATAATACTTGCCTCATAGATCAAATGATAATAGTTTCGAATGTATACATCTTTGTGGTAGGCTAACTAATGGCCCCAAAGATATCCTGATCCTAATCCCTGGAACCTGTATATGTTACCTTAAATGGAAAATGGTTGTTTGTAGAACTGATTAAATTAAGGATCTTGAAATGGGCAGATTATCATGGATTACCTAGGAGGGTCCTCAATGCACTCACAAATTCCCTTATAAAAGGGAGACAGAGAAGATTTGACTACAGACATTAGACAAATGGCAGTGTGATCACAGAGGCAGACATGGGAGAGATGAAGTGACAGGCCAAGGAATGCTGACAGCCACCAGAGGCTGAAAGAAGCAAGGAAAAGATTCTCCTCTGGAACCTCCAGAAGGTGCAAGGTCCTGCCAACACCTTGATTTTGAGCCAGTGAAAGTGACTTCAGACTTGTGGCCTCTGGACCTGTGAGAGAATAAATTTCTGTTGTTTTAAGCCACCAGATTTGTAGTGATTTGATAGAGCAACCCTAGGAAAGTAATATAGATTCTACTGAAATATGAGATTGTTCAAGTTACAGGTTCTGTGGTGTCTTAGAGTTCTCCAGAACTCTGACAGTTCCATTAAAATGAGAAATGTAAATCCCCATGCTCCTGTGCTAACCAGTTTGCCAGAGGGAAGCAGAGGCAAGATTTAAGATAATCTGGGGGTCCTGGTCAACTTTAGGGTTGAGGTGGTTTTACTGGGATTTTACACTATCCTTCACAGGAGACAGAGAAGACTGATCACAGATATGTTTTTTTAGTGACTTCACCAAAAGTGGAGAGTGAGGCTCCACAGGTCTTATGGAGTGTGGGGAACTGCCCTGCTAAGAAAAGGGACAGAACTGTATTGGTTTTGTTGCAAATGAAGGGGCAGAAAGGAAAGAAAAGGGAAAATAGTGAGCAAGTTGCTAAAAGGCTAGATGTCTTCAACCCTTTCCATCTTCATTCAAGTTACAAAAAATAACAAAATGTTTGGTGTAATGGATTTTTTCCCAAAAAATTTTAATGTGAAATTTCACATATACAGAGAAGTTGAAAATTTAAGTAGCAATCATGCATATACCCACTCTCTATTTATTCCATATATATTCATGTATACATCCTTCTACCCATCCATCCATCCATCCATCCAATTTTTTATGCATTTTATGTACACTTTTGGCATGCATATTATTAGCTGGAGGGGTTTGAGTGGATTTGGGGGTGAGAATTACAGAGGGTGTTTAGCTTTGTTTCTGAACTGACATGGGAAAGGACCAGGGCAGCAGATGTGGACATAAGAACATGGAGCAGGAACATGAAGAAGTGATGCCAGGGAGTACACTGAAATGTGGTGAGGGGCTGGTTTTCAACAAGGCCAGGAACTGGATTTGGGAAAGAGTTTAACCATGTCCATTTGAGGCAGAAGGCATTCTACCTGATGTCTGCACTGCAATCATACAGGCAAATACCTAGTGGTGATGTGCCAGTTCATGGGGCAGATGAGGCTGGTATAGTGCTTATAAGTCCAACAGTCTTTTCTCTGATGGACACACAGTAAGTTCATAGTACAAAAATTTAAAGAAAAAAGATCTATTTAAAAAAAATAGAAGGAGAAGTGATAAAGGAAAAGAAACATTTGAAGAAATAATGACAGAGAATTTCCCCCCAAATTAATGTTAGACACCAAAACACAGACACAGGAAGCTCAGAGAACATCAAGCAGGATAAATGCCCCTGCTCCAAAAAACAAAAACAAAAACAAAAACAAAATCCTACATGTAGGCATATTATATTCAGAATGCAGAAAATAAAAGAAAGAAAAAATCTTAACAGAGGCAGAGGAAAAAAATACCCTACCTATACAGGAACAAAGATAAAAATTATATTCCATTTCTCCTCAGAAACCATGCAATCAAGAGAAAAATATTTAGTGTTGAGAGAAAAAAAAAACCTTAGAACTCTGTATCCTGTGAAATTGTCCTTCAAAGGTGAAGGAGAAATAAGTATATTGAATTTGTTGCCAGGAGACCAACCTTTCAAGAAATGTGAAAAGAAGTTCCTCAGAAAGAAAGAAAGAAGGAAAATGATATAGTTAAGAAATTCAGGTCAAAGTTTAGAAAGGAAGAGTGTGAGGGAGAGGAAAAGATGGCGGAGGAATAGGGGACCCTATTCCAGCTGGTCCCTGGAATTGAGCTGGATATCTACCAGACCATACCGAACACCCACGAAGTCAGCCTGAGATGTAAGAAGATAGATATGGATCTCTACAAACAGAATATTGCAGGCAGTTGGTTTCGAGGTATGAAGCGGAGAGCCGTGATTCTGTGGGCAGATATCAGAAGATAAACGGCAGAGGGAGGGAGCCTTGGGGATCCTACACAGCCAATGAGTGATAGCCTCCCAAGCTGGGGACAGGGCACAGATTCGAAGACTGGTAGCAATGGAGAAAGGACTTTAGGGCAGCCCCTCAGACTGAAACCCAGAGCAGTGGGGCCACACATGTGAACTGGGGGTGGCTGGCGGTTTTAGAAGCACAAAGGGCAGAGACATGCCCCGACCTGCAGGTGAGGACTGGGAGAATCGCTGAGGGGCACACAACCCAGGATGCTGCAGTTTATAGCAGCACAGACAGAAATGGAGGTAGTGTGGCCTGGAGATCTCACCAAAGAACAGACTGCAATCTCTCTGCTCTGAGGCAGAGGGTTGAAAATGATCTCTTCTGCTCTGACTCTCAGAACAGATGCGGAAAGCAACCTGGGAAAGCCGCCAGAGAACAAAAGCCCCAGAAAACCGGTTTTCACTGAGACACACACACACACACACACACACACACACACACACACACACGGGGCAGGGCAACTCTGCCCAAACAGGGTTGCCTGAGTAACAGTGTGGCAGGACCCTTCCCCAGAAGACAGGCTGGGAGAACAAGAGGCCGGCAAACCTAAGGTCCCTATAAAACAGGTGCATCTTGCTTTGATTCTGGTCAATAATTTGGACTCTGTACATTCCCTCAACCATCCCTCAACAGAATGACTAAGAGGAGGAACCCCCAAAATAAGAAAGAGTCAGAGACTATGACTTCTGCCACAGATTTACAAATGGATACTGATATGACCAAGATGTCGGAGATGGAATTCAGGGTAGCAATTGTGAAGACAATAGACAGAATGGAGAAATCGATTAATGGCAATATAGAGTCTCTAAGGGTAGAAATGAAAGCTGAACTGGCAGAATTTAAAATGCTATCAATGAGATCCAATTTAATCTAGATAATCTAACAGGTAGGGTAAGCGAGGCAGAAGAATGAATTAGTGATCTAGAAGACCAATTAATAGACAAGAAGGAAAAAGAGGAGGCCAGGGAAAAACAACTCAAAATCCAGTAAAATAAAATCAGAGGAATAAGTCACACCATGAAACGTTCCAATGTCAGAATTATTGGGATCCCTGAGGGGGTGGAGAGAGAGAGAGGACTAGAAGATATATTTGAGCAAATCGTAGCTGAGAACTTCCCTAACCTGGGGAATGAAACAAACATTTGTGTCCTAGAGGCAAAGAGGACCCCTCCCAAGATCAAGGAAAACAGGCCAACACCCCAGCATGTAATAGTAAAACTTGTAAATCTTAGAACCAAGGAAACCATCTTAAGGGCAGTTAGAGGGAAGAGATTCCTTATGTACAGAGGGAGGAACATCAGAATAACGTCAGACCTATCCACAGAGACCTGGCAAGACAGAAAGGGCTAGTGAGACATATTCAGGGTACTAAACGAGAAGAACATGCAGCCAAGAATACTTTATCAGGCAAGGCTGTCATTAAGAATGGATGGAAAGATGCAGAGCTTCCAAGACCAGCAGACCAAGGGCCTGATGGATTCCCTGGGGAATTCTACCAAACATTCAAAGAAGAAATAATACCTATTCTCCTGAAGCTGTTTCAAAGAATAGAAACAGAAGGAAAGCTTCCAGACTCATTTGATGAGGCCAACATTACTTTAATCCCCAAACCAGGCAAAGACCCCATCAAAAAGGAGAATTTCAGACCCATATCCCTGATGAATATGGATTCCAAAATCCTCAACAAAATCCTAGTTAATAGGATCCAACAGTACATTAAAAGGATCATCTACCACGACCAAGTGGGATTTATCCCCAGAATGCAAGGGCGGTTCAACATTTGTAAATCAACCAATGTGATAGAACACATTAATAAGAGGCAAGAGAAGAACCATATGGTCCTCTCAATTGATGCAGAAAAAGCATTTGACAAAATACAGCATCCTTTCCTGGTTAAAACTCTTCACAGTATAAGGATAGAGGGAACATTCCTCAAGTTCATAAAATCCATCTATGAAAAACCCACAGCGAATATCAACCTCAATGGGGAAGAGCTGAGAGCCTTTCCCTTAAGATCAGGAACACGACAAGGATGCCCACTCTCACCACTATTGTTCAACATAGTACTAGAAGTCCTACAACAACAATCAGACAACAAAAAGAAATAAAAGGTATTCAAATTGGCAAAGAAGAAGTCAAACTCTCTCTCTTCACAGATGACATGATACTTTATGTGGAAAATCCAAAAGACTCCACTCCCAAATTACTAAAACTCATACAGCAATTTAGTAATGTGGCAGGTTACAAAATCAATGCACAGAAATCAGTTGCTTTCTTATACACTAACAATGCAACTGTAGAAAGAGAAATTAGAGAAACGATTCCACTTATAATAGCATCCAAAACCTTAAGATACTTTGGAACATTGAGATACCACCTTACACCAGTTAGAATGGCAAAAATAGACAAGGCAAGAAACAACAAATGTTGGAGAGGTTGTGGAAAAAGGGGAACCCTCTTACATTGTTGGTGGGATTGCAAGTTGGTACAGCCACTTTGGAAAACAGTGTCTCCCTCTGGTCATCTTCCATCAAAGACAGTGGGCCTGCTTAGTTGAGAACCAATATGTTAGTTTAGGTACTTGCCTGCTTATGTCACAGAATCAACAAATCCAATGCCAGAGATAGGATTTGCAACACTAATGGAAAAAGCTCGAGTTGGTGCTAGGAGTGCTGGGTGCTAGATCTCTGCCATAGATCTTTGTGTGACCTGATCAGGCCACTTCACCTCTCCATCTCTGCCTCTGCTCTAGGAAGAGACCATTCATCACTTTAAATTCATTTAGACACAGCCCACTTTTTCTGCATAAGTAGCGAGGAGTAGGCAGAGCTGGGCTGGATGTCTGGTGGAAGGGCAGGGTCCTTAGAGCTACTACCCCCAGACTGTGAGATCAAGAATGTTCTCACAGAGGTAGTCTTAGCAGACCAGGACTGGCCTAACACATGAGAGTGTCAGCAGGCCATACTGGGATGGACTAACCCAAGGCCAGGGAGGGGCAGCCTAAAGGTCATTTTTAGTCTCTAAAGACTAGAAGGCCCAGATCTGAGGCTGTTCAGATGGTTTACCTGAGAAGCTGTATGTAGGCTTCCCAGTTGGCATGGGTTTTGGGGGGCTTTTCTTCAGCAGCCTGCACTTCTGTCCAGGCCAGAGAATTGAATAAAGCAAGTGGTTCTCAAAGTTTAGTTTGTGTTATAATCACCTGAAGAGCTTGTTAAAACAGATTGCTAGGTCCCACCCCCAGGGTTCCTGATTCAGTAGGTCTGGGAGAAGACTGACAATGTGTTTTTCTAGCCAGTCCCCAGGAGCTATTGCTGCTGCTTGTTAAGGACTACACTTTGAGACTACTGAAAACAATTTTATTTTATGTGACACCATGGTGTATATAATCCTACACAACATTCACTACAACCCTGCTTTGTAGATGCTGGGCAGTCTGTAAAGCTTTGTTATGAGTTGAATTGTGTCCCCAAAGAGATAAGTTGAAGTTTTAATCACTTGTACTTCAGAATATGACCTTAGTTGGAAATAGGGTTGTAGATGCAATTAGTTAAGATGAGGTCCTATTCCAATAGGTGGTATGGTGGGCCTTTAATGACTGGTGTCCTTATAATGACTGATGTCTTTACAAGAAGACATAGACACACAGACAGGACATCACCATGTGAAGATAGAGACACAAAGCGGACAGACCTGTGACAATGGAGGCAGAGACTGAAATGATGCATCTACAAGTCAAGGAATTCCAAGGACTGTCTGACACTGAAGGTGGAATAAGCAAGGAAGGATTCTCCCCTACATGTTTCCAGGGAGCATGGCCTCGCTGATGTCTTGATTTCAAACAGCCTCCAGAACTGCGAAATAATGAACTTCTGTTTTTGAAGCCTCTCAGCTTCTGTTACTTTGTTAGAGCATCACTAAGAAACTAATACACACTAGAAGCCAAACTGGACTTAAGCTGTTCTTTCCAGATGACTGCTATTCCTCAAGTGCCATGACTCTGACTGGAAGGACCAGGGAACACTTCCTGAGCCAAAAAGACCTATGGACATGAGGTGGCCTACTGCAATGATTGCTCAATGGGGGTGCTCTGTTCTGGATAGTGACAAACCAGCCCAGTCAGATCATTTACCTGTGTAAAGGTGATAAGGTGGTAACAAGAAGTATCAGCGGAAGTAGTGGGTGCCTTTGCTGCCAAGTCACCATAGCTTCAGTAATCTCTTTAAAAATATGGGGCTTGCTCCAGACCTCCATGAAGCAGTTCCCAGCTCAGCCTTGGAAATTTCCTGCCCTTCTTAACAATAACTTCTCTGCTTCATCTGAGGCTACCTGTGGGTCTCTCTTTGCAACCTGGAAGAACTTAGATAAATAAGAATAATCCTAAATATTAAAATTATCTCCATTTTACAGTTGAGCAAACCGAGGCTCAGAAAGATAGGATAACTTATCCAAAGTCACATGGCTAATAAACTGCAAAGATAGGACCTGAACCCCTGACTCCTATTTTGCCACTGTATTCATATTATCTCTCATGGGAAAGACCCAAGTAGAGACTCTTGGGGTGAAGTGGATTCTATTGCTAGCACCCAACATTCCAGTAAGTACCCCCTGAAGAGCACAAAGTGGCCACGCCATGGGCCTGGGCAGGGTGTCTAACACATAGTGACCTTGACAAGCTGCTAAGAAAGTGGTCACTCCCTTTCTGGCTTTGGGGCCCAGAACTTGACTCAATCCTGTGTATCTGCATGCATTTTTCTATTAAACATTGATTACATACCTTCTGTGTCTCCCAGCCTTTGGGTGTTCATGCAATTATTTCATTGGAGGCATTATCCTTTCAACTCTTAATCATTGCACAATAACCCCCTCCCTGATCAACCAATATGGATTTATACTCCTGATGAATTCATACAGGAAAAGAGTATATGCCTCACACTGTCCCAGTCTGAGAAGGTCATACTTCTCACATGTCACATAATTCTCACATGACAGAGAGCATTAGAGATTCAGAAAGGGCAAAAGCAACTCAAATTTTTTGGTGACTACTGAATTCAGTCTTTGGCATATGGTGGGTGTTTAACAAATATTTATTGACTGGATGAAAGAATTTGGGCAATGTCTCTGTTAGGAAATATGTACCATCCCAGGGTCAGTTGTAAATCCATCTCTTCATTCATTTATTATTTTATTCATGCATTAAAGAAATAGCTGTAAAGAATGGGAGAAAATATTCGCAAATGACACTACAGATAAAGGGCTGGTATCCAATATCTATAAAGAACTTCTCAAACTCACCCAAAAAACAAATAATCAAGTCAAAAAATGGGCAGAAGACATGAAAAGACACTTCTCTGAAGAAAACATACAAATGGCTAACAAAGGAAAAATGTTCCTCATCATTAGCCATCCGTGAAATTCAAATTAAAACCACATTGAGATACTACCTTACACCAGTTAGAATGGCAAAAATTGACAGGGAAAGAAACAACAAATGTTGGAGAGGTTGTGGAGCAAGGGGAACCTTCTTACACTGTTGGTGGGAATGCAAGTTGGTACAGCCACTTTGGAAAACAGTGTGGAGATTCCTCAAATTTTAAAAATAGAGCTACCCTATGACCCAGCAATTGCACTCCTGGGTATTTACCCCAAAGACACAGATGTAGTGAAAAGAAGGGCCATATGCACCCCAATGTTCATAGCAGCAATGTCCGCAATAGCCAAACTGTGGAAAGAGCCGAGATGCCCTTCAACAGATGAATGGATAAAGAAGATGTGGTCCATATATACAATGGAATATTACTCAGCCATCAGAAAGGATGAATTCCCAACTTTTACATCACAATGGATGGGACTGGAGGAGATTATGCTAAGCGAAATAAGTCAAGCAGAGAAAATCAATTATCATATGGTTTCACTTATTTGTGGAACATAAGGAATAGCATGGAGGACATTAGGAGAAGGAAGGGAAAAATGAAGGGGGGGAATCGGAGGGAGAGATGAACCATGAAAGTCTATGGACTCTGAGAAACAAACAGGGTTTTAGAGGGGAGGGGGTGGGGGGATTGGTTAGCCTGGTGATGGGTATTAAGGAGGGCACATACTGCATGGAGCACTGGGTGTTATACGAAAACAGTGGATCGTGGATCACCACATCAAAAACTAATGATGTATTGTATAGTGACTAACAACATAATTAAAAAGAAAAGAAAAGAAAAGAAATAGCTGTAAAGCTCCTACTTCATGCCAGCAACTGATATTGCAAAGGTGAACAAGACACAGTCCCTGCCCTTGAGAAGGCCAAGGAAATCAACATAGAGCATTCCTGAACACATGTTCTAAATAAATAACTAAATCTGGGGAAGAGTAACAAGTCTTAAAGCTGTCTTATGCTGGACCGTGTTTAATTCCTGAGCAGTTTTCCCCTAGGTGAGGCACCATGGTAAAGGATCTGTACTCTAGAAACTACAGAACACTTATGAAAGAAATTGAGGAAGACACAAAGAGATGGAAAAGTATTCCATGCTCATAGATTAGAAAATTAACATTGTTAAAATGTCTATGCTGCCCAGAGCAATCTACACATTCAATGTAATCCTTATCAAAATACCATCAACCTTTTTCACAGAAATGGAACAAACAATCCTAAAATTTGTATGGAACCAGCAAAGACCCCAAATAGCAAGAGGAATGTTGAAAAAGAAAAACAAAGCTGGTGGCATCACAATGCCTGACTTCAAGCTCTATTACAAACTGTGATCATCAAGACAGCATGGTATTGGCACAAAAACAGACACATGGATCAATGGAACAGAAAAGAGAGCCCAGAAATGGACCTTCAACTCTATGGTCAACTAATCTTTGACAAAGCAGGAAAGAAAGTCCAATGGAAAAAAGAGAGTCTCTTCAATAAACGGTGCTGGGAATACTGGACAGCCACATGCAGAAGAATGAAACTGGACCATTTCCTTACATCACACACAAAAATAGGCTCAAAATGAAAGACCTCAATGTGAGACAGGAATCCATCAAAATTCTAGAGGAGAACATAGGCAGTAACCTCTTCGACCTCAGCTGTAGCAAATTCTTGCAAGACACATCTCTAAAGGCAAGGGAAACAAAAGCAAAAATGAACCACTGGGACTTCATCAAGATAAAAAGCTTCTGCACAGGGGGCGCCTGGGTGGCTCAGTTGGTTAAGCGACTGCCTTCAGCTCAGGTCATGATCCTGGAGTCCCAGGATCGAGTCCCGCATCGGGCTCCCTGCTCAGCGGGGAGTCTTCTTCTCCCTCTGATCCCCCTCCCTCTCATGCTCTCTGTCTTTCATTTTCTCTCTCTCAAATAAATAAATAAAATCTTAAAAAAAAAAAAAAAGCTTCTGCACAGCAAAGGAAACAGTCAATAAAACTGAAAGTCTACCCATGGAATGGGAGAAGATATTTGCAAATGATGTAACAGATAAAGGGCTGGTATCCAAGATCTATAAAGAACTTATGCAACTCAACACCCAAAAAGCAAATAATCCAGTCACAAAATGGGCAGAAGACATGAACAGATACTTCTCCAAAGAAGACATACAAATGGCCAACAGACACATGAAAAAATACTCCACATCACTTGCCATCAGGGAAATACAAATCAAAACCACAATAGGATACCACCTTACACCAGTTAGAATGGCTAAAATTAACAAGTCAGGGAACAACAAATATTGGTGAGGATGTGGAGAAAGGGGAAGTCTCTTACACTGCTGGTGGGAATGCAAGCTGGTATAGCACTCTGGAAAACAGGATCGAGGTTCCTCAAGAAGTTAAAAATAGAGCAATTGCACTACTGGTTATTTTCCCCAAAGATACAGATGTAGTGAAATGAAGGGGACACATGCACCCCAATGTTCATAGCAGCAATGTTCACAATAGCCAAACTGGAAGGAGCTGAGATGAGATGTCCTTTAACAGTGAATAGATAAAGAAGATGTGGTTCATATATACAATGGAATATTACTTAGCCATCAGAAAGGATGAATACCTACCATTTTCATTGACATGGATGGAACTGGAGGGTGTTATGCTAAGTGAAATAAGTCAATCAGAGAAAGACAATTATCATTTGGTTTCACTCATATGTGGAATATAAGGAATAGCTCACAGGATCATAGGGGAAGGGAGGAAAAACTGAATGGGAAGAAATCAGAGACAGAGACAAACCATAAAAGATTCTTGATTCAGGGAAACAAACTGAGGAATGGAGGTGGGTGGGGGGATGGGTAACTGGGGATGGACATTAAGGAGGGCATGTGATGTGTTGAGCACTGGGTGTTATATATATATATGCAACTAATGAATCATTGAACACTACATCAAAAACTAATGATGTACTATATATTGGCTAATTGAATTGAAAAAAAAAAAAAGAATGGGAGTTTGGTCATCTCCATTCTGCCACTTAGTATCTAGTAACCTTGATTAAGTTATCCAAACTTCATAGCCCTCAGTCTTCTCCTCCTCTCTTAAGTGGAGGTATTAACAATACCCACTTGACAGTGCTGCTGTGGAGATTCAAGGAGGAAATGAGATAATCAGTTAATCGCTTCACTCAGTTTCTGGCACACAGTAAGAATACAATACATTTAATATACAACTAAGGACTGGACTGACCTTTTGTGGAAAGGAACTGCGTTGCAGGCTGTTTGTCAAATACTTAAAGAAAAAAGACCAACCACACAAGAAACTGTATCTATAATGGCTCTTCATTGTGACATGGCTCAAAGGGCATTGTTCCTTGTAGCACCAGTGTTAGTGAAATCTTACACCATGACAAAACAGTTTGAGAAACTCCGCTGGCAATTGTCTTTCCTTGAAGATTTATAAAGTGCATTAGTATATTAAGGATGTTAGAAGAATTATAATGAGGAAATCTGTTTAAATTTATTTAGCTCAGTAATTTCCAACATTGTTAGTCCAATAACATATTCTAAACAAACAAAAAACAAAACAAAACAAAACAAACAAACAAAAAACTCCTGAAATTTAGACTTGGAAGGAAACACTGGATGAGAGAGATGGTTGGATCCAGAGTCCCTGTCTCTCTTCTGGTTTTTTTCCCTCTTCTTGGGATTCTCTCAGCTTACATTCTGCTATTGACTCCAGGGTGGTTCTGATGCCTCATTAAAACCCTTTAGTTTCTCCTGGTAGAGCTGATACTGACTGCAATATTTAAAAGACTTCAATGAGCACCTCTAGAAAAATGTAAAGAAATATCAAAAAACACACCAAGAACCTGATTTCTGGGGTGCAGTTCCCTGATCCCACCATAGCCAGATGCTCTCAGGTATTGTCCCCTTGAGACTCTAGCTGAGCTGGATTCTTTTGATCCCCCAAAGGCTGCACAAACCTATATGCACAATAATTGGCAAAAGGAAATCTGCTGTTCTTTTGGTCAAATTCAACCCCAACCCCCAAAGCCCTGGTCTTCTATAAAGTCTCACTGCAAAACAAAAGCTGAATGCTATTTTCACTTTTTTTCATAAAAGCAAAAATCTCTGAGTTTCTTTCAGTTACCAAAAAAAGGTACTAATGTAGATGTTTTGTAAAAGCCAAGTGGTGAAATGTGAGGTTTTGAAAAACAAGGACTACTTTTATTCTAAAAAAAAAAAAAAAAAAAAAAAAAACCAAGCTGGGCTCTCTCCTTCAGATGATAACTCAAGTCAACTGGATTATTTCTTATCGTAACAAAAAAAAAATGCTATGTGGGGATTTCTTTTCAAAAGAAATCAGTGTTGGGTGCCTGGGTGCCTCAGTCATTTAAGTGTCCAACTCTTGGTTTTGGCTCAGGTCATGATCTCAGGGTCATGAGATCAAGCCCCACTTTGGGCTCTGTACTCAGCGTGGAGTCTATTTGAGATTCTCTCCCTCTGCCTCTCCCCCCTGCTCACACACGTGTGTTCTCTCTCTCAAGTAAATAAAAATAAAATCTTAAAAAAAAAAAGAAATCAGGGTTGGAGAGCTTGGAAAGATGGCAGCCTAGGAGGACCCTAAGCTCAATCTATCCCATGTTTACAACTAGATCTCACTCACATCCATGTAAATAAACCAGAGAGTGATCCAAAGATTAGAAGAACAAACTCCACAACTAAATGTAGAGAAGAAGCCACATCTGAGAGGTTAGGAAGGGCAGGAACAGTGGTTAGGGGCTGCCTGCAGGAGCGAGGGAACTGCTGGCATGGACAGGGGAAAGAAATGGTCCCTCACACCAGGAAGCCCACTCAGCAAAGATGAATCCCCTTAATATTTGGTATTGAAAACCAGAGGGACTGAATTCCCTGAGTTTGTATAACCAGCAGGACATGGAGCCTGGAGCTTTAAAAGTCAGCTGACTCAGCATTGGGTGAGTCAGAGGTGAGTGATAGCTGGTCCCTGCCCTTAGAGAGACAACAGCCTGCTGAGAGGCAACAGAGAAGTGACAGCTTGCACAATATCTGGGGGGAATGGGAGGAAGATATGTTTATACTGATTTTGGAGCATGTTGGGAGACTTCCAGGAACAAAGGAGCTGGGCAGGCACCATTTTCCTACCCTGTCCCACAGCATAACACAGGGCCAACTGCAGGACTGTACAGACACTTGCTACCGAACCTGCTAGCAGTGTGCCATGCCCACTCCAAGTTGCTGGCCTCAGCCCTGGGTTTAGCACAAATTTTTGTAACACTGAACAAACACACTCTGCCCAGCCACCAGGTACACAGATGCCTCTCCCACCCTCAGAGTCAATGCCTCCACCTCCACATGCTGCACTCCAGGCAGCCACATGCTTCAGGGGATCCAGCCTAGGACTACCAGCACAGCCCAAATTTTGCTAACACTGCTGCCCTGCCCCTGAGCCCTCCTGCAGTCATGTGCCTTCAGAGCCCATCTGCCTGGGTTGCACTAATACTACAGAGAGCAAGCATAGCCCACAACAGATACACAGTCAGTGAAGGCATCTAGACTGAAAGAAGAAGACTCAGACACAATAGCAGGATATAAGCAACACAAATAGGAGACTCTCCTGAAGTGCTGCATTCTGGTGAATGGGGGACTGCACTGCAGGGCAATACAAGACCTCTTCTTCATAAAGCCAATACTTTCAAGAGCAGAAAATGTAGCTGTAGCTGACTTTCCTAACACAGAGAAACAGACACAGAGAGGGAGACAAAATGAGAAAACAGAGGTCCATACTCCAAATCAAAGAACAGAACAAAATCACAGCAGGAGATTTAAGTGAAACTGAAATAAATTCTGATACAGAATTTAAAGTAATGATCATAAAGATACTCACTGGACTTCAGAAAAGGGTGGAGACAACAATGAGACCCTTGACAAAGAGATGAAAAATAACATATCAGAGATGAAGGACTCAATAAATGAAATTAAAAATACAATAGATGGAATAAATAGTAGGTTATAGGAAACAGAGGAATGTGTCAATGACCTTGAGGATACAGTAATGGAAAACAATCAAGCTGAACAAGGAAAAGACAAAACAAAACAAAAAAAGAACACTGCATAATGAGAATAGACTTAAGAGAACTCACTCCATCAAATGTAGTAACATTCACATTATAGGGATCTCAGAAGGAAAAAAGAGAGAGAAGGGAGGGCAGAAACATATTTAAGAAATAATAGCTGAAAACTTCTTGAACCTGGAAAGGGAAACAGAGATCCAGATTCAGGAGGCACAGAGATCCCTCAAAAATTCAACCCAAAGAGGTCCACACCAACACACATAGTAATTAAAATGGCAAATAAATAAATAAATAGGCAAAAAAAATAGTGATAAAGAATTTTAAAAGTTGCAAGAGAAAAGAAGACAGTTACATACAAAGAAAATTTCATTAGGCTATCAGCTGATTTTTCATCAGAAATTTTGTAGGCCAGAAGAAAGTGTCATGATATATTAACAGTTCTGAAAGGGAAGACGGTGGCCAAGAATATTCTGTCCAGCAAGGCTATTATTCAGAATAGAAGGAGGGATAAAGAGTTTCCCAGACAGGGCGCCTGGGTGGCTCAGTCAGTTAATCGTCTGCCTTTGGCTCCGGTCATGATCCCAGCATCCTGGGATCGAGTTCCACATCAGGCTCCTTGCTCAGCAGAGAGCCTGCTTTTCCCTCTCCCTCTGCCTGCCACTCTGCCTGCTTGTGCTCTCTCTCTAACTCTCTGTCAGATAAATAAATAAAATCTTAAAAAAAAAAAAGAGTTTCCCAGGCAAACAGAAGTTAAAAGAATTAATGATCACTAAACCAGCCCTACAAGCAATTTAGGGGGGACTCTGTGATGGAAAATGAAAACTGTAAGCAAGAGTAAGAAAAATAGGAATCACAAAGGGGAAAAAAAAGTATATCTATAAAAATCAGTCAAGAGAAGCACAAAATAAAAGGATGCAAATTATGATGCCAAATATCTGAAACGTGGAGGAAAAAGAAGTAAAGAATGAGTTCAAAATTAAGTGACCATCAGCTTAATGTAGACTGCTATTTGCAGAAGATGTTATATATAAACTGAATGGTAGCCACAAATAAAAAAATGGTAAGAGGTATTCCAAAAATAGGGATTAAGGAATCAAAGCATATCACTAGAAAAAACCAGCAAACCATGAAACCATGAAAGAGAGAAAGAGCGGAAAGGATCAGAGAAAAACTACAAAAACAACCAATAAGTACGTAACAAAATGACAATAAATACATATCTACCAATAATTACTTTGAGTGTAAATAGACTAAATGTTCCAAACAAAAGACATAGGGTGGTTGACTTTCCAACACAGCAGAGGAGTAGGAGACCTTAGTTTTGTTTGGTCCCAGGAATTCAGCTAAATAGCTATCAAATCATTCTGAACACCTATAAACTCAACCAAAGATCTAAGAAAAGAATAGGTGCAACTCTATACATAGAAAAGCAACCACTTTCTGCAAGGTAGGAGGTGTGGAGAAGTGAATCTGAGGTGATATATCAGAAGATAAACCACGGGGGGTGGGGGGAGACTGCATAAGCTGGCTATTGGAAGGTGATATAGCAGCAGAGCACAAAATTGGAACTTTTAGAATCTGTTCCTGTGAGGGACGTCCCTTCCTGAAAGATGCTCAGGTGTTGAGCAGGGCAGAATCCTAGGTGGAACAGTGCAGTCTCAGGATCCCTGGGGTCACAGAAAGAATGGGGGTGCCTGAGAGTGGCAGAGTTCCAAGGCATCAAAGCAGGGAAACCAGTTGCAATCAGCAAGCCCAGGAGTGGGCTTTCAGCTTGGTGTTTTCATAACCACAAACTGCAGCACAGTCAGAAGACAGCTCTCTGACCAGGGACCCAGCAAACAGCAGAATCTCAGTGAGACCCCTGCTTTCTTCCCCCCAAGAGGAGCAGTATGGGTGCATGCTGCAGGAGTCTGCATGGTTTGGAGACTCGAAACAGGGTCACATGCCTGAGATAGAAATGCTCAGTCACAGGCTGGGTGAGCATGGAGTGCAAACAGACCACAGAGACAGGAGTTATTGACTGCTTTTCCCTGAGGGCACACTGAGGAGTGGTGGCCATGAGCTTTCAGCTCTGGGGCTGGAGATTAGGAGGCCACCATTTTCATTCTCATCCTCTAAAGCTGTAGGAAAAGCCCTCAGGGAACAAAAGCCACATAGAACAATCCGGACCCTCTTACTTAGCGTGGCCCCATGGCAAGGGTGGTGCAATTCTGCCCGGGGCAAAGACACCTGAGAATCAGCCCAACAGGCCACTCCCCCAGAAGATCAGCAAGAGCATCCAGCTAGGACCAAGTTTACTGATCACACAGAACTTCAAAACTCCAATGTTAGGGAAAAATAGTATATAGAGTTCATGGTTTTTTCTCATGATTCTTCAGTCTTTCAATTTTAGATTTTTTTCTTTTTCCTTTACAACCAATTTATTTTACCAACTCTTTTTAAAGTCTTTTTAAATTTTCATCTTTACAGTTGCATTCTATCCTTTCATTGTATTTAATTTTATTTTTGTATATATATGTTTTTCTTTCTTTACAATTTTGAGATGCAGTTTCTTGTAACAAACAGAACAAAATACACCCAGGATATACTGTATTGTTCTGAACTGTTCATATTCTGTTTGTATTCTTTTTTTTTTTAATTTTCATTCTTACAGTTACATTCTATTCTTTCATTGTATTTAATTTTATTTTTGTACATATACAAGTTTTTCTGTCTTTACAATTTTGGGATCTAGTTTTCTAACAAACAGACCAAAATACACACAGGATCCTGTGTATTGCTCTATTCTGTTCACCTGTCTGATTATATTCTCTCTTTTTAAAAATTTTTTTTTCTCAGTTTTGGGTCTCTTCTGATTTGTTTAGTGTATATTTCTCAGGGGTCACTGTTCCCATTTTAGTATTTTGTTTTCTCATCCATCTATACTTCTCTGAACAGAATGACAAGACAGAAAAACTCACCTCAAAAAAGAGAAAAAGAGGCAGTACTGACTGCCAGGGACCTAATCAGTATGGATATAAGTTAGATGTCAGAACTAGAGTTCAGAATAACAATTATAAAGATAATAGCTGAGCTTGAAAAAAGCATAGAAGACACTACAGAATCCCTTTCTGGAGAAATAAAGCAACTAAAATCTAATCAAGTTGAAATCAAAAAGGCTATTAATAACATACAAATAAAAATGGAGACTAACTGCTAAGATAAATGAGGCAGAAGATAGAATTAGTGATATAGAAGACAAACTGATGGAGAATAAAGAAGCTGAGATAAATAACTACTGGATCAAGAGGGGAGAATTTGAGAGATAAGTGATACCATAGAGCCACACAATATTAGAATAACTGGGATCTCAGAAGAGCAAAGAGAGAGGGGGGCAGAAGTTATATTGGAGCAAATTATAGTGGAGAACTTCCCTAATCTGGGGAAGGAAACAGGCATTCAAGTCCAGAAGGCACAGAGAACCCCCCTCAAAATTAATAATATAGGTCAACACCCCATCATATAATAGCAAAACTTGCAAATCTCCCAGAGACAAAGAGAAAATCCTGAAAGCAGTTCAGGACAAGAGGTCCATAACCTAAAAGGGTAGGCACATAAAGCTGGCCCCAGATCTATCCACAGAGACCTGACAGGGCAGAAAGAACTGGCAGGATATATTCAGGGTGCTAAATGAGGAAAATATGCAGCCAAGAAAAATTCATCCAGTAAGGCTGTCATTCAAAATAGAAGGAGAGATAAAAAACTTCCAAGATAAACAGAAACGAAAAGAATTTGTGATCACTAAACCAACCCTGCAAGAAATATTAAAGGGGATCCTTTAAGTGAAGAGAAAGCCCCAAAGTGAAATAGACCTGTAGGGAACAGAGACAATATACAGAAACAGTGACAATACAGGTAATACAATGGCACCAAATTCATATCTTTAATAGTTACTCTGAATGTAAATGGGTAAATATTCCAAACAAAAGACACAGGGTATCAGATTGGATAAAAAAGCAAGACCCATCGGGGCGCCTGCGTGGCTCAGTCGTTAAGCGTCTGTCTTTGGCTCAGGTCATGATCCCAGGGTCCTGGGATCAAGCCCCGCATCGGGCTCCTCACTCTGCGGGAGGCCTGCTTCTCCCTCTCCCACTCCCCCTGCTTGTGATCCCTCTCTCGCTGTGTCTCTCTCTGTCAAATAAATAAATAAAATCTTAAAAAAAAAAAAAAAAAGCAAGACCCATCGATATGCTGTCTGCAAGAGACTCATTTTATATCCGAAGACAGCTCCAGATTGAAAGTGAGGGGGTGGAGAACCATTTATCATGCTAATGGACATCAAAAGAAAGCTGAGGTAGCAATCCTTAAAATTAGATTTTAAACAAGAGACTGTAATAAGAGATGAGGAAGGACACTATATCATAAACTGTCTCTCCAACAAGAAGATCTAACAATTGTAAATACTTATGCCCCTAACAGGGGAGCAGCCAATTATATAAACCAATTAATAACAAAATTAAAGAAACACATTGGTAATAATATAATAATAGTTGGGGACTTTAACAGCCCACTCACTTCAATGGACAGATCATCTAAGCAGAAGATCAACAAGGAAACGAGGGCTTTGAATGACACACTGGACCAGATGGACTTCACACATATATTCAGAGCATTCATTTTAAAGCAACAGAATGCACATTCTTCTCAAGTGCACATGGAACATTCTCCAGAATAGATCACATAGTGGGTCTATATACTGGATCACAAATCAGGTTTCAACTGGTACCAAAAGATTGGAATTATTCTAATGTTCAATTCCAGACCACAATGCTTTGAAACTTGAACTCAGTGACAAGAGGAAATTAGGAAGGAACACAAATACATGGAGGTTAAAGAGCATCCTATTAAAGAATGAATTGGTCAACCAGGAAATTAAAGAAAAAATTTTTAAAATTCATGGAAATGAAAATGAAAACACCAGTGTTCACAACCTTTGGGATGCAGCAAAGGCAGTCCTAAGAGGGAAGTATACAGCAATACTAGCCTTTCTCAAGAACCAAGAAAGGTCTCAAATACACAAACTAACCTTATACCTGAAGAAGCTGGAGAAAGAATAGCAAATAAAGCCTAAACCAAGCAGGAAACAAGAGATAATAAAGACTAGAGCAGAAATCAATGAAACAGAAACCAAGAGAACAGTAGAAAAGATCAATGAAACTAGGAGCTGATTCTTTGAAAGAATTAGTAAGATTGATAAACCCCTAGCCAGACTTAACAAAAAGAAAAGAGAAAGTACCCAATTTAATAAAATCATGAATGAATTAGGAGAGATCATGTGCAACACTGGGGAAATACGAACAATTTTAAGAATATATTATGAGCAACTATATGCCAACAAATTATGCAATCTGGAAGAAATGGGTGCAAACTGAAACAGGAAGAAATAGAAAACCTGAACAGACCCATAACCAGCAAGGAAATTGAAGCAGTAATAAAAAATCTCAACAAACAAGAGTCCAGGCCCAGATGGCTTCTCAGGGGAATTCTACCAATCATTCAAAGAGGAACTAATGCCTATTCTTCTGAAGCTGTTTCAAAAAATAGAATGGAAGGAAGACCTCCAAATTCATTCTATAAGGCCACCATTACCTTGATCCCAAAACCAGACAAAGACCCCATCAAAAAGGAGAACTACAGACCAATATCCCTGATGAACATGGATGCAAAAATTCTCACCAAGACACTAGTCAATAGGATCCAACAATACATTGAAAGGATTATTCACCACAACCAAGTGGGATTTATTCCTGGGCCGCAAGGGTGGTTCAACAAATCAACATGATTTGTGGTTCAACACAAATCAATAAATGTGATACATCACATTAACAAAAGAAAGCACAAGAACCCTATGATCTTCTCCATAGATGCAGAAAAAGCATTTGACAAAATACAGCATCCTTTTTTGATTAAAACTCTCCACAGTGTAGGGATAGAGGGAACATATCTCAATACCATAGAAGCCATATATGGAAAGCCCACAGCAAATATCATTTTCAATGGAGAAAAATTGAGAACTTTTCCCCTAAGGCCAGGAACATGACAGGGATGTCCACTCTCACCACTGTTGGTCAACATAGCAAGTCAATTCAATGACTTGAATGCCAAGTCATTCAAATTGGCAAGGAAGTCAAACTCTCACTCTTCTCAGATGACATGATACTTTATGTGGAAAACCCAAAGACTCCACCCCAGAATTGCTAGAATTCATACAGGAATTCAGCAACGCGGCTGGATATAAAGTCAATGCACAGAAATCAGTTGCATTTCTATACACTAACAATAAGACAGAAGAAAGAGAAATTAAGGAATCAATCCCATTTACAATCGTACCAAAAACTATGAGTAGTTATTTAATCTAAGTCCTCAGCTGATGAGAACTGTCACATTCCTTTATTCTGGTCATGTTTTGTTTTGTTTGTTTGTCCATAACAGTTACAGAGAGCTGGTGAGCACTGTTCTGGCCCACTGAAATGCTTCTGGGCTATATACACAGTTGACTCTCAGGGTAGATTATTTTGTCAGGTCAAATCAGCCCTGGTTTCAGTTAGACTTTAGGTAGGTCATATCTACCGTCAAAGAGAAGATTTTGTCTGCCTCTTGCAAATGCACAAAACCCACTCTCCCCAGGGGACAGTTATTTCTGAATAATGTCACAGAGAAATCAGGGAGCTTAGTGTTACAGGATTTTGTGTCCCCTTAGTGCCTGTGGTTCTTGGTCACGCTGCTTCGAAGTCTGGTAGACCAGACTTGCCCGTGATATTGACAAATGTTTTTGTGGTTGTCTTATTTTAGGATGTTTTGCAGAAGTCATTTCTGCGAAGGTTGCAAAGCAAAATGTCAGTGTGGTGGTAAGCTGCAAAACAGGATGTCAGCGCTATTTTATTTTAGCTGTCCTGACTCCATATTTTCTTGTGGGGGACCCTGGCCTTACCTAACTGTTCAAATCACTCCTAACATTAGGAAGTTTTTAGGAGGCTTTAGGGATCTTCTATTTCCTCTTCTTGATCAGGAGAGGGTGGGACTAGATGGTCTCCAGGTCTGAGACTAAAGGCTCCTTAACATGAGGGAGGGTATATATAGGGTGCTAGGTTACATTTGAATTTCAGATAAAATACAAATACTTTTTTAAAAAAGAATTTTATTTATTTGAGAGCAAGAGAGAGCATGAGCAGGGGGTGGGGAGGGGCATAGGAAGAGGGAGAAGCAGACTTCCTGCTGAGCAGGAAGCCCAACACAGGGCTTGATCTCAGAACCCTGAGATCATGACTTAAGCTGAAGGCAGATGCTTAACTGACTGAACCACCCAGCCATCTCACGAATATTTTTTTAAATAAAAATATGTCCCATCTAGTAAGTGGGACATAATTATACTAAAAAGTATTGCAGGGGATGTAGTTATACTAAAAAAGTATTCATTGTTTATCTGAAATAAAAAATAACTGGGCTTGCTATATTTTATCTGGCTACCCTATGGAGGAGGGACCAATACTTAAAATAAATGCCTTCCCAGGGAGGAAATTCTGAGATTGGGGAAAATAGAGGCCACAATAAACAATGACTTTTTGAGGAGAGGAATGAAGGTGGTTTCTTTCATGCCAATTAAGTAATCACAGATGACCCTGTCAGAAGTCCAGACTCATGACTAACATGGGACTGGAGACAAGGAAAAGCAATTTAAAAGATTAAGAGCCAGAGAAGCAATCTTCACACACAGGGCCAGCCAGCAGACAGAACAGTCCCATCCAGAAAGGTAAGAGCATGGCCTTCTTGCCCATTGTTGTTGTCCAAGAAAACAGAGTTTGGGGGATTCTGGTGGGCTCCTCTGCCCTCCCTCATTGCTTCCCTGACGCTTGGCTGTCAGCAAAATTTCTCCTCAATGTAAGTCTCCAGCTTCTGAGGGCTCATGAAGTCTCCTCCTAAATCCTGTTCCTAGACTGCCAAGAAGAAAAGCAGAGAACAAGGAAAAGCAGTTATTCAGGCTGCATCCTGCTTGTGATTCTGCTTGTGTATTCTCCTGTCACTTGAAAGACTGCCTCTCTTGGTTTGGGATGAGGTACATTTGTTGTACCTACACTGTTTGCCAGGTTTACATAGATTTACAAAAACAATTTAACACAGAATTGAGTTTTGTATCTGTAACTTTGAACACAGGGCTCACCCCTACATTATTCACCTGAGATGATCAGTGAGTTCAACTATAATTTCTTTTTTACAACTGGGAAGGAAAAGTTACACACAAAATGCCCCAATGGAAAGGGTTCATGTGGCAAATTCCCCACTCTGTTCTCCCACTTCTCTCCTACTATTTTAAACAGGCTCATTAATATAGCTCTATTATCAGACCTTTGAAATTCATGAGAACCAGAGGGAAGAAAAATACACAATGGCAAGGAGAGAAGAGAAACAAATCATTGTTGGTTTCCAACCAGCACACTTTAATCATGACCTCTGCAGTTCATGAACTTTTTGTCTATTTGTTTGTATTATGGTTTAAAATTTTGTATTATAATATATATGTTCTGTGCATATGTGTGTATGTATATATATACATACATACATACATATTTAAGCCCTAGTCATGAGACTTGAATGAGGGAGAAACAAAAATTCATTTCAGTGGGAGGGAAAACAAATCATTAGACAAAGTCAGGTTATGGGAGTCCTCATCTTGTTTTGAGTAGGGTGAATGAACATGGAGAAGCCCAGGCATTTCCTTTGTTGGAAGGTAGACTTGGAGGATGCTGTGCTCAGCCACATACTCATATGTTATCTAACTGTCTATATGGCCAAAGATTGATATCAAATTAATATCTTTGGTGAGAAATAACTCCTTTTATTAACCAGTCTTGTGCCAGGGAAAGTAAGGAATGAATAAAAATGCATTTTATGGGGGTACCTGGGTGGCTCAGTTTGTTAAGCATCTGATTCTTGATTTCAGCTCAGGTCATGATCTCAGGGTGGTGAGATCAAACCCCACATTAGGCTCCATGCTGGGCATGGAGCCTGCTTAAAATTCTCGCTCTCCCTCTCTCTCTGCTCCTCTCCCCCACCTCTCTAAAAATAATAATAATAATAGTAATAATAAAATGTCATATTTAAAAAATGTATTTTGTTTCTCTACGTTTGTGGTATAGAGTCAAATTGAAAGCAAATGAAGAGCACCCCACCCCAATAATAACTCAATTTCAGTTTTTTGCTTTTGTTTGTAGTTTCTTCTTTGAAATTAATTTTCAGTTGGTGGAAGCAGTTAGAAACCTGAGCAATTTCCACTTGATATCAATGAAAAAAGCAAGTACAAATCCTTTCACAGAGAGAAGCCAGAGGGTCCCAGCTATCATTAATGTTCACCTGGAGAGAATGTCTTTGCGGCTATTTATGAAATGCTGAGTGAGGATGTTCTGAATGTGTTAAATGATGCCTGTGTGCCCCTGCTATTAGGTGTCCTGTGGCCTGTCCCCACAAGATGCCAAGAGAAGAGGCTCACTTCATCCTTGGTTACCCCAAGAAGGGGCACAACCACTCCTACATCACAGCTGAAGAGTAAGTTCAAAACTGAACCCAGTGGGGTTTTCAGTTCACCGTTTGATGACACATCCTGATGATTTCCACAGGCACATGTTTGTGCCTAGTGTTCATTTCTCCAGAGAGTAAAATCCCTGGTAATGTGGTGAGGGGACCCCATGGTCCTACAAGGGGCTCAGGCTTCTGAAGCCATACAGGCAAGGAGATAGGAATGATAACAAGTTGGATCTTGGCTTTTTTGTGTGTGTGTCTGTATTCTCAGTTATTAGGCATTTGCTGTAGGTTCCCCAGCTAGAAAACATCTGTCTGGAGCAAAGTGACTCTTTACTCAAGCCTTGTTCTGTCTACTCCACTCAGGCTCCTGGAGATGGTTTGCAGACAGAACAAAGGTGAGTTGCCAAAGAGCTAGTGAGAATGTAGGGCAGGTATGTGCAACTCCACCTGCAGACTGACCCTAGGGTGAAGATGTTGGTCATAACTTCTGCATCATAATTTTATCCTAAGGAAAGGTGTTTAATAGTATGAATTAATTTTAAATAAGTAGTTATATGAGTCAGCATTTTTAAGTGCTAAGCAATGTATAGTCAGTCTGAGATGCCATCCTTACCTTTGAAAAAATCTTACAGTATAGTGCAGAATTAGGCTCAAGAATAATTTTAGCAAATGTAAGTGCTGTAGTACATCTGCATGTACTAGAGTACCCAAGAGTGTGGTGCTCTAAATCTGGTTCCACCCTCTGAGTGGAGACTCCAATGGAATAAACGAGGTACCAGGTTTTTATTGGACCATGTCTTAAGTGGTCTGGTCAGAACTTCCTGCAAACTTGCTCTCCCTTGGGAAGGAACTATTGAAAAATCTTTACTAGAGTGAACTAGCAGGGGCAAGCAAGATGTAGAACCCATTAAAGGCACTGAGGAAGAATTTAGGCGGGGAGCATTTCCTCAGAAGACCCTACTGGGATTTTCTAACATCTCTGCATGGTCAGCTGGGAACGGGGATTGGGAGATCTTCTGAAAAAATGTCCCAGGAGCAAAAATATACTCTTTGGGGTATGTTTAGGGTACACATGATGTTAGGTAGGATGTTGTTTCAGCTTCTTTATGATGATTCAACAAACTGTATCTCTGTGAAACCTCAGTAAAAAGAGGTTGAGAAGTTCTCTCAGTCAAGAGGGCATAAGTCACTCATGGAGCTTGTAAAATGCAGTTTCCCAGGCCTTGCTTCCAGAGAGGCTGATTTGGTAGGTCTGGGGGTAGGGCTCAGAGTCTGCACTTTAACATGCATCTCAGGTGACTCTACTGCAGGAGGCATTTGGTGACGCTCTGGAGAGTCCTGCCCAGCTGGGTAGTGAGTTCTTTTGGTGTGTCTGGCTATATCCTGATATTTTCCACTCTGTCAGTCATTGGGTATGTGTGTGAATGCAATGTGACTGTGCATAAAAAACTGGAACAGAGCTCTGTCTGTGTCAGGATGTCTAAGGGGATGAACAGAATTGGTGGGTGGAATTGAAGCACAAGCATTCTAGGAATTGAATCAGCTGCCCTCAGTCACAAGAGCCCACTGAATGCTCCTTGTGACAGCTTCATTTCAGGAAAGGATGATATAGCAGGAAAGGCACCAGTTGAGTATCTTAGGCTAGTCACCGTGAATGCTGGTTCTGCCACTTACCAGTTGTACAGCCTTGGGCATTTTACCAGCTTAAAATCATGGGGATACCAGCTGTGACATGAACATCATATCAACCTCAGAGGATTATTGTGAGGATGAAATAAAAGCCTATATGTGGGGTGCTTGGCACAATGCTTGGCATAAATCAGTGCTCAGTGAATTACAGAGTAGCTGCTAAGGTGGTGGTGATGTTGATGAGTCTTGGTAGGTCTCAGCTTCATGATCCACAAAGTGGATGGACTGAGCAGCATAATTAGGTCAGAGTTTTTATCCAGCACTGTCTTCCATCCTGTTTAGAGATGGACAGGATAGACTTGATGCCTGAGCTGCCTTGAGAAGGAGGTGGTCAGGTAGGTGGTATAAGGCAAAGATCTCTCCAGGAGAAACCTCAGCTATATCTTGATTCACCTTCAGCTGCTCAATCTCCTATAAATCACCCAGCTCTGCAGAGCCCTTCTTTAGCAAGTCACAGCACTCTCCACTTTGATCAAGCTGTGATGTGGAAAATCAGGCAGATGTTAGCTAATTTATAGTGTTATACAGGGAAAGCATAGCTTCAGGCCCTATTTCCAGGGCCTTGTGGTAACTAATCATTCCCATGGGCCACTGGACACATGGCTCAAAAGGCTGGCTTAGATGTCCAGATTGCATCCTGCTGCTGAGGAGCAGAGCAGTCTCAGTGACACTACAGCTTTGCTCTAGGTTCAGCTCAGACAGTTCTCCCCAAGGCTGAGCCCTAGTGCTATATCTTTTAATAATTCATGCCTGGCCAATTGGGAGGTGCTTACTGAATATCTGCAGTCTCTGACTCCAAATGTCAGGTGGCGTCTCTGACTTGGCAGCCAAGCAGGCTGGAGAGATCAGGCCTCTTATCTCAGCATCCTCAGGGCTCTATCCCCAGCTCCATTCTGAAATATCTTTTCCAGATCAGTCAGGTGATAACAGAGTAAGCAGAAAGGACTGACCCATCTGGTTTGGTCCTTAATGATCCTGAACTGGATTCCTGGAGCAAGCAGAGGCCTGAGAGGAGAGAAGCTTGCCTAGTTGAATGTAAATATGAGACACATGTCCCAAAAGCTAGGCTGGGCTCTGGAATCCCCATGCAATAGTTATAGTCTTGGAGACCTCTAAATCCCACAAGCCCTATTTCCACCCCTTCAGTTGGAATGTGCCAGCTCTAAGCCCTCAGTGGCTGCTTTACATGCTCTCTCCTTCTCTTCATTACCTTTTCTCCATCCCCCCAAAAAACCTGCTCTGTGGAAAGTTGTGGATCCCCTCATTTTCACCAGAATGTCAATGACCCACAAGAGGTGAAAGTAACAGAGAATTAAGCTGTTAGGACAAAGTAGGATGCATCTTTAAAGATGGTATTTCAGATCTTCAGTTCCAACTGCAAATGGAAAAAAATAATGATGTTGGGGCTAGCATCATGCCCCAAATCCACACATTTATAAATAGTTATTTTAAAGAAGACATTAAATGGCTCATTCATTTTGCAGTTTGTTCATTTTTTATTAATATGTTTGGCCACCCATCCAACTGTCCATCCATCCATCCAGCCATCCATCTTCAAGAAATATTTTTTGAAACACCCAGTGTACCTGACCTTTTCTAGGCATTAAGGACACAAATTAAAAACCAAACCCAGAACCAAAAATCTCATTTGGGAGCTCCTTTCCTAAAAGAGACAGGTAAGCACACTGCCGATTACCACAGAGAGAAGCCAGAATGGGTTGCCATCATCCTGGGAGGGGTTATGCTGAGTCTTTGAACATGATATATTAGTCATGGGCAAGGAGTGAGGGGGTGAGTTTCAGACAAAGAGGACACAAACACAAATGAGACTAACTCAAGTTCAAGTCCTGGCTCCATCTTGTGCTACCTCTGTATGCCCATCAGGAAGACACTTAACATCTGAATCTATTTCCTCATCTGGGAAATGGGGATGATAAGTGGTGCCTACTTTACAGGGTTGTTGTGAGAATTAAATAATCTAATACATGTGGAATATTCATCATGGCACCCAGCTTACAGTAGATCTTAAGTCAAAGTTAATTATTAATCCTTTTTGTGAAATGATAGTTGGAGAAAATATTTTAAACTAGCCCTGATGAAAAGAAAAGATAATTCAGTCTCTGTAAATACATTGTTCACATACGGGTCAGTTGCTACTGCACCTCTTGTGCCTGGAACTTGGGTGCTTAGGCCATGCCAGTTAGCACTACTTGTGTGGGCACACACCTGTGAGGCTCCTAAAGAAGCTCCTGTCCCTGGATATAGGTGCTGGAGGCCTGGTGTGTGGTCAGTGTGGTGCAGGGTGGGGTGGGAAACTACTTGGGGAATGGGATGTGTGGCTTTGGGCTGGCAAAGTCCCTGTGAAGATTGAAGATTGATGCATGTTTCTTCACAATCTAGAACAAGGTTTCTGTACCCAGATGGATTTGTCTATTTCTTGGGCCAGGGCTGCAGGGATTGGCATCCTGATGGTGATCCTGGGAATTTTGCTGCTCATTGGCTGTTGGTATTATAGAAGACGAAGTGGATACAGAAGCTTGAGGGTCAGTAAAATTTCCACTGTTGGGATCCCTCCAGATCCAGGACCCCCTTGCCCTTCTTCCTATGAATTTCTAGGGAGTGGGATAACATTCTCATGATCACCTTTAGCTCTCATTTCTGGTTCCGATGAGTCTTTCTGTACTTCATACTTCTTGCAGTTCTTCCTTTACTTCTGCCTTGGCATGAACCTCAACCAGAAACTTGGCCTGTCTCTTTGGTTCCACTCACAGCAAACTTGAGTGCTTCACTATGTGTGTAGCTGAGCTCTGATAATTGTGGGGTACAGGGGCAGGGGTCCTGATCCTCTTTGCACAGCAAACAGCAGCATGTGAGATGCTCCAGGTCTTACCAATCCTCCTGGGAATTCCCAATGGTTCTGTTCCTCCATTTAGTGGCCTGCTTATCTCACCTTTCTGCCTTACCGCTTTCCTCCCAGGTTCCCTGGGAGTTCCAAGTTCTAACTCTGTTATACCAAGCAACTTAGCATACCTAGGGCCCACCCAGCCATCACTACAATGAGGAAACCGTCCACCCCTCAGCAGCACAAAGGACCACTGGGTTTTTAAGAGGGTCCATTCTCTTTTGATGGCCAATATGGTATTGATGGAATTTTTTCTTCTTCTTTTTTATACTTACTTATTATTTATTTATATATTTATTTATTTATTTATTTATTTTTATTTATATTCTAGTTAGTTGACATACAATGCAATATTGGCTTTAGGAGTAGAATTCAGTGATTCATCATTACATACAACATCCAGTGCTCATAAAAAGTGCCCTCCTTAATGCCCATTACCCATCTAGCCCAGTCCCCACACGCCTTTCTCCATCAACCCTCAGTTTGTTCTCTGTCATTAAGAGTCTCTTATGGTATGTTTCCCTCTCCCCCCCTTTTTTTTTTAATTATATTATGTTAGTCACCACACAATACATCATTAGGTTTTGATGTAGTGATCCACAATCCATTGTTTTCGTATAACACCCAGTGCTCCATGCAGTATGTGCCCTCCTTAATACCCATCACCAGGCTAACCAATCCCCCCCCTCAAAACCCTGTTTGTTTCTCGGAGTCCATAGTCTTTCATGGTTCATCTCTCCCTCCGATTCTGCCCCCCTTCATTTTCCCCTTCCTTCTCCTAATGTCCTTCATGCTATTCCTTATGTTCCACAAATAAGTGAAACCATATGATAATTGATTTTCTCTACTTGACTTATTTCACTTAGCATAATCTCCTCCAGTCCCATCCATTGTGATGTAAAAGTTGGGAATTCATCCTTTCTGATGGCTGAGTAATATTCCATTGTATATACGGACCACAACTACTTTATCCATTCATCTGTTGAAGGGCATCTCAGCTCTTTCCACAGTTTGGCTATTGCAGACATTGCTGCTATGAACATTGGGGTGCATATGGCCCTTCTATTCACTACATCTGTGTCTTTGGGGTAAATACCCAGGAGTGCAATTGCTGGGTCATAGGGTAGGCTCTATTTTTAAAATTTGAGGAACCTCCACACTGTTTCCAAAGTGGCTGTACCAACTTGCATTCCCACCAACAGTGTAAGAGGGTTCCCCTTGCTCCACAACCTGTCCAACATTTGTTGTTTCTTTTCCTGCCCATTTTTGCCATTCTAACTGGTGTAAGGTGGTATCTCAATGTGGTTTTGATTTGAATTTCCCTAATGGCTAATGATGATGAATATTTTTTCATGTGTCTGTTAGCCATTTGTATTTCTTCTTCAGAAGGGTCTTTTCATATCTTCTGCCCATTTTTTTTGACTTGATTATTTGTTTTTCGGGTGTTGAGTTTGAGAACTTCTTTATAGATCTTGGATACCAGCCCTTTATCTGTAGTGTCATTTACAAATATCTTCTCCCATTCTGTGGGTTGCCTCTTTGTTTTGTTGACTGTTTCCTTTGCTGTGCAGAAGCTTTTTATCTTGATGAAGTCCCAAAAGTTCATTTTTGCTTTTGTTTCACTAGCTTTTGGAGATGTATCTTGAAAGAAGTTGCTGTGGGCGATGTCAAAGAGGTTACTGCCTATGTTCTCCTCTAGGATTTTGAGGGATTCCTGTCTCACATTGAGGTCTTTCATCCACGTTGAGTTTATCTTTGTGAATGGTGTTAGAGAGTGGTCGAGTTTCATTCTTCTGCATGTGGCTGTCCAATTTTCCCAGCACTATTTATTGAAAAGACTGTCTTTTTTCCATTGCATCTTTTTTCCTGCTTTGTCAAAGATTATTTGACCATAGAGCTGAGGGTCCATATCTGGGTTCTCTATTCTGTTCCATTGATCTATGTGTCTGTTTTTGTGCCAGTACCATGCTGTCTTGGTGATCACAGCTTTGGAATATAGCTTGAAATCGGGCAACGTGATGCCCCCAGCTTTGTTTTTCTTTTTCAACATTTGCTTGGCGATTTGGGGTCTTTTCTGATTCCATACAAATTTTAGGATTGTTTGTTTCAGCATTTTGAAAAATGTCATTGGAATTTGGATTGGGATAGCACTGAAGGTATAGATTGCTCTGGGTAGCATAGACATTTTAACAATGTTTATTCTTCTGATCCATGAGCATGGAATATTTTTCCATCTTTTTGTGTCTTCTTCAATTTCTTTCATGAGTGTTCTGTAGTTCCTAGAGTATAGATGCTTTACCTCTTTGGTTAGGTTTATTCTGAGATATCTTATGGTTTTTGGGCTATTGTAAATGTAATCGTTTCTCTGATTTCTCTTTCTACAGTTGCGTTGTTAGTGTATAAGAAAGGAACTGATTTCTGTGCATTGATTTTGTATCCTGCCACATTACTGAATTGCTGTATGAGTTCTAGTAATTTGGGGGTGGAGTCTTTTGGTTTTCCGCATAAAGTATCATGTCATCTGCAAAAAGAGAGAGTTTGACTTCTTCTTTGCCAATTTGAATACCATTTATTTCTTTTTGTTGTCTGATTGCTGTTGCTAGGACTTCTAGTACTATGTTGAACAAAAGTGGTGAGAGTGGGCATCCTTGACGTGTTCCTGATCTTAAGGGAAAGGCTCTCAGCTTTTCTCCATTGAGGATGATATTCGCTGTGGGTTTCTCATAGATGGTTTTTATGAACTTGAGGAATGTTCCCTCTATCCCTATACTCTGAAGAGTTTTAATCAGGAAAGGATGTTGCATTTTGTCAAATGCTTTTTCTGCATCAATTGAGAAGACCATATGATTCTTCTCCCTCCTCTTATAAATATGTTCTATCACATTGATTGAATGAAGAGTGATATAGTGTCCTTCTGTGTCTCTAACTACAGACTTTAGTTAGAATCTAATTTGTCTGATATAAGAATTGCTACCTCAGCTTTCTTTTGAGGTCCACTGGCATGGAAGATGGATCTCCATCCCTTCACTTTCAGTCTGGATGTATCTTTAGGTTCAAAATGAGTCTCCTGTAGGCAGCATATGGATGGGTCCTTTTTATCCAATCTGCAATCCTGTGCCATTTTATGGGAGCATTTAGGCCATTGACGTTGAGAGTGATTATTGAAAGATATGAATTAATTGTCATCATGTTGCCTGTGAAGACGTTGTTTTTATAGATTGTCCCTGTAAATTTCTGTTGTATATCACTCTTGGGGCCTTTATCCTTTTTTAGAACCCCCCTTAATATTTCTTGCAGGGCCGGCTTAGTGGTCACATATTCTTTCAGTTTCTGCCAGTCGTGGGAGCTCTGCATCTCTCCATTCATTCTAAATGAAAGCCTTGCCGGATAAAGTATTCTTGGCTACACGTTCTTCTCATTTAGTACCCTGAATATGTCTTGCCAGCCCTTTCTGGCTTTCTAGGTCTCTGTGGATAGGTCTGACGTTATTCTGATGTTCCTCCCTCTGTACATAAGGAATTTCTTCCCCCTAACTGCCCTTAAGATGGTTTCCTTGGTTCTAAGATTTGTGAGTTTTACTATTACATTCCAGCGGGTTGGCTGTTTTCCTTGATCTTGGGAAGGGTTCTCTCTGCCTCTAGGATGCGAATGTTTGTTTAATTCCCCAGATTTGGGAATTTCTCAGTTACAATTTGCTCAAATACATCTTCTAGTTGTCTCTCTCCACTCCCTCTGGGATTCCAATTATTCTGACATTGGAACGCTTCATGGTGTCACTTATTTCTCTGATTCTATTTTCATGGACCCTGAGTTGTTTTTCCCTGGCCTCCTCTTTTCCCTTTTTATCTATTATATTGTCTTCCAGGTCGCTTATTCCTTCTTCTGCCTCCCTTACCCCAGCTGTTAGATTATCTAGATTGGATTGGATCTCATTGATAGCATTTTTAAGTTCTGCCAATTCACCTTTCATTTCTGCCCTTAGAGACTCTATGTTGCCATTAATTGATTTCTCCATTCTAGCTATTGTCTTCACATTTGCTGGCCTGAATTCCATCTCCGACATCTTGGTTATATCTGCATCCATTTGTAAATCTGCAGCATAAGCCATAATCTCTGAGTCTTTTCTATTTTGGGGGTTCCTCCTCCTAGTCCTTCTGTTGATGGGTGTTTGAGGGAATGTACATAGTCCAAATTATTGATCAGAACCCAAGCAAGATGCTCCTGTTTTCTTGGGACCTTAGGTTTGCTGGCCTCTTGTTTTCCCAGCCTGTCTTCTGGGGGAGAGGCCTGCCCTACTGTTACTCAGGCAACCCTGTTTGGGCAGAGTTGCCCTGCCCCCCCATGGTGGGGGATGGGCTCAGTGGGAATAAGTTTTTTGGGGCTTTTGTTCTCTGGTGGCTTTCCCTGGTGGCTTTCTGTGTCTCTTTCGAGAGTCAGAGCAGAAGAGACTGTTTCCAACCCTCTGCCTCAGAGCAGAGAGATTGCAGTCTGTTCTTCAGTGAGCTTCCAGGCCACACTGTCTCCATTTCTGTCTGTGCTGCTATAAACTGCAGCATCCTGGGTTGTGCGCCCCTCCGCAGTGCTCCCAGTCCTGCCTCCAGGTCAAAGCATGTCTCTGCCCTTTGTGATTCTAAAACCGCCAGCTGCTCCCAGTTCGCATGCGTGACCCCGCTGCTCTGGCTTTCCACCCAGGGGCTGCCCTAAAGTCCTTTCCTTTCCCCACCACTACCAGTCTGCAAGTCTGTGCCCCGTCCCCAGTGAACGAGGCTGTCACTCACTGGTGGTGTAGGATCCCCACGGCCAGGCACCCTCCTGCTGCCATTTATCCTCCCATATCTGTCCGCAGAATCATGGCTCCCCGCTTCATACCTCAAAACTAACCACCTACGATGTTCTGTTTGTAGAGATCCAGATCTTTTTACATCTCAGGCTGATTTTGTAGGTGCTCAGAGTGGCCTGGTAGATATCCAGCTCAATTCCAGGGACCAATTGAAATAGGGCCCCCTACTCCTCTGCCATCTTTTCTTCCTCTCCCCAATTTTTTCTTCTTTACCCAAATGAGCAGGAAGCTAACAAATTACACAGTCCAGTCTTAGGGCATAGGGTCTTCCACAAATGGGAAACATCAATTGAGTCTCTAAACCATAAGAACTACAGGTTTCACTTCAAAGCCAGGTAGGACTTTAGCTCTTAAGCATCCAAAAGTATTCTCTATAGTGAGCATGGAATGAAAGAAGAGTTGCAATTTTTCTCTCTGCCTTTTCCCCTCCTTTTTCTTTTTCCCTCCCTCTTTCTTTCCCTCTCTCTCTCCCTCCACCCCTCCCTCTCTCCTTTTTTTTATGACACATCTGAAACTTCTGAGTTTATACATAATGGAAAAAGTTATCTTAGCAAAAGATGTTGGAAGGTCCCCTTCCTCACTCAGCAAACAATTTAGACAAAAGTTTCTGTGATGGAGGGGAGGGTTGGTGTGGGTGGGGATTTGGAGCTTGGCAGTCTGAAGACAGGAAGAAGAAGGTGACAGCTATAGCTTTGACTTCTTCTCCTTGCCAGGAAGCTTGGACAGTCCCGTGTGTCCCTTTCCTAATACCCATTTTGCCAATGTCCCAAATACAAATCATGACAGACAAAGCAAGTTTGGGGGCTGACACAGCCACTGAGCAGCAGCCCTCCAATATGTTGACATTTAGTGGAAAGGAGAAGTTGCTGAGTCTGAGTAAGATTCCAAGTCAGGTACCATAGGAAAGCCTTGGGCTAGGAGTTTAGTGATGGACCTTGTGCTCATATGATACTTCACTGTGGCTGTCCCACAGATAGGGAGGGACTTTGCTCTCTGCCACAGAATTCCATTTGTACCTCTAGCATGGATTTAACATTGTCTTGTAATTGGTTATTTACTTTTTGCCTCTTCCACCCTTTTTCTTTCCCCCATTTATGAACTGGGACAGAGTATTTTTTACTCATCTTTGTACCTCCAGTGCCTGGCACATAGCAGCCACCCAAATCCTGGCATCAGGATTTGGTTTCATTGTCTGTCATTGACTTACTTGGTGACCTTAGATTTTAACTTCTCTGAGCCTCATTTGCTCTATTCTACACCTAGGCACATGTGATGTAATATGATGTGTATCAGTCTTTATTTAATATATATTTTCTTCTGTATTTTTAATTCTGTTTGTATACAAAAACAATGATTTAGTCTTTTAAGGAGTAAAAGCTCTACAAACTCAGTATGTTGGACCCATTTCCTAACTGTCCACAACTACTAGCTTGATGGTACTAGACTAAAATATAATGATTTTTTTTCCTTTCTGCTTCAATACTCTCATCTTAAATTTAATTAAACCATAACAGAGAGTCTTTAATGTCATAAGCTCAGACACTGTGAACATTTTGCTAAGGTTCAAGTTCAACCTACCACGTCTCCATTCCTCCATCGGTGCTTTGCAGAGTTTTGGGAATTATTATGAAATGGAGCTATGTTTAATTTTTAAATTTTTTATTGTTATGTTAATCACCAAACATTACATCATTAGTCTTTGATGCAGTGTTCCATGACTGATTGCTTGTGCATAACACCCAGTGATCTATGCAGAACATGCCATCTTTAATACCCATCACCAGGCTAACCCATCCTCCCACGCCCCTCCCCTCTAGACCCTCAGTTTGTTTTTCAGAGTCCATGGTCTCTCATCATTCGTCTCCCCCTCCGATTTCCCCCACTTCATTCTTCCCCTCCTGCTATCTTCTTCTTTTGTTTTTTTCCTTAACAAGTATTGCATTATTTGTTTCAGAGGTGCAGATCTGTGATTCAACAGTCTTGCACAATTCACAGCACTCACCATAGCACATACCGTCCCCAATGTCTATCACCCAGCCACCCCATGCCTCCCACCACCCCCACTCCAGCAACTCTCAGTTTGTTTCCTGAGATTAAGAATTCCTCATATCAGTGAGGTCATATGATACATGTCTTTCTCTGATTGACTTATTTCACTCAGCATAACATCCTCCAGTTCCATCCACGTCATTGCAAATGGCAAGATTTCATTCCTTTTGATGGCTGCATAATATTCCACTATATATATATATATATATATATATATATATATATATATATATATATATATATATATATATATACATCTTCTTTATCCATTCATCTTTTGATGGACATCTTGGCTTTTTCCACAGTTTCGCTATTGTGGACATTGCTGCTATAAACATTGGGGTGCATGTACACCTTCACATCCCTACATTTGTATCTTTGGGGTAAAGACCCAGTAGTGCAATTGCTGGGTCATATGGTAGCTCTATTTTCAACTTTTTGAGGAACTTCCACACTGTTTTCCAGAGTGGCTGCACCAACTTGCATGCCCACCAACAGTGTAGGAGGGTTCCCCTTTCTCCACATCCCCGCCAACATCTCTCATTTCCTGACTTGTTAATTTTAGCCATTCTGACTGGTGTGAGGTGGTATCTCATTGAAGTTTTGATTCGGATTTCCCTGATGCCAAGTGATGTTGAGCACTTTTTCATGTGTCTGTTGGCCATTTGGATGTCTTCTTTGGAAAAGTGTCTGTACATGTCTTCTGCCCATTTCTTGATTGGATCATTTGTTCTTTGGGTGTTGAGTTTAAGAAGTTCTTTATAGATTTTGGATACTAGCCCTTTATCTGATATGTCATTTGCAAATATCTTCTCCCATTCTGTCGGTTGTCTTTTGGTTTTGTTGACTGTTTCTTTTGCTCTGCAAAAGCTTTTTATCTTGATGAAGTCCCAATAGTTCATTTTTGCCCTTGCTTCCCTTGCCTTTGGCAATGTTTCTAGGAAGAAGTTGCTGTGACTGAGGTCAAAGAGGTAGCTGCCTGTGTTCTCCTTAAGGATTTTGATGGACTCCTGTCTCACATTGAGGTCTTTCAACCATTTGGAGTCTATTTTTGTGTGTGGTGTAAGGAAATGGTCCAGTTTCATTCTTCTGCATGTGGCTGTCCAATTTTCCCAACACCATTTGTTGAAGAGACTGTCTTTGTTCCATTGGACATTCTTTCCTGCTTTGTCAAAGATTAGTTGACCATAGAGTTGAGGGTCCATTTCTGGGTTCTCTCTTCTGTTCCATTGAACACTGTCTCTGTTTTTGTGCCAGTACCATACTGTCTTGATGCTGACAGCTTTGTCATAGAGCTGGAAGTCCGGAATTGTGATGCCACCAGCTTTGCTTTTCTTTTTCAACATTCCTCTGGCACTTTGGGGTCTTTTCTGGTTCCATACAAATTTTAGGATTATTTGTTCCATTTCTTTGAAAATAGTGGATGGTATTTTGATGGGGATTGCATTGAATGTGTAGGTGGCACTAGGTAGCATTGACATCTTCACAATATTTGTTCTTCCAATCCATGAGCATGGAATGTTTTTCCATCTTTGTGTCCTCCTCTATTTCTTTCATGAGTATTTTATAGTTTTCTGAGTACAGATCCTTTGCCTCTTTGGTTAGATTTATTCCTAGGTATCTTATGGTTTTGAGTGCAATTGTAAATGGGACCGTCTCCTTAATTTCTCTTTCTTCTGTCTTGTTGTTGGTGTAATAGGAATGCCACTGACTTCTGTGTGTTGATTTTATATCCTGCCACTTTACTGAATTCCTGTATGAGTTCTAGCAGTTTTGGGGTGGAGTCGTTTGGGTTTTCCACATAAAGTATCATATCATCTGCAAAGAGTGAGAGTTTGACTTCTTCTTTGCTGATTCAGAAGCCTTTTATTTCTTTTTGTTGTCTGATTGCTGTGGTTAGGACGTCTAATATTATGTTGAATAGCAGTGGTGAGAGTGGACATCCCTCCCACATTCCTGACCTTAGGGGGAAAGCTCTCAGTTTTTCCCCATTGAGAATGATATTTGCTGTGGGTTTTCATAGATGGCTTTTAGGATATTGAGGTAGGTACCCTCTATCCCTATACTCTGAAGAGTTTTGATCAAGAAAGGATGCGGTACTTTGTGAAATGATTTTTCTGCATCTATTGAGAAGATCATATGGTTCTTGTTCTTTCTTTTGTTAATGTATTGTATCACCTTGATTGATTTGGGGATGTTGAACCAACTTGCAGTCCAGGGCTAAATCCCACTTGGTCGTGGTGAATAATCCTTTTAATGTACTGTTGGATCCTATTGGCTAGTATTTTGGTGAGAATTTTTGCATCCATGTTCATCAAGGATATTGGTCTGTAATTCTCCTTTTTGATGGGGTCTTTGTCTGGTTTTGGGTTCAAGGTAATGGTGGCCTTGTAAAACGAGCTTGGAAGTTTTCCTTCCATTTCTATTTTTTGGAACAGTTTCAGAGGAGTACGTATTCATTCTTCTTGAAATGTTTGGTAGAATTCCCCTGGGAAGCCATCTGGCCCTGGGCTTTTGTTTGTTGGGAGATTTTTGATGACTGCTTCAATTTCCCTAGTGGTTATAGGTCTTTTCAGATTTTCTATTTCTTCCTGGTTCAGGTTGGTAGTTGATACATCTCTAGGAATGCATCCATTTCTTCCAGGTTATCTAATTTGCTGGCATAGAGTTGCTCATAATATGTTCTTATAATTGTTTGTATTTCTTTGGTGTTGGTTGTGATCTCTCCTCTTTCATTCATGATTTCGTTGATTTGGGTCCTTTCTCTTTTCTTTTTGAGAAGTCTGGCCAGGGGTTTATCAATCTTGTTAATTCTTTCAAAGTACCAGCTCCTAGTTTTGTTGATCTGTTCTACTGTTCTTTTGGTTTCTATTTCATTGATTTCTGCTCTGATCTTTATTATTTCTCTTCTCCTGCTGGGTTTAGGCTTTATTTGCTGTTGTTTCTCTAGCTCCTTTAGGTGTAGGGTTAGGTTGTGTATCTGAGACCTTTCTTGTTTCTTGAGAAAGGCTTGTATTGCTATATCCTTTCCTGTTAGGACTGCCTTTGCTGTATCCCAAGATTTTGAACAGTTGTGTTTTCATTTTCATTGGTTTCCATGAATTTTTAAATTAATCTTTATTTTCCTGGTTGACCCATTCATTCTTTAGTAGGATGCTAGGATACTCTTTTTTTTTTTTAAAGATTTTATTTATTTATTTGACAGAGAGACACAGCGAGAGAGAGAACACAAACAGGGGTGGAGAGAGAGGGAGAAGCAGGCTTCCCACAGAGCAGGGAGCCCGATGCAGGGCTCAATCCAAGGACCCTGGGATCATGACCTGAGCCGAAGGCAGACGCTTAACGACTGAGCCACCCAGGCGCCCCTCTTTAGTAGGATGCTCTGTAGTCTCCATGTATTTGAGTTCTTTCCGACTTCCCTCTTGTGATTGAGTTCTAGTTTCAAAGCACTGTGTTCTGAAAATGTGCAGAGAAAGATCCCAATCTTTTGGTACCAGTTGAGACCTGATTTGTGATCTAGGATGTGATCGATTCTGGAGAATGTTCCATGGGGGGGCGCCTGGGTGGCTCAGTTGGTTGAGCGACTGCCTTCGGCTCGGGTCATGATCCTGGAGTCCCGGGATCGAGTCCCGCATTGGCCTCCCTGCTCGGCGGGGAGTCTGCTTCTCCCTCTGACCCTCCTCCCTCTCATGCTCTCTGTCTCTCATTCTCTCTCTCTCAAATAAATAAATAAAATCTTAAAAAAAAAAAAAAAAGAGAATGTTCCATGGGCACTAGAGAAGAATGTGTATTCCATTGCTTTGGGATGGAATGTTCTGAATATGTCTGTGAAGTCCATTTGGTCCAGTGTGTCATTTAAAGTCTTTATTTCCTTGTTGATCTTTTGCTTAGATGATCTGTCCATTTCAGTGAGGGGGGTGTTAAAGTCCCCCATTATTATTGTATTGTTGTCAATGTGTTTCTTTGCCTTTGTTATTAATTGTCTTAAATAACTGGCTGCTCCCATGTTAGGGGCATAGATATCTACAATTGTTAGATCTTCTTGTTGGATAGACCCTTTAAGTAGGATATAATGTCCTTCGTCATCTCCTATTACAGTCTTTGTTTTAAAATCTAATTTGTCTGATATAAGGATTGCCACCCCAGCTTTCTTTTGGTGTCTATTAGCATGGTAAATAGTTTTCCACCCCCTCACTTTCAATCTGGGGGTGTCTTTGGGTCTAAAATGAGTCTCTTGCAGACAGCATATCTATGGGTCTTGTTTTTTTTATCCAATCTGATAGCCTGTGTCTTTTGATTGGGGCATTTAGCCCATTTATATTCAGGGTAACTACTGAAAGATAGGAATTTAGTGCCATTGTATTGCCTTTAAGGTGACTGTTACTGTATATTGTCTGTCTTCCTTTCTGGTCTATGTTGCTTTTAGACTCTCTCTTTGTTTAGGGGACCCCTTTCAATATTTCTTGTAGGGCTGGTTTTGTGTTTGCAAATTCCTTTAGTTTTTGTTTGTCCTGGAAGCTTTTTATCTCTCCTATTTTCAATGACAGCCTAGCTGGATAAAGTATTCTTTGCTGCATATTTTTCTCGTTTAGTGCTCTGAATATATCCTGCCAGTCCTTTCTGGCCTGCCAGGTCTCTGTGGATAGGTCTTTGCCAAGCTAATGTTTCTACCCTTGTAGGTTACAGATCTCTTGTCCTGAGCTGCTTTCAGGTTTTCTCTTTGTCTATGAGACTCCTAAGTTTTACTATTAGATGTTGGGGTGTTGACTTATTTTTATTGATTTTGAGAGGGGTTCTCTGTGCTTCCTGGATTTTGATGCCTGTTTCCTTCCCCAAATTCGGGAAGTTCTCTGCTATAATTTGCTCCATTATACCTTCTGCCCCTCTCTCTCCTTCTTCTTCTTCTGGGATCCCAATTATTCTAATGTTGTTTCGTCTTATGGTATCGCTTATCTCTCGCATTCTGCCCTCATGATCCAGTAGTTGTTTATCTCTCTTTTTCTCAGCTTCTTTATTTTCCATCATTTGGTTTTCTATATCACTGATTCTCTCTTCTGCCTCATTTATCCTAGCAGTTAGTGCCCCCATTTTTTATTGTACTTCATTAATAGCCTTTTTGATTTTGACTTGGTTAGATTTTAGTTCTTTTATTTCTCCAGAAAGGGTTTCTCTAATAACTTCCATGCTTTTATCAAGTCCAGCTAGTATCTTTAAAATCATGATTCTGAACTCTAGATCCGACATTGTACTAATGTCCATATTGAATAGGTCCCTGGCAGTCGGTACTACCTCTTGTTCTTTTTGTTGAGGTAAATTTTTCGTCTTGTCATTTTGTCCAGAGGAGAATAGATGAATGAGAGAACAAAATGCTAACAGGGTCACAACGTCCCCAGAAAATATACTCTAAACAAATCAGAAAAGACCTGAAGCCAGGGTAAAAGAAAGGGAAAGGAAGAAGAAAGAAAAAGAAAAAGAAAAAGAAAAAGATAAAAACAAACAAAAACAGAACAAAACCAAAAAAACCCAGAATACAATCAAATATGATCAGGCTGGTGCATAGATCAGTACCACACACTAGATTTGGGGTGTATTTTGGTCTGTTAGAAGAATGTGCCCTCCAAAATTTTAAAGAAAGAAAAATATATGTACAAAAATGTGTTGATTCAATGATGGGATGGAATATGACTCTAAAGATGAAAATTATAAAAAATTTTATAAAAGGAATTGACAAGATAAAAAGTTGTTTGAAAAAAGAAAGAAGAGGATTTAAAAAAAAAGAAAAAAGAAAAAAAGGGAGAGAATGTGATCAGACAGGAGACTAGAACAAAGACACACACTAGAGATTTAGGGTATATTTTGATCTGTTAGAAGAAAGTATCTCAAAATTTTAAAGAGAGAACTACTTATATATATATATGCCAAAAGTAAGGGTAACTACTATGAAGGGATAGAATATGACTCTAGAAACGAAAAATAAAAATGTTTTTAAAAGGGATTGTTAAAATGCTGGTTGAAAAAGGGAAAAAGAAAAATTAAAAAAAAAAGTTAAAGAAAAAAAATTCCCTTTGAAAGACTAAAGAATTCATGGTAAAAAAAGCCATGGATTCCATTTGCATTATTCCCCTAGCACTGGAGTTCTGCAGTTCTCATTGATCCATAAACTTGGTCTTGGCTGGCTGTTCTTGCTGATCTTCTGGGGAGGGGCCTGTTGCTGTGGTTCCCAAATGTCTTTGCCGGAGGTGGAATTGCCCTGCCCTTGCCAGTCCGGACTAAGTAATCTGTTTGGGTTTGCTCTTGGGAGCTTTTGTTCCCTGCAAGCTTTCCGTCCAGTTTTGGTGGACTAGAGTGAAAATGGCGGCCTCCCAATCTCTGCCCTGGAGGAGTGGAGAACTCAGGGCCCCGCTCCTCAGTGAGCCCCCAGAGAAAAGCAGTCACTCCCGTCTCCCCGCTCTCCGCCGCACTCCGTGCTCTCCCGGCCTGTGACTGAGCGTTTCTATCTCTGGCACACGACCCCGTGCAGAGTCTCCAAACCCAGCAGATCCCTGCGGTGCACTCCCACGTGCTCCTCCCGGAGGAGGAAGGGGAGTCTTTCCGTATTTGCTGCTTGTTGGGTCCCTGCTGGAGGAGCAGTGGCCCGACTGTACCGCAGATCACGGTTTATGGCAACCCGGAGCTGAGAGCCTGCTCCTCTGCTCCCTCTCTGCAGCTGGCTTCCCCGCTTCGATACCTGGGACCTCTGCCACACTCAGGCACCCCCCGGTCTTTCTGTGACCCTGAGGGCCCCGAGACCACACTGTCCCGTGAGGGTCCCCCCCCCCCCCCCCCCCCCCCCCCCCCCCCCCCTGCCCCCCCGGGCGCCCCCCGCCCCCCCTGCCCCGGGGGGGCCCCCCCCCCCCCCCCCGCTTAGCCCCTGGAGCGTCATCCCTCAGCGGTGCCGACTTCTAAAAGTTCCAATTTTGTGCTCCATGGCTCTATCACTTGCCAGAAGTGGCTGACAGAGGCCCCTCCCCTGCCATCTATCCTCCCGAATATCACCTTGGATTCACTTCTCCACACGTCCTACCTTCCATAAAGTGGTCGCTTTTCTGTTCAGAGTTGCTGCTATTCTTTTCTTTGATCTCCTGTTGAGTTCGTAGATGTTCAGAATGGTTTGATTCCTATCCAGCTGAATTCCTGGGACCAGACAAAATCCAGGTCTCCTACTCCTCTGCCATTTTGCTCCACCCCCTCGAGATGGAGCTGTGTTTAAATTCTCTGGTTCCCATAGCGTCTAAAAATGCTGTCATTTATTTTTAAATTAATATTAAAATTTTGTTTTGAGACTTTCACATGTCCTGAAAAGCTGGGTTGAGAATCACTAGTCTAAGAAATTTATGCAAAATTATGTACAATAGCACACTAAGTACTGCATTTAATTGCTTAATTACCTCCCTGCCTCTCTTTGGAGATTTTTTTTTTCATTTTGTTTAGCTCCACACCCAATGAGGAGGATTCTTTTGATTTCAAAACCGAAGCACATAAGGGTGCCTGGGTGGCTCAGCTGGTTCAGTGTCTGACTTTTGGCCTCAGCTCAGTTCTTGATCTCAGGGTCAGGAGTTCAAGCCCTACATTGGGCTCTACACTGGGTATGGAGCCTACTTAAAAAAATACTTGTAAGCCAAAGGATATGTGACAATAAATGCAAGCTTCAGATACCTGAGTTAGTCCACCTTTAGCAACCTGTTTTAAGCTTTGAAAAATTTACTCACCCACTTTAATTGGCCATTGAACGGTAGCAAAGTTGGTTGGAATTAAGATTTCTTAAAATGTTTCCACTGACACAATTCTCTTTAGCCCTGAAAAACATCTTTTGAACGGAAAGACTGCTTTTTGAGGCAACTTGTTTCAGCAGGAAATGATTTGTAAGGGGATTAAAGTTGTTTTTGTGTTTACCAACTTTATCCTTTCACTTAGAAGTTTAGGACATAATGCTTTTTGATTCTTGGAGAAGAATTTTGAATTCCCTGCTGACAGCTCAGTTTATACTCATTTCTCATATGTTGTGTTTCTCAATGCATGGTCGGGAGCCCCTGTACTCAAATCTCCTGGAGCTCTTGCTAAAATGCAGATTCTGGGACCCTCTCTCAAGGTGAGACCCAGGAAGCTGCCTTTTAAAATGCATGCTGAAGTTTGAATGCAAATGCAGAGAACTGGCAGTGAGCTGGGGGAGTAGATCATGCTCCTATCCTATGGCAGGTGAGAAATTTATAAATAAGAAAACGAGGGGCGCCTGGGTGGCTCAGTTGGTTAAGCGACTGCCTTCGGCTCAGGTCATGGTCCTGGAGTCCTGGGATCGAGTCCCACATCGGGCTCCCGGCTCAGCGGGGAGCCTGCTTCTCCCTCTGACCCTCTCCCCTCTCATGCTGTTTCTCTCTCTCTCTCTCTCAAATATATAAATAAAATCTTAAAAAAAAAAAAAGAAAACGAGTAGAAGTGATAATTGAGGTAAAGGGAGAAAATGCATTAAATACCTTACCTGCAGCATATTGCTGGGAGTTGAGGAGAGATGCAGAAACTTCCTGCATCCTTACATCAAGATTAGGGCCCTTGTGCATATATTCTTCCAGGGGGGTAGCATCAATAATAATTTCAGACTAGAGTTAAGGAAAACCACTTCTTTACAGTCTGCAGACTGTGTCGTTATCAGGCCCAATCCATGTCTGGCTTCACCTCATTGATGTTCCAAACACTTCTCCTTGAGAAACCTACCTTGATGCCCTCTTCCAACCTAGTAGACCCCAATGATCAGTCACAATCTGCAGAAAAGGCTGAAGAGCTGCTCAGCATCTGCACAGCCTCCTTTTCTATGGCCCCTACTTGGCCCCTCTGACCCCTATGCATTATCTGCCCAGTCCTTCTAAGGATCCGAGTATAGCTGGGTCACCCCGGTGCAGGCGGTGCTTTGTGTGCAGAGCAGTGGTTCTCCATGTGGCCCTGGATCAGAAGTTTTGACAGTATCACCTGGGAACTTGTTAGAAATGTAAATTAGGGGCCTCACCCTAGCTCTATTGTGTCAGAAATTCTGGATGTGGGCCCAGCAATCTGTGTTTAACAAGCCCTCAGGTGATACTGATGCATGCTAAAGTTTGAGAACCACCACTGTGGAGAATTTAACAATAATAATAAAAGAAACTAAAAGTTAGTCTTTTTATTATCACAACGTGCCAGCAATTTTAAACTATGTCAGTGATGAAATACTCCACCTCACCATGGTGGACAACTCCTGAAGTCCCCACTAGGGTATGTGTCTCTGTCCTGTACAATCTGTTGTTATTCTATTCTAGGGATGGAGAATATCACCCCTAAACCTATGCAAAGCACCAAACTAAGCTTTCACCCACCCCTCCCCACAATAACTCAGGGTGCATAACTTAGCCTTGGATTGACTTATCATGTTGCAACTTGACTTGGAAGCTCAGGCTACAACCACAACATTTCTACCACAACATATGCATTCGTAGTGTTTAAATATTTTGCTGTCATTATGGAAAAGGCAGAAATAGGCAGTGTGTCCCTGCTGCCAAGTTTCTCCTATGCTTGCCCTAAGATACCTCACTAATTTGATCACCTCCACTTGCAATCATTCTCTGAGGTTCTGGGGCACCTTTGTAGCTCAGTCAGTTATGCGTCTGCCTTTGGCTCAGGTCATGATCTCAGGGTTCTGGGGTCAGGCCCTGCATCAGGCTCCCTGCTCAGCAAGGAGTCTGCTTCTCCCTCTCCCTCTGCCCGTAACCCCCTTCATGCACTCTCTCTCAAAGAGATAAAATCTTTTAAAAAGATCATTCTCTGAGGTTCATTGTTCAGATTAATTCTTTTTCTCCTTCCCTTCAGAAATATTCAATGACTAACTAATGGGTGTCAGGCACTGTACTAAGTGCTTTATCTTTAGTTTTAATTCCTACAACTCTTGAAAGGTAGGTGGTATTATCTTCATTATTACAGATAGGATTCAGAGAGGTAAAGTGACTAGCCTGAGGACACATTGCAGGTAAATGGCAGAACCAAGATTAAAACCTATTCTTAAAAATAACTTCAGCTTTCTTCTCTTTTCTTACTGAACTGAATTCTTTTTTTCTCACCCACTGACCTTCATGCATTCACATTTCAGGACAAAAATATTCATGCTGGCACTCAAAGTACCTTAACAGGAAGATGTCCATTTGAGAGGTTTGGTCACCAGGACAGCAAATTCCCGTTTCAAGAGAATAACTGTGAACCTGTGGTAGGTTGAGATCCTGCATTTCAGTGTTTATTATACGGCTGCTTTTAACTCAAAGGAATAAAATTATTCCAATTTAAAGAGCAAGAGCAATGTGAAAATACTTGATGCTACTAAACTGTACATTTAAAAATGGTTAAAATGGTAAATTTTGTTATGTATATTTTATCATAATAAAAAATAAACAATAACAAAGATTAAAAAACAGGGACGCACAGAGATTTTTTTTTTCTTTATTTATTTAACAGAGAGAGAGAGAGAGAGAGCACAAGTAGGCAGAGCGGCAGACAGAGGGAGAGGGAGAAGCAGGCTCTCCGCCAAGCAGGGAGTCCGATGCGGGGCTCGATCCCAGTACCCTGGGATCATGACCTGAGCCAAAGGCAGCCGCTTAACCGACTGAGCCACCCAGGTGCCCCCACACAGAGATTTTCTTAAATTGTGTCCTCTCATACCCAGATTTTCCAGGATCAATGATGAAATCCCTACATGTAAGATCCAAAGGAAGAACTTGATTCTGGATACAATACTTTTTGTCTTATGTCTTTAGTATATTTGCCTTTTTCTGAATGTAGATATATATAAGGGAGGGGAAAAAAGCATCTGTGATTAATTGTATAAGCTGTTCAGTCCAACAGGGTAGCTGCTGGCCACATGTGGCTATTGAGTAATTTGAATTAAAATGTTCTAATACATACCAGATTTCAGATTTGGTATGAGGAAAAGAATATAAATAATTCATTAATGATTTTTATATCAATTACATGTTGAAATGATAATATTTTGATATGTGGGATTAAATAAACTATATTATGAAGATTAATTTTACCCGTTTCTTTTTATTTTAGTAATGCACCTACTAGAAACTTTAAAACCACGTATGTGTTATACTCTATTTCTACTGGCCAGCATTGGTACAGATGCAGTATATCATAATGGTTTAAAGAACAGACTCTGGAGCCAAATTACTGAGAAGTTTATGACCTTGGACAAGTAACTTGACTTCCCTGTAACTCAGTTTTCCAACATATAACATGAAAACAATGAAAATACTCCTAGAATTGTTGTGAGCATTAAATGTTGTGCTGTATTGACAATAGCACTGGTCTTTAGACACAACTACAAGGATCTATCTATGTGGTATCAATGTAATGTATATTAGTGACTTTAAACAGCGTTCAAGAATTCACCAGTTAGGGCTTGGGACTTCTACCGACAAGGATAATGAAGGTATAAATAAGTTTTTGAGATTTGGGGAAGGCTGTTAGCTCTATTTTTCTCTACTCCTCCCCTCCCCCCAATGTTTCAACATACACACTTGTGAAATTTAACAATGATTATCTTGTTGGGTGGGAATTAAATGTGGGCACTTACAAGTTTCAGTCCAGAGAAGTAGTATAAATATGATGCTGACCACTAACTTTACCCCTCTCCCAGAAACCTATGCATTGTTGCCAAGCCCATACTCTCCCTTTCTCATTCTCACAGGTTCCCAGTGCTCCACCTGCCTATGAGAAACTCTCTGTAGAACAGTCACCACCACCTTATTCACCGTGAGAATGCTGAGAGATGATGAAATGATTTCCTTTACACTTTTGCTGGAATTTAATATGGACATCTAATGTTCTACTTCAGAATACTGTAGAAACAGTGTACATCACCTGGCAATACTAATTGAGGGAATGATGAGAAATCTTAAAATGGAAAAAACTTTAGTCAATAAACATTGTAATGCCTATTTGTGCTAGTAGTAATTCTAATAAATTTATGGTGTTATTTTCTGAGACAGAGTTCAAGTGTGTGTTCTGGGACCATTCAATTTCTTTTTAGTTGAAATTTGGCTAATACCTAACAAACTACCATTCTGATTTTTGAAGAAGCAACCTTTTGACCAACATGAACTCTTAACAGAATTGTTGCAGATGAGTCTGTGCCATGAAGTGCTCACAAAGGATACCTTTATAGGTTTAAGACGAAGAGCTGATTGACTTACCAAATTATAGTCAGATTCATCTTGATTAGGAAAGTGTCAGTAATGTCCGTGTTCTAAAATTTCATGATGCTAAAATAACACATTGCAGAGATCCTATATCTTGAGTAATACATATAATAAATACAGTTTTAATTACATTTCACTTCAAGACTCAATGCTATCACAATTAATGACAAAATGCTTTTGTTAAACCAGAAGGTTGTGTAAGGTAGTTTGGTTGATGTCTTGCCTAAAATGTTCCAATGGCAATTTAGCTTCTTTGGGCTGCCAAAGCCCTCTCAAAAAAACATATAGAAGTAATCATAAAGGATCAAAGATTCTAGAATGGTGTGGAATGGTGGAATGGCGCATTACAACATTAAAATTTTTTTGTTGACAATTACATATCACCTATACTATTATTTATCTAATATTTAGTCTTTCAGTCAACTCATTTAAAAATTTTTTTGGCTTAAATTATCACCACCCTAAATGGAAAATCAGGATCATCTTCCATAAGTAGAAGATAACCATAAAAAAGAAGATAATAAAAGTATTTTTATTCAGACCTAGAAGGATACTGATGATCACGGAAGGCTGAGACCTGCTTTTTTATTTAAGAGGGAAATTAGAAAGAAACAAAGAGCTTTCTTGCAAGAGAAAGAAATTACTTTCTTGCTATGTGACTCAGTGTTATTTAATGCTGAGTCAGTAAACCACCTAAAATCATCTTGTTTCATCAGAAACACCAGTGTAGCATAACTGCTTCATTTTCCACCCAAGACAAGATTGCACTGAAGAGGAAAAACACTGAATAAACAGACTTATACACATTGAAAAAAGTCACTGAAGTACTGAAATACCTCCCTACAGTTCCTTATTCTGTCCAGTCTTATCACTTAAAACAAGCCCTCTCCCTTTTTAACTAATAAATGAACTCTAAAGTAAACTTCAACAGAATTTGGCCAGCTCCTTTCCTCATCACAAGTCCTAGTCTAAGCCTCAATCCTCCACATCTATAGAACGTATGGCTTGGGTTGCCTGAGTGGCTGCAGTCAGCATTTTCTCCTTGACCAAATGTACTGGACAAATAATATCACTTATACACTATTTGTGCAGTAAGCAGTTAGAGAGTTTTGTTTTATAGAGCCTGGCCTTCCCTCCTCCTCCTGCTCTGCACTAGCCTTCGGATAGTGTTGTCTGATGCTTGAGACAAGGCCCAAGTCTCTATGTGTTTCCACAGGAAATTCTGTACTGCCTCCTTGTTTTTTTTTTTTTTTTTTTTTTTCTTTTTTTTTACAGTTAACTGAGCAGACATACTTTAAGGAGAAAAAGAAAAAAGAAGATCCATCCCAAAGATATTCTGCCTGGGGTTAAAGTAGGTGAAGAGACTAGACTGATTACACAAACCAATGAAGCCCTCAAGTCACCTCCAGTGAAGACCAGTCCTCTGAAATCATAAACACTGAATTTTGTAGCACTTATAAATATCTGGACTGGTCCACCCATCACTTGAGAAAAAAAAACAGAAGTGAGTCCCCTAAACTTTCATTTTCATGGCTTGACTTTAAAGACAGACACAGTCACTTGAAGATGCAGCAAAATCCCCTCAATCTCAAGTGACTGATGCCAAAACATCTTAAGAGCATCTCAGAAGAACATCCCTCAGAACATCCCTCATGATTGGTTTGGATAAAAACACTCAATTTTAAGAAAGCCTAAAACTGTTATTCTAAGAAGCTGTGCAATGGAAGAAAAGTGTGGGGAATGAAGGAACAGAAAACAATGCTTGACAATTTGAAAACACAAATAAAAGAGGCTTTAAATTATAAAAAGAGCCTGTTAAAATCTCTAAAACCACACTGAAGAGAAGTTTGCTTGCTCTCTTTAGAGACAATTATGTGGATGATGGCAACTTGGAATTAGACAAAGAGAAAATCAGAAAACTGAGAATCCCTGGACTGCCAATTAGAAGTCAATTTGAAGAAATACACTGATGCTGTTAATTTTTTCTTAATAAGGCTTGAAGGAGAAAAACAAGGACAACTTAAAAAGTGAAGGAAAATAAATGAATCAATCACTTTTAATTCAAGTGAGGGGTCTCCAAAATGAACAAAAATCTTTGCAGTCTAAAAATACTGCTTGAAATTCAAATTAAAAAACTTCAGTTACAACTTCAAATAATGCTGAACTGCAAGAACATGTAACGCATATCTGCAGAAAATCCATCAAGAAGAGAATTTACTGCTTAGAAATCTGGAAGAAACTTCCCAAAGTATATGAAGCCATATACAACAGGTGACTCCTACAGGGAGATGGTCTTGAGAAAGAGAAAGAAATACTTCCTTTTATCAAAGCTGGATTGTCTCCCATGAGAAAAGAGCAGCTTGGCTGAGAGAAAGCTTGCCAGAAAAATAATCACAACAAACAAAATTTGGCTCAAGAAGTGTAAATTCCAGCTCTTCCCAAGTGGCCTCCACTGTTCCAAATGAACTCCTGGGCAGCAGCTAGAGAGTATCAGGAGACCCCCGGGATCATCCATCAGGTGTCTGGGTCACCACAGGTTTGATTCAGGTTTATAGGACATCCACAGCAGGACATCTGTCTTTTCTCTTTAAAAGTAATTTAGAACAATTTCTTTCTAGTTTAACTGTTTTTACTTGATGTTATATATGCTCAAATAGAAGTTTTTCTAGAATAATTCCTAAGATAGTTTTGCCAATCTAGATGGTTTTAATAAAATTCTTCTGGAGATTAGATCATTTCATTTGATCCTCTAGAATTAGATCCAAATAAGTATTGTATTTAGATTGAACTAAATGGTCTACTCTTAAGCCATAATTGAATTTTTACATGATCACGGAAAAACATTTAATCAATAAACACCATTTATATATGCTATGAACTAACATTGGAAGAAATCTATAAAAATAACAATATTTATCTCAATGAATTTTGGTTTAAAAAACAATATAAAACAAGAAACCCACCGAAAACAAAACCCCAAACCAAATCAAACGCCACCCTCCAATTAAACCTATTAGTCTTTTTATTAGTTTAGCACTAGATTCATAGATTAATTTAGGGCAGATAATACTTTGTTGATGATATTCTTCGCTGCTAAAATGTTTTTTGTTTTATGCAAAGTCTTTCCCTTAAACAGTAACAACAAACAAATCCTTCCTCTATACTTCTCAATCTAAATACAGGTTTCTTCCACTATCTGAAACTAGAGTGTTCTTATGAAAACTTGTAAGCCGACACGGTGTAAAGTGGAGATAATTACCATTAATTTATATGGAAAAGTTTTTTAGTAGTCCCAGACCCCAAAAATAACCTTTTAGGCTATTGTGATACCTTAGGACACATCTTGCTAACAGATACAAAGCAAATTGAGATAAAGCACAGATGCTCACAGACACAGGTCAAAGCTATGGCAACTTGATGCTGAGACACTGAACACAGTTCCCAAGGAAGGAGCTTGGTGGTGCCTCACTGCTTGGGGAGCCTGCTGCCTCTATAAAGTCTCACTGCAAAACAAACACTGACCGCTATTTTTGCTTCTCTCCATTTTTTTGTAAAAGCCAAAAAACCTCTTTGGATTTCTTTTGGTTAGCAAAAACAGGTGCTAATGGAGATATTTTGTAAAAGTGAACTAGCATAATGCAAACTTTTGAAAATTGGGTTAAACCTATAGTTTTTATCTCTTTTTCTCACTTCTCTGTTGCTACCATCCCAGGTAAGAGGTCTTCACGCTTTTTTTTTTTTTTTTAAGATTTTATTCATTTATTTGACAGAGAGAGAGCGAGAGAGGGAATACAAGCAGGGGAAGTGGGAGAGGGAGAAGCAGTTTTCCCGGGGAGCAGGGAGCCTGATGCGGGGCTTGATCCCAGGACCCTGGGATCATGACCTGAGCCGAAGGCAGACGCTTAACGACTGAGCCACCCAGGCACCCCTTCACACTACCTTCTTGACCCACCTAGTAACTTCCTAATTGGCTTGTCTCTAGTCAAGTAAATGATAGCAGCTATTTATTAAACATTTACTTTGTGGCAGGCTTTGTGTATTACATAAATTACATAAATTATCACATCTAATCCTCATAGCAATACTGCAAGGTAATTTAATTGATCTCTATCTTATGTTAATACCTTTGCTTTGAAAGCTTCTGTGGCATCCCAATTACTTTCAGAGTATTTTTCAGTCCTTTACCACCCTACTCACCTATTTTTTAGTTATTCCCCTTTGGCCCTCTTAACCATTAATACTCCATTCAATTGCTCTGTTCCCTAAATGCTCCTTGAGCTTTTCTTTAAAATTGAGGTATAATTTACATGTAATATTGTATTAGATTTAGCCCAAATTTTCCAAAGTTTGCATTATGCTAGTTCACTTTTACAAAAGATCTCCATTAGACCTGTTTTTGCTAACCGGAAGAAATCTAAAGAGGTTTTTCGCTTTTACAATAAATGGAGAAAAGGGGCTCCTGGGTGGTTCAGTCGGTTAAGCATCTGCCTTCAGCTCAGGTCATGATCCCAGGACATGATCCCAGGGTCCTGGGATCAAGCTCCGCATCAGGCTCTCTGCTCAGCAGGGAGACTGCTTCTCCCTCTGCCTGCTGTTCCACCTGCTTTGTGCTCTCTCTGTCAAATAAACAAAATCTTTAAAAAAAAAAATGGAGAAAAGCAAAAATAGCGTTCAGCGTTTGTTTTGCAGTGACCACATTAAGTCTAGTTAACATCTGTCCCCACACAGTTACAATTTTTTTTTTTTTTTAAGATTTTGTGAGAGAGAGAGAAAGAGAGCACAAGCAGGGGGAGCAAGCAGGCAGAGGGAGAAGCAGGCTCCCTGATGAGCAAGGAGCCTGATCAGGGCTTGATTCCAGGACCCGGAGATCATGACCTGAGCCGAAGGCAGACACTTAACTGACTCAGCCACTTAACCGTCCCTACAATTTTCTTCTTATGATGAGAACTTTTAAGATCTACTCCTAGCAACTTTCGAACATGCAATACAGTATTGTTAACTTCCTTGTGCTTTTCTAAGACTGAGTCCTTGCAAGCCCAATTCTAAATATACTTTTAGTCCCAGCACAAATGCCACCTTTTATATGAAACCTGTATCACCTCACTGCTAAATTCCTAAGAGTTCTTTATTCTTCTGACCTTTACTTTTAAATTATTGTTATATTCTTTTATTGTGTTTTGTGTTGAGGACAGGGATGGGATCTTATTCATCTATGTTGTTCCTACATCTTCTCTATTACATGGTTTTCAACAGATGTGTAGAATGAATTTACACCTCTTTGAATTTGAAACTTATATTGACAATGTTTTCCATTTACATTGATTATTAAGAATGATATTGAGGAAAAAAATTAGAGGATTACAAACATAAAAACATACATTTGATTCTTTAGTACTTTTTCATATATTACTCAACTACAAAATTTTCTTACACTCAGACTTTGTTCCCAAGTTAAACTATAAGAACCTGAACTATGCCATGCCCTTCAGCTTTGTCAATAAATTTGCGTTAACAAGCCCAGCACCATGGCACGCATAATAAATGCTTGTTGAATAAATTAGTAAAAATACCTGGGACAGATGACAGCACTATAGCAACAATGAGGCTTCAGGCTCAGGTGACAGCAAAACAACTTTGGGAATGACTTACAGTAAATTGTATAGTACAGTGTAATTTTGGATAACTCCATCAAATTTCTTAGATCATTTTCAGAATTTGCTACATTCTCAAGCTTTTAATATTAAAGATTTCTTAATTCACTAAGTCAATGTGATATACTGGGTCAAGTAAATGTTTTCATTTATCTTCGTGTACTGCTTTAGCCATCACTGCTTTAATTATAAAATTACTGATGTCAATTAATTATTAAATGCACCAAAAAAATTGGAGGCTTGAAATGGAAACAGGGATCTAAAGAGCACTTAGTATTTTATATATAATTTTTTTTTACTACTACAAAGGAGAATTGCTTTTTTTTTTTCCAGGAAAAACCATATAGGAAATGAGAGGAAAGAGCTAACATATCAGAAAGAGATGTTACTTTAGCATGTTTTAACTTAGCATTTAAAATGAGTTGACATCCAAATGTCCTAATTCTATATTATGTGTAGAAACATACTATGCCAGGACCATGAAGCTGTTCAGGTAGCACTGTAGTGACTTTTCTTCCTCTGCATGAATGCCTTTATAAACAACTGTTAAAGAATACTTAATGATAACACTGAATACAAAGAACTGAGGAATTTGACTTTGTACTCTTTGGCCAAGGGCCCAGAAACCCACATGACCTACCAAGCTGAAAGCAAAGGAAAAAGAATTTGGCTTTTGATTATATAAATCCATTAATTTAGTCAAATTTCTAGTAAAGAATGGAGTATTACTTTTAAAAAGTAAACCAGACCTTAAATCATGTAAGAAGCTATCTAGATTTCTCACTGATTTATTCAACAACTATATATTTAATGTCTATTGGGTGCCAGTTGCTGAGGGGACAATGATGAAGACAATTGACAAGATCTCTCTAAAAAGGAAGACAGACATTAAATAATTGCATACAAATAATCTTGTTACAGTAATACAGTACTATGCCCTTCTTGATCTACGTCCTCAATCTATGCGTGACTGCGGTATCTCGATGCTGTGCGTGGTAAGGAGAGGGAGTTATGTCATATGTAATGAGACCTGTAATGAAACATTAAGTCAAAGAGAACATATAGGAAGACCTTGATTTGTATGGAACTTTTTAGAAACTGAAAGAAAACTAGAGTGCAATAGGCAAGGGAAGATTAAGTTGAAAAGAAGCTGGTGAGGTAAGCAGGAATAGACTGAAGAGCCTTTTAAGCCCTAAGGGGACTGGGGGTGGGGGCCGGGGCTTCATTCTAAAAGGTTCACCAGAACACAGAGTTTCAAAGGTCATATTAGGATTTTGGATTTAGGAGTTAGAAAAGAATTAGTGGTTAATAATTAGTTTAGGTCCTTCACTGGGATTAAAGTTGAGCCATAAGTAATTCAGTAAATTAGTTTCTGGAAATGGCTCAGAGAATTCTTTTCAGGCAAAAGATGAATAGTTTCAGGTTGTTTTGCTTTAGAAGTTGAGTATGTAAATACATTCATTTATTGAGCACCACCTATGCACAATGCAATGAATTTCCAAACATCACCCACATCCCCTTGAAATTCAAGGTCTATCTAAATGGACAGGGAAAGAGGGAGGGTGACTACATAGTAGAGCATATAGATTGGCAAAGATACTGTTTTAGAACATTAACTATAGGTTTTTGAGAGCCTTGAGCAACTTTCCAGGAACACCCTCACTACCCTCTCCACTTTGATAACTAATAAATTTCAACGTGTTTCAAAGGAAGTCTTTAGGTCTATTCTTTCCGAACATCTTCTTTTTTCTTTTAAAGATTTTATTTATTCATTTGACAGAGAGACACAGCAAGAGAGGGAACACAAGCAGGGGGAGTGGGAGAGGGAGAAGCAGGTTTCCCCGCAGAGCAGGGAGCCCGATGCGGGGCTCGATCCCAGGACCCTGGGATCATGACCTGAGCCGAAGGCAGATGCTTAACAACTGAGCCACGCAGGCACCCCTTCCCGAACATTTTCAAACCCAGACTCCATGTGATGAGGTTTAACAACATCATTATAAATGTAATGTGGATGAATATACAATCAGCATCCCAAATAAGATAATGGATATAAAGATGCAATAAATATAAAATCTTTTTACTTTTTTGACTTTTAAGTATAAAATCTATCTTCTTGCTTTGTTTTGTTTTTTAAATATTTATAACTAAGCAATTACACATTGTGTGTATGTATTCCCCATGTTGTGCCTTACTTTGTTTTAATTCTAATTCCAGTATAGTTAACATACAGTGTTCTATTAGTTTCAGGTGCACACTATAGTGATTTTAGCAATTTTGTACACTACTCAATGTTCATCGTGATGATAAAATCTATCTTTTATTTAAAATGAGGCATGGTCTGAAATACCACAAAGTCAAACCCTGAGAATAAGCTGACCCATAAAAACTGTTTGCTTTACAATGGAATATAAGTAACTTCTCTGTAATTGGGGAAAAACAACAACAATAACAACAAAAGTAAAAAATACTTATAAATAATTGAAGGTGTCCAAATTCATTTGTTATTCTAAATTAAAAAAGGAAAATCATGTTTTATCATTTTGGAAAATCAGTCAACTATGAATAAACACCTCAGGATAAAAATAGATAGAGGGAAACTTAGATAAAGGGTACATAGAACCTCTTCACACTACAATCACAACTTCTTGTGAATCTAAGATTATTTAAAAATTAAAAGTTAATAAAACATATCTGGGGTGCATTAACACAGACCAAATACATTGGCCTGAAAGAAGATTACTTACTTTGGTCAATGGAGAATTTGGTGGTGAAATAAGAGAAAAAACTTAAAACAATGAAATCTAGAGTAAAATTTTATAACAGAAGTAATGTACAATCATGGAAAAAGGATTTAAAGCATCAGGTCTACCAATACCAGCTCAGGTCTACCACCCACTAGGTGGGTGACCTTGGATAACATCACTTAACCTTTCAAGAGTACTGTGAAAATTAAATATGTCAAGTAAAGTTTGTAAACTGTAAAACCTGTACAAGTGCTAGCCATTAATTCAAATTTTCCAGCCTTAATTCCTTTTTGTAAAGGGCTGTCTTCATTTTATACAATGTATTCTTTCAAAGGAATGAGAACACACTTTAAAAATGGTATTCAAAGAAATACAGCAACTCAATTTATTACATGCAGATTCGTCTGCATTGTTGCTAACAGTTCACTGGTCCAAAATTACTAAAATACTTAAAAAACTATACATTATGTAAACAAAACATAAATAGGACAGCATAGTTCTTTGTACATATAGTTTAGTACAGGTTGTTAGGGATTTAGGAATATGTACAATTTTACATCATGGACTGCATTTTCACAATGCATAAATATATATATATATTTATATTTTTACAGAAACAAAAACAAGATTTCACTAATGACACAGAATACCATATTGTAGATACACGCTGCAATAGTCCAAATTCAAGAAGAAACATGTCAATGCAAGTGTGCAAAAGGTTAGCTTACTCCAAACTAGTGAAACTTGACTTTGTTCAATTTATGCAATACAGACAGGTAAATCCTAAATGTCTATTTTAAACAACCTTTGAAAACATACTCATATCAATGAGTGAAATGGAATAGATCTTTTCCTCCCCAAGAAAACAAAGCCTTGTTGCAAGCTAATGAAAAGATATATTAAAACATACACATAACTATGTATAGTGTGTTTTCAACAGTATAATAAAGTTAAAATTTTTATGGGAGTCAAAACAATGCCCCATTATTTAAAAACTGGCTCATTTAGTCTAAATTCAAGATGCAGCTGTATCGGGCTTCTCTAAGTCAGATGAGTGAAAAGCAGGGAAGACAGAGGCAGGATTTCGACTGGCAGATACGACAATTTGAGATAGAGATGGAGAGAGAGAAGAAACCTTAGATGCTGGAGTATTTATGGTATTCAAAATGGCTCCTTCTGGGCTAACCAACAGTTTTTTGACTGATGTGTCTAACTGAAATACTGAGGTGCTACTTGGCAATGGAGGATTAGTAGAGCAAATGGCAGAAACCAAAGATGTCTTAGCCAAAAGAGTAGCAGGAGGAGACTTGATTACTGAAGTCAATGATACTGTTGGTGTGGGAGATGGGACAGAAATTTTAGCAGTTGCATTTATGATTTGTGGTGTTGTATGTACTGTGGGTAGAGGACTGGCATTCCCAAGAGAGTTTACAATTTTTGTAGAGCTTCTTAGAGAATGTTTCACAGGCTGCCCACTTAAAGAATTATTTGATGCTAGTGTAATCTTCTGGGCAGGGTTATCTACTGACGTAGGCAGAAGGCCTTGGCCACTGTTAAGAACTAAGGGAGGTCCATATTTTGGATTACTAGATATAAGAAGAACATGGCTGCCAGGCCCAAGACCTTGTGGTGGAACAATAAACCGGGTTCCATTAATCATGATCTGAGTGCCAGGTGCCAAAGGTGTACTGGTGTTGATGACTATTTTTTGCTGAATACAAGGTTCACTCAACTGACCCCCTATCACGCTATTTACATTTGATGGTGCTGTAGCAGTGTGAATGGAAGAACCACCTGGAGCACAACTGTGACTGGAGGTTGATTTTACTAAAGCAGGGGACATCTGCTGGTTTGAGAGAGAAGCAAAACTGGAAATATTAATTACTTTACCTGGACTTGGTGAAAGGGGTGGCAATTCAGTCTGAGGTTTACTTGTGTTTATATTCGTTGGCACTGTAGTTGAAATCCCTGGTGACTGAAACTGGACAGAAGTCCAAGACTGTCTTTTAGAAAGAGATATAGAACGTGTGGCTCCTGATACTGTTGCCACTTGTGGAACCGTGTTGAGTACTTTAGGGGATATAGTCACAGGTGTAGGCAAAGCAACAGTAACAGGGATTTGCAAAGCTGATGTTAAACATTTAGGAGACACTGTTGGTTGTGTAGTTGAAATCAGAACAGATGATGCAAGATGTCCTGTTTTCACAGTTGATATAGCCACAGTGTTTCCGAGATTTGACGTGCAAAGTCTATTTGACAAAATAGGCATAATTCTTGAAGAGGTATCATTTCCACTGACTAAAACAGGAGGTCGTGTCCCAACCGAAGCAGAGGTTGAGGTCACTGAAAGAGAACCCAAAGACACATGTGCTCCTGTTACTGAAAACATGTTTACTGCTCTTGTTGCAGAAACCACTGATTCATTAACAGGAGTAATATTTTGACTCACAAAATTTGAGCTTACTGGAATTGAATTACCACTTGTTGACAAAGGCAAGACATAGCCCTTGGTACTTTTTTCTTCTCCTTTTGGAGTTACATTTTGCAATATGTTAATTGATGGTATAGCTGGCACACTTCCTGAACTATTTACAATTGCTTGACCTATGTTTAGTCCAATTTTCACATCTTTTATCTGAGACACAGTTGGTGATGAATTTATTTTTATTGGTGCTCCCACTGTAGATGGAATTAGTACTATCTGGGATTGTTCTGGAGTCTTAACATATGTTTTATTCAAGTGGGGAGGAAGAGTTTGTTTTAATGGTTCTGCCACAATAGTTGGAGTTGAAGTGCCACTAGGAATTGGAGCATTAATAAAAACTAATTTCTGGGCAGAAACACCTGTAGATGTTGGTGCAGGTGTCACATTAATTGCAGTTCCACTGCCAGAAGAAAGAACTGATGGAGCTGAAACAAGCATAAGTTTGTGAACTGCAGTCCCACTGATCACATCTCCACTTGCTGCTGTTGCTTCTGATCTTGTAACAGGGAAACTTTTTGTGAAGTAATCTACTTGCTGCTGTTTATTTGGAGTATGAATAACATTTGCACTGGTTTGTCCAAAATTTCCTGTTGATATGCTAATTACACTTACTGAATTATTTGCTGTTGATGGTAGCAGAGTGCCAGAAGAAACAGAGGACTTCAAGGGAGAAGGCATGTGTGAAGCTTTATCTATCATGTGGCCCAAATTACCACTGCAGGAAGGTTGGCCTAATGTAAGCTTGAGGTTCTTTCCCACTGATGGATTAAAGCCAGATGGAATGGAAACAGAAGATGGTGTTTGGCTAAAAGGTGGGAGACTAGAAGTAGTAGTCATTCCAACTGCTGGTGAAAAAACAGAGGATGATGAAGTTGTTGATCTGGGCACCAGAAATGCCTGAAGATGAGGAGCAAAAGTGAAAACTGAACTTGCACATAAGCTATTGGGTGAATTTTGATCTGGACTGGTCTGTACTTTTACAACTCCAGTGTTCCCACCTCGTGTCCTAACAAGAATTGACTGTGAATCTCTTATACACACAGTTTTCAGTTCTTGCTTTGCTTCAGAAGAATCAGCAGTTTGTTGTGCAAAACAGTTGAGGGAACTACCAGGATTTGTAGACCCACTTAGTGTTGTTGCTGATAAGAGAGGCTGAACTGTTGAGGAAATGGTGGATGAAGCAATGGGCTGGGAGAATATGGCTGCTGAAACTGCATTCTTGATTTTCCCTGACTCACTCTGGCTAGTCTTAACTGGAGGTGGTAATAAGTTACTTATGGAGGTTACAGGTGACAAAGGCTGTGGCCTACCACTACTCACATTTGACAAAGATGTAACTGTCCTATTAGGTAGTTGGTTAGAAACAGTTGCTGCTGAGCTGACAAGAACTGATGCTAAAGAAGAGTTTACATTTGCTGTCTGTGGGAAAGATGAACAATGCTGTCCTGTACCTTTCTGTTGAAGTGGCAGTATTTCTTTTGCAACTGCTTTCCCTTCCTTGTGCTGAATCACAAAATTCTTGGGCAGAATGAGAACCTGCTGCATGATTTTTTCTCCTGTTTTAGGATCTAGCACAGGTTGCAGCTGAATCTTCACAGAGCTGTTCTGGAGATCTATGGGCAACCACTGGCCACAAGGCATTTTGTATACCATCTGTAAAGGACCTTTTGTACTGTTGTGGGAGGTCAATGCTGGCTTTATGGGGCTTGCTTCTAGAGGAGATATAACTGGTTTATCCACTGCAGGAGCACTTCTACCTGTGGAAGGGGGCAGTTGATTTGTTAAGGTCACTTTGTTCCCAATATTCTTTGCAAGCAAGGCCTGAATAGGTTTGGTCCCTTTCTGGAGAATAGATACTGGTGTTGAATCCATTGAGGCAAGTGACTCTGGAAACAGTGGCTCTGTATGCCTTACTTCATTCAAATAGTCAATCTGCATCTCACCTTCTACATGCTCAACTGTTGTCTCATTTGTGCTTAACTTTGCTTTCTTCCTTGGGGAAAGCTCTTTTGTGCTATCATCCAGATAATTAGTTTGTTTAGACGGTCGTTTAAGTGTTTTAGGCAGTATCTTCGGAACATCTTTAGAAGGCAATTCTTTTTTCAACAACTTGCTTCTGGCCACAGGAAAATCTACTTCTGACAGTTTCATATCATCTGAAAATTATAAAAGCAAGCATTTTGTTTAAATAAAACAGCAACTGAATAGCAATGATAAGACCAATTATAAAAAAGCAAGTCAATCTCTGAACTGGCAACTTATTAAGAAATCTACTTTAGGGTGATTCAAAATTGGAAATTAAGGTAAGGCGATCTTTGATATTTTGATAACATAACCATTCCAAAGAACAACTATGTATTAATGAGAGAATTATTTTTGTTCAAACTCTACTAATTCTGCTGCCAATACAAATGCAAAGGAAAATTCACATCTCTTATAGATACTCAAACCAGCAATTAAAGCCCGGAATTCTAATCTAGTTTCAGAGACTCTAAAGGATAAAAAATGTTCAGCTTTTCCTGATGTTTAATTATTCATTCCTACAGTAAAAAATTTATGTTCATATCTGGTCAAACTGGGTTGATGAGAGGCTACTCTTTTTCAATGCACTAAAGACATGAAAAACAACAAGTTAATACTTTCTAACCACAGATTTTTCACACTAACCTCTTATATAATGAAAGGAAGTTATTTGACTAGAACAGAAAAAAAATAACTAGACTTACAGAATAACATAATCTGATAAATTGAAATGAACTACAGATAATCTAATCCAGCCTCCTTATTAGAATGATATGTCCACTCTGAGGTCTCATTTGGCCACCAATCTTGGTCATTTCTCATAAAAAAAATCTTCACAGTATTAGGGACTTGTCAAGTTCCATTTAAAACAAATATCAAAAACAGTGCTTCAAAATAGTAATAATAAAAAGAAGAGGATGAACCTAATTTAGAGGGATTATAGATCAAAGATGTGTGGTCTATAATGTGCAAAGACATGCCTACAGTTCAGAGGCAGGCACTGGCTCCAGAAACTCCTAGAAATATGATAATGACTCCAAGGAATCTTTTATAAGGACACAGGACACTTCAAAATATACCAAATTTTCCTAATCAATACATGTCATTAACCAGATTATCTTTTACCTCAACAAAAGATACTAAAACTTTTCTTTATGGTTTTAGTTGTTGATTTAAAGAAAAGTTTTCATAACTACCTGAATCAAAGTGATCTTTCTCCAGGATATCTAGAAGTTCTGTGGAGTCTACAGACTTACTAATTTCTACTTTAGGAGATTCTTTTCCAGGATCTCCTTCACCTTCTTCAGTAGTCCACAGTTCTCTAGTAAATTTATCATGATCAGGCTGTCTTCTGAAATCATCATAGTCTTTCTTTAGGCGGCTCCTGAAATAAAATGCCCGACATAACAAACAATACATACGTATTAAATTCTTGGAAGCTTAACTAACTTTTATTGAACAATATCTTGAAATACTTTCAATTAAGTCACTAAAGGCTACATTATCAACAATAGCCAAACTATGGAAAGAGCGCAAATGTCCACTAACTGATGAATGGATAAAGAAGATGTGGTATATATACAGAACGGAATATTACTCAGCCATCAAAAAGAATGAAATCTTGCCATTTGCAACAATGTGGATGGAGCTAGAGTGTATTATGCTAAGTGAGATAAGTCAGTCAGAGAAAGACAAATACCATATGACTTCACTCATATGTGGAATTTAAGAAATGAAACAGATAAACATATGGGGGGTGGGGAAAGAAGAGAGCAAGAGAGGAGAACAAACCGTAAGAGACTTTTTTTTTTTTTTTTAAAGATTTTATTTATTATCTGACAGAGAGAATGAGAGAGAGAGAGCACATGAGAGGGGGGAGGGTCAGAGGGAGAGAAGCAGACTCCCCGCCGAGCAGGGAGCCCGATGCGGGACTCGATCCCGGGACTCCGGGATCATGACCTGAGCCGAAGGCAGTCGCTCAACCGACTGAGCCACCCAGGCGCCCGAGACTCTTAATGATAAAGAACAAACTGAGGTTGATGTCAGAAGGTGGGTGGAGGATGGGCTAGATGGGTGATGGGTGTTAAGGAGGGCATTTGTTATGATGAACACTGGGTGTTGTAAGTGATGAACCACTGAATTCTACTCTTGAAACCAATATTGCACTGTATGTTAACTAACTAGGATTTAAATAAAATTTCAAAGAAAAAAAGTCACTAAAAGCTGTATTTTAGGGGCGCCTGGGTGGCTCAGTGTGTTAAACGTCTGCCTTTGGCTCAGGTCATGATCCCAGATTCCTGGGATCGAGCCCTGCATCAGGTTTCCTGCTCAGCGGGGAGCCTGCTTCTCCCTCTCCCTCTGCTGCTCCCCCTACTTGTTCTCCCTCTCTCTCTGTAAAATATATAAATAAAATCTAAAAAAAAAAAAAAAAAAACCAGCTATGTTTTAATGTCAAGTGTGTCTAAGATGCTTTGCTCAGTCTTGCCAACATTTATCTTTAAAGAGAAAACCCAGGGGGTGGGTAGGCATAAGAAACTGAAAAAGATTATATATAAAATTTCAGAATAGAGTGTTCGAACACATCACCAATTTGTCTTTCTAAAGGCTGCTGATAGACCTATTAAATGAGAGAAAGGTAACTTTTTTCTAGCTGCACAAACAGAAATAGAGTTGAAATAGTTTTATAATTACCGATTACAATATAGTGAAAAAGGCCATTTAAAAAAGTTAATCAAATTCTAAACACTCCACCAAAAAACTACTAGAACTAATAAATGAATTCAGTAAAGTTGCAGGATACAAAATTAGTACCCAGAAATTGGTAGTATTTCCATACACTAATAACAAAGTAGCAGGAAGAGAAATTAAGAAAACAATTCTATTTACAATTGCACCAAAGAGAATAAAATGCCCAGGAATAAACTTAAAGAGGTGAAAGACCTGTACTCTGAAAACCTATTATAGAACACCGATGAAAGAAATTAAAGATGACACAAATGGAAAGATATTCCATGCCCATCGACTGGAAGAATTAATACTGTTAAATGTTCATACTGCCCAAAGCAATCTACAGATTCAATGCAATCACTATCAAAATACCAAAAGCATTTTTCACAAAACTAGAGGAAAATACTAAAATTTGTATGGAACTACAAAAGACCCCAAATTGCTCAAGCAATTTTGAGGAACAAAAAGAAAGTTGTAGGTATCACAATTCCAGATTTCTAGATATACTATAAAGCTGAAGTAATCAAAATAGTACGTTACTTAAACAAAACTAGACACACAGATCAAGGGAAGAGAATGAAGACCCCAGAAATAAACCCACACTTACATGGTCAATTAATTTATGACATAAAAGGCAAGGCTATTCAATGGGAAAAAGTCTCTTCAATAAATGGTGCCTGGAAAACTGAACAGCTACATGTAAAAGAATGAAACTGGACTGCTTTCTAACACCATACACCAAAATAAACCCCAAATAATTAAAGACCTAAATGTGAGACCTGAAACTACAAAAATCTTAGAACCAGGCAGTAATTTCTCTAACACTGGCATGGCAACATTATTTCTAGATTTGTCTCGTTTTCTAAAACAAGGGAAACAAAAGCAAAAATAAACTATTGGGACTATAAAAATATAAAAAGCTTCTGCACAGCAAAGGAAACCATCAACAAAATAAAAAGGCTGAATGGAAAAAGGTACTTGTAATGATATATCCAAGAAAGGGCTACTAACCAAAATATATAAAGAACTTAACAACTCAACACCAAAAAGCAAACAATCTGATTAAAAAATGGGCAGAGGACCTGAATACACATATTTCCAAAGAAGACCTACAGATGGCCAATAGACACATGAAAAGATGCTCAGCATCATCAGAGAAATACAAATCAAAACTACAATGAGATATCACCTTACACCTGTCAGAATGGCAAAAATCAAAAAGGAAGTAACACATGTTGGAAGGATGTGGAGAAAAATGAATGCTTGTACACTGTTGGTGGGAATGTAAATTGGTAGAGCCACTGTGGAAAACAGTATGGAGGTTTCTCAAAAAAGTAAAAAACAGAAATACCATATGATCTGATAATTCCACTACTGGATATCTACCCAAAGAAAAACACTAATTCTAAAGGATATATGCACCCCTGTGTTCACCGTTAGCATTATTTATAATAGCCAAGATTTGGAAGCAACCTAAGTGTCCATAGATAGACAAATGGATAAGGGAGATATGGTATATGTGTGTGTGTATAGACACACACACACACACACCCTCTCTCTCTCTCACACACACACACACAGAGGAATATTACGCAGCCTTGGGAAAGGATGAGATCATGCCATTTGCAACAGTATGGATAGATCCAGAGGATATTGTGCTAAGTGCTATAAGTCAGTTAGAGAAAGAAAAATACCATATGATTTCACTCATGAAATCTAAAAAAAACCCAAGTGAATAAACATACAACAACAAAAAAGCAGAGCCTAACCTTATAAATACAGAGAACAAACATGGTTGTCAGAGGGGAAGGGGTGTGGGGGATGGACAAAATGCGTGAAGGAAGTTGGAGATACAGGCTTCCAGTTTGGGAATGAGTAAGTCACAAGAGTAAAAAGTATACCATAAGGAATACAGTCAATGATATTGTAATAGTGTTGTATGGTGACAGATGGCAGCTACACTTTGGGTGAGCATAGCATTATGTATAAACTTGTCCAATCACTATGTTGTACTCCTGAAACTACTATAGCATCATGTGCCACCTATACTCAAAAAAGTTGTTTTTTAAAAAGTTAACCAAGAAATTTTAGGAAACAGTACCTATTTTTGATTTATATAGAGAGTAGCAAATTTTTTAAAAAAATCTATCATTTAATCCTGAGAGTAATCATATCTAAACATTTTGATCTCACTAGAAATATTTTTTTAATTAAGTATAGAGAAAGTTGAAAAGTGATCTTTCAGAGACCCTTTTCACATAAAAACACAACGGCTATGTTTCCATAAAACTATGGAAAGATGGAAACATTTCCAAATGACAATATTTTAGAGATCCTTTTACTTTCAACTGAGTTTCTCTATCCTACCCCTAAACTTTAGTTTATTTTGTTTAAAAAAATCTGAAAATATATTTTTCAATTTATACTTACTACAAATTCCTATTTGTGCATACTACAGTTTAAGTCTCACCTCTGCCACCACTGAAGAGCTATGAGACTCTGGGGAAGCTCCTTAAACTTTCAGTTTACATCTTACAATGTGGATAATAATAGTAGTTACCTCCTAGTATGTGTGGCATATAGGATAACTGTAAAATTAATTTCCTTTTAGAAATATCTACATGGGGGTTGTATGAAGTTCCTTCCTTTTCAGCCCTCTTCTCGCTCTCAGCTATTTTTTCTTTTCAGGGAAAATAGAAGCAATCAGACAAGCCTGTTCATATGCTCACATCTCATCTGCCACTTAAGACCTTCATTTGTACCCATATTCTGTCTTCCTATCTAAGCTAATCCCTCTCTTTATGCATCCTCTCTCATCTATCCACAGATACTACTCTACCAAATGTCTCTTCCTTTTCCTGAGTCCATTTTAGCCTCTCTATTAGTTCATTCCTACCAGTATACAGAATGCTATTTCTCCACTAATGAAACCAACTTGACTCCAACTTGTCCTTCCAGCTACTGCCCTATTTCTCTGCTCAACTTTGTAACAAAACTCCCAATTCCTCTCCCCTAATTCTCTTGAATAGACTCTACACATTCCTTCTCAGTCTCTTCTGCTGAGTCCTACTCCTCTCCACTATTTCTAAGTCTTGGAATGCCCCAGGGTTCAGCCTCTCTTCTTCTCTATGCTCACATTCTAGGTGATTTCTACCAGTCTCATAGCTTAAATATAATCTACAGCCTGACAACTCCTAAATTTATGCCTCCAGTCTGGCTTACTCCCTTGAACTGGGACTCATAAACCAAACTGCCCATTCAATAAATCCAACTGGATATCTAAATATCATATCAAACTTCACATGTTGAAGTCCAAACTCTTGAATCCCTTCCCTGCAAACCTGCTACTCCTTTAGTTTCCCTTTTTTAAACTGATGACAATTCCATAATTCCAGTTATTTAGAACAAAAATATTGGGCATCATCCTTTTACCCTTCATTTTTTTGGACACTCTATATCCAATGTTTAAGAAAATTCTGCCAATCCTACTTTCAAGTCACATCCAGAATCCAACCATTCCTTGCCATCTGTGTTGCTATTGTTGGGCAACACCATCAAAAAGATGTTTACTGCCAACTGACCCATGAGCTGGACCTAGGCACTCAAAGGCTCCTCATTCCCTCCCCTTGGAATGTAGGTTCTGATTACCTTTCCTGCTTCCAGAGGCTACTCCAAGAACACAGCCTTGAGATAGTGATGTGATGTTGAAAACACCTGTATAATATATGTGGCTGCATCCAGTTAAGGCTTCTCATATAAACTTTTTTTTTTTTTTTTTAGATTTTATTTATTTATTTGACAGAGAGAGACAGAGCGAGAGAGGGAACACAAGCAGGGGGAGTGGGAGAGGGAGAAGCAGGCTCCCCGCAGAGCAGGGAGCCCGATGCGGGACTCGATCCCAGGACCCTGGGATCATGACCTGAGCTGAAGGCAGTCACTTAACCAACTGAGCCACCCAGGCACCCCTCTCATATAAACTTTTAAGATCTGGTGGGCAGGTACAGAGATCCATCTGTCTTGCTGCCACCCAAGACAAGCCTCATTGAATTTAAGTTCAAACTGTCACCTACAAACCTGGAGTGGCCTGCTTCTTCCTTCGTCTCTCCTTGCCCTCTGAATACAAATGCCAGTTTCAGATTATACCAGGGAAACTCCTAAGAGGGTTGCAAATCAACAGCTAGCTACTACCCTGTTCCAAGCCACCATCATTTTTTTTTGCCTGATTGTTTTTTTTTTAAATTTTTTTATTCTTATGTTAATCCCCATACATCATTAGTTTTAGATGTAGTGTTCCATGATTCATTGTTTGTGCATAACACCCAGTGCTCCATGCAGAATGTGCCCTCCTCAATACCCATCACCAGGCTAACCCATCCTCCCACCCCCCTCCCCTCTAGAACCCTGTTTGTTTTTCAGAGTCCATCGTCTCTTATGGTTCATCTACCCCTCCGATTTCCCCCCCTTCAGATCTGTACCTCTGAAACAAATAATGCAATATATGTTAAGAAAAAAAAAAAAAGATGGATTATTGCTTTTTGTAACTGATTTCCCTGTTGTCCCACTACACTAATCTCAACAAGACAGGCAATGTGAGTGCTTTAAAAGATAAGCCAGATCATGTCCCTTCTGTGCTTAAAATCCTTCAATGTTTATCTCATCTTAGAGTAAAAACAAAAGTCCTTAAAACATACATGACCTGGCTATGATTCCCAAGTTATACTTCTCTGATTCTTGACTCTTGGCACTTTCTCCTCACTCACTCAGCTCTGGTTACACTTGTCTCTTTGCATTTCCTCTAAGTGCCAAACATGATGCCAATCTTAGGGCTTCCACACCTTCTTTTCCTTCAGATATCCACATGGCTCTCTCCCTTCTTTGTTTCAGGTCTCTGCTTGAATATCAACTTATCAGGGGAGCTTTCCCTGACACCCTAGTAAGAGAGCAATCATCATCCCATCCAAACCAGACATTTCCTATTCTCCTTACCCTACTTTATTTTTCTTCATAGCACTTATCACTAACTGACATTTTGAGTTCATCCGTTTCTTCCAAGAATGCAAGCCACAGATGAAGTCAGAAACCAGCAACAGAAGGAAAACTGGAAAATTCACAAATTTGTGGAAATTAAACAACACACTCTTAAACAACCAATAGATCAAAGAAGAAATTAAAAGAAAAATTAGAAAATACTTATAGATAAGTGGATATGAAAACATGACCTACCAAAACAATAGGACCCAGTGAAAACACTGCTAAGAGAGAAATTTAGAGCTACAAATAAATGCTTACACTAAAAAACAAGAGAGATCTCAAATTAACAACCTAACTTTGTAACTTCAGGAATTAGAATAACAAATTAAACCTAAAGCTAATGGAAGGAAATAATAAAGATTAGATCAGAGTTCAACAAAATAGAGAATAGAACAAGAGAGGAAATCAATGAAATCAAAAGTTCCTTCTTTGAAAGGAACAACAAAATTAACAAGCCGTTAGCTAGATGAACTTAGAAAAAAAAAGACTCAAAGTAGGAAAATCAAAGATGAAAGTGAAGCCATTATGACTAATTCTATAAAAATAAAAAGATTTATAAGAGTACTATGAAAACTGTATGCCACCAAATTGGATAGCCTAAATGATATAGACAAATTCCTCAAAACAAAAATCTACCAGGATTAAGTCACAAAGAAACAGAAAATCTGAATACACCTGTAACTATTAAAGGAGAATGAATCAATGATTAAAAAATCTCTCAACAAAGAACAGCCCTGGATCTGATGGATTCATTGGTGAATTCTACCAAACATTTAAAGAACTGATACCATTTCTTTTCAAACTTTTCCCAAAAAAACTGAAAAGAAAGACACACTTTCTAATTTTTTTTTTTTTTAAGATTTTATTTGACAGAGAGAGACACAGCGAGAGAGGGAACACAAGCAGGGGGAGTGGGAGAGGGAGAAGCAGGTTTCCCCGCAGAGCAGGGAGCCTGATGCGGGGCTTGATCCCAGGACCCCGGGATCATGACCACCTGAACCGAAGGCAGACGCTTAACGACTGAGCCACCCAGGTGCCCCACACATTTCCTAATTTTTTCTTTGAGGTTAGCATGACGCTAAAGCCAAAGCCCGACAAGGACACTACAAGAAAACTATAGATGAGTATCTTTCTATTTTTCTTTATCATTTTTTGGTTTATATTTTAATTCCTGTTGGTTAACATGGTGTTACATTATTTTGAAGTGATTCAACAATTCAATACATCACCCTGATGCTTATCACCAGAAGTTCACTCCTTAATCGCCATCACATATTTAACCCATCCCCCACCCTCCTCCTTTCTGATAACCATCAGTTTGTTCTCTATAGTTAAGAGTCTGTTTCTTGGTTTCTCTCTTTTTTCCCCTTTGCTTGATTTGTTTCTTAAATTCCACATATGAGTGAAATCATATGGTATTTTTCTGATAGACTTATTTCGATTAGCATTATACTCTCTAGCTCCATTCATGTCATTGCAAATGACAAGATTTCATTCTTTATGGCTGAATAATATTCGTGTGTGTGTGTGTGCGCGTGCGGGTGCATGTGCTTGCATGCCACTTTATCCATTCATCAATCAATGGACACTTGGAAAGCTTCCATATCTTCACTATTATAAATAATGCTGTTGTAACATAGGGGTGCATGTATACCTTTGAATTAGTGTTCTTGTATTCTTTGGGTAAATACCCGGTAGTGACATTGCTCGGTCATAAGGTAGTTTTATTTTTAATTTTTTGAGGAGCCTCCATAGTGTATTCCACAGTATCTGCAGCAGTATGCATTCCCACCAACACTGTAAGAGGGTTCCCCTTTCTTTACATCCTACCCAACATCTGTTTTTCTTATGTTGTTGATTTTAGCCATTCTGACAGGTGTGAGGTGATATCTCACTGTAGTTTTGATTTCCAATTCTCTGATAAGTGATGATGAGCATCTTTTCATGTGTCTATTTGCCATCTGGATGTCTTCTTTGGAGAAATGTTTGTTCATGTCTTCTGCCTATTTTTTAACTGGATTATTTATTTTTTGGGTGTTGGTTGTGTAAGCTCTTTATATATTTTGGATACTATCCCTTTATCTGATATGTCATTTGCTGATATTTTCTGCCATTCTGAAGGCTGCCTTTTAGTTTTGTTGATTGTTTCCTTCCCTGTGCAGAAGCTTTTTATTTTGATGTAGCCCCAATAGTTTATTTTTGCTTTTGTTTTCCTTGGCTCAGGAGACCTATCCAGAAAGATGTTTCTATGGCCAATGTCAAAGAAGTTACTGCCTGTGTCCTCCTCTAGAATTTTTATGGTTTCAGGTCTCATATTTAGGTCTTTAATCCATTTTGAATTTAATTTTGTGTATGGTGTAAGAAAGGGGTCCAGTTTCTTTCTTTTGAATGTTTCTGTTTAGTTTTCCCAACACCATTTATTGAAGACAGTCCTTTTCCCATTGGATATTCTTTCCTGCTTTGTTGAAGATTAACTGACCATATAATTGTGTGTTTATTTCTGGGTTTTCTAATCTGTTCCATTGATCTACGTGTCTCTTTTTGTGCCAGTACAATAAATATTGTTTTGATTACTACAGCTCTGTAATATAACTTGAAGTCTGAAATTGGGATGCCTCCCCCAGCTTTGCTTTCCTTTTTCAAGATTGCTTTGGCTATTTAGGATCTTTTTTTTAGGATTGTCTGTTCTCTGTCTATAAAAAAATGCTGTTGATATTTTGATAGGGATTGCATTAAATGTGTAGATTGCCAATTTGGGTGGTACAGACATTTTAACAATATTTGAGCATGGAATTCTTGGTTCTTTGATCAAAAATTCTTGAGCATGGAATGTCTTTCCATTTCTTTGTGTCTTCTTCAATTTCTTTCACCACTGTTTTATGGATTTCACAGTTCAGGTCTTTTATCTCTTTGGTTAGGCTTATTCCTAGGTATCTTATTATTTTGGGTGCAAAGAGAAATGGGATTGATTCTTTAATTTCCCTTTTGGCTGCTTCATTATTGGTGTATAGAAATGCAACAGATTTCTGTACATTGATTTTGTATCCTGTGATTTTACTAAATTTGTGGATCAGGTCTAGCAATCTTTTGGTGCAATCTTTCTGGATTTCTATATAGAGTATTATGTCATCTGCAAATAGTGAAAGTTTTACTTCTTCCTTGCTGATTTGGATGCCTTTTATTTTTTTGTTTTCTGACTTTTGTGGCTAGGACTTTCAGTACTATGTTTAATAGAAGTAGTGAGAGGGGACATCCTTCCCTTGTTCCTGACCTTAGGGGAAAAGCTCTCAGTTTTTCCCCATTAAGGATGATGTTTAAAAAAAAAATGGATGATGTCAGCTGTGGGTTTTTAATGTATGGCCTTTATTATGTTGAGGTACGTTCCCTCTAAACCTACTTTGTTGAAGGTTTTTATCATGAATGGATGTACTTTGTCAAATGCTTTTTTGCATCTATTGAAAAGATCACATGGTCCTTACTCTTTCTCTTACTGATGTGATTGAATTGCAAATATTGAACCACCACTGCAACCAGGAATACATTCCACTTGATCCATGGTGAATGATTTTTTTAGATGTATTATTGAATTTGGTTTGCTAGTATTTGTTCAGGATTTTTGTATCTATTTTCATCAGGGATATTGGCCTGTAGTTCTCTTTTTTTAGTGGTATCTTTATGTGGTTTCAGTATCAGGGTAATGCTGGCCTCATAAAATGAATTTGGAAGTTTTCCTTCCTTTTCTATGTCTTGGAATAGTTTAAGTAGAATAGGTATTAACTCTTCTTTAAATATTTGGTCTAATTCGCCTGTGAAGCCATTTTGTCCTGGAGTTTTGTTTGTTGGGAATTTTTTGGTTACTCATTTAATTCCTGCTGGTTATGAGCCTGTTCAAATTTTCTACTTCCTCCTGTTTCAGTTTTGGTAGCTTATAGGTTTCTAGGAGTTTCTTCTAGGTTGTCCAATTTGTTGGCATATAGTTTTTCATAATATTCTAACTGTGTACATCTGTGGTATTGGTTGTTATTTCTCCTCTCTCATTTGTGATTTTGTTTGAGTTCTTTCTTTTTCTTGATAAGTCTGCCTAAATGTTTACCAATTTTATTGATTTTTGATCAAAGAACCAGCTGATCTGTTCTATTGTTTTTTTTAGTTTCTATATCATTTGTTTCTGTTCTAATCTTTATTCTATCCTTCCTTCTGCTGGTTTTAGGTTTTGACTGTTGTTCTTAATCTTGCTTTCTTAGATGTAAAGTTAGGTTGTTTATTTGAGATTTTTCTTGCTTCCTGAGGTAGGCCGATATTGCTATAAACTTTCCTCTTAGAACTGGTTTTGCTGCATCCCAGAGGTTTGGACTGCTGTGTTTTCATTTTCATTTGTTTCCGTGTACTTTTTTATTTCTTCTTAGATTTCCTTGTTGACCCATTCATTGTTTAGTAGCATGTTATTCAACCTCTACATATTACTGGTCTTTCAGGATTTTCTCTTACGGTTGCCTTCTACTTTCACAGCATTGTGTTCAGAAAAGACACATGGTAGGATTTTGATCTTCTTGAGTTTGTTCAGGTTTGTTTTGTGGGCTAATACGTGATCTATTCTGGAGAACATTCCATATGCATTTGAAAAGAATGTATATTCTGCTGTTTTAGGATGGAATGTTCTGAATATATCTGTTAAATACCATCTGGTCCAGTGTGTCCTTCAAAACCACTGTTTCCTTGTTGATATTCTGTTTAGATGATCTGTCTACTGATGTAAGTGGGGTGTTAAAGGCCCCTACTATTACCATATTATCAATTAATCCTTTATGTTATTAACTGTTTTACGTATTTGGGTGCTTCGATGATGGGTGCCTAAATATTTACAGTTGTATCTTCTTGTTGGATTGTTCCCTTTATCATCATATAGTGTCCTCCTTTGTCTCTTTACAGTCTGTTTTATTTATTTATATTTATTTATTTTTTACAGTCTTTGTTTTAAAGCCTAGCTTGTGCCATATATTACCACTCCAGCTTTCTTTTGAGATTGATTTGAATGACAGATGTTTCTTCATCTCCTCACTTTCAGTCTGCAGGTGTCTTCTGGTTTGAAATGAGTCTCTTGTAGGCAGCCTATAGATGGATCTTGTTTTTTTATCCATTCTGTCACTCTCTGTCTTTTGACTGGAGCATTCAATCCATTTACATTCAAAGTAATTACTGATAGTATGTATTTATTGTTATTTTATTACTTGTTTTGTAGTTGTTTCTGAAGATTTTTTTCTGATTTTTTTTGTCTTTCATGTTTTGCTGATTTTCTTTAGTGCTATATTTGGATTTCTTTCTTTTTATTCTTTGCATGTTTATTAGTGGCTTTTTATATATGTTTACCATTAGGGTTGTATATAATCTCTTATGCATATAGCAGTCTATACTAAGTTGACGGTCATTTAAGTTTGAACCCATTCGTTTCCCCTCTGTTATTGTATTTTATATTCTTTCTTTTGTGTTTTTCTTGACTGATTTTTTTTTTTTACAGAAATACTCACTTTTACTGCTTTTGTGTTTTCATTCCTTTATACTGCCACTTTTGGTCTCTCCTTTCCACTCAGAGAGTCCCCTTTAATATTTCTTGCAGGGCTGATTTAGTGGTCAATAACTCATTCAGTTTTTGTCTGGGTAACTTTTTATCTCTCCTTCTACTCTGAATGATAGCCTTGCTGGATAGAGTTTCTTGGCTGCAGATTATTCCCATTTATCACTTTGAATATATCATGCCGCTCCCCTGTAGCTTGCAAAGTTTCTGCTGAAAAATCTCCTCCTAGCCTTAGCTTTTATATTATTTTAAAATTTTTAAACTTTTGTTTTTTAATTATTATTTTTATTATTAACATATGATGTATTATTTGTTTGAGGGGTACAGGTCTGTGATTCATCAGTCTTACACAATACACAGTGCTCCCTACAACACATAACCTCCCCAATGTCCATCACCCAGCCACCCCATCCCTCCCACCCCCCTCCACTACAGTAATCCTCAGTCTGTTTCCTGAGATTAAGAGTCTCTTATGGTTTGTCTCCCTCTCTGGTTTCTTCTTGTTTTATTTTTTCCTTTCTTCCTCTATGATCCTCTACCTTGTCTCTGAAATTCCACATATAAGTGAGATCATATGATAATTGCCTTTCTCTGACTGGCTTATTTCGCTTAGAATACCCTCTAGTTCCATCCACATCTTTGCAAAAGGCAAGATTTCATTTTTTTGGTGGCTGCATAATATTCCATTGTATATATATACCACATCTTCTTTATCCATCTGTCAATGGACATCTGAGCTCTTTCCACAGTTTGGCTATTGTGGACATTGCTGCTATAAACATTGGGGTGCACATGCCCCTTCGGATTACTGTATCTTTGGAGTAAATACCCAGTAGTGCAATTGCTGGGTCGTAGGGTAGCTCTATTTTCAACTTTTTGAGGAACCTCCCACTGTTTTCCAGAGTAGCTGCACCAGCTTGTCTTCCCACCAACAGTGCAAGAGGGTTCCCCTTTCTCCGCATCCCCGCCAACATCTGTCGTTTACGGACTTGTTAATTTTAGCCATTCTGACTGGTGTGAGGTGGTATCTCATTGTGGTTTTGATTTCTATTTTCCTGATGCCTAGTGATGTTGAGCACTTTTTCATGTCTGTTGGCCATTTGAATATCTTCTTTGGAAAAATGTCTGTTCATGTCTTCTGCCCATTTCTTGACTGGATTATGTGTTCCTTGGGTGTTGAGTTTCATAAGTTCTTTATAGATTTTGGATTCTAGTCCTTTATCTGATAAGACATTTGCAAATATCTTTTCCCATTCTGTCAGTTGTCTTTTGGTTTTGTTGACTGTTTCTTTTGCTCTCCAAAAGCTTTTTATCTTGATGAGGTCCCAATAGTTCATTTCTGCCCTTGCTTCCCTTGCCTTTGGTGATGTGTCTAGGAAGAAGTCGCTGTGGCTGAGGTCGAAGAGGTAGCTGCCTGTGTTCTCCTTTAGGATTTTGATGAATTCCTGTCTCACATTTAGGTCTTTCATCCATTTTGAGTCTATTTTTGTGTGTGGTGTAAGGAAATGGTCCAGTTTCATTCTTCTGCATGTGGCTATCCAATTTTCCCAACACCATTTGTTGAAGAGACTGTCTTTTTTCCATTGGACATTCTTTCCTGCTTTGTCAAAGATGAGTTGACCATAGAGTTGAGGGTCCATTTCTGGGCTCTCTATTCTGTTCCATCAATGTGTCTGTTTTTGTGCCAGTACCAACCTGTCTTGATGATAACAGCTTTGCAATAAAGCTTGAAGTCTGGGACTGTGATGCCACCGGCTTTGCTTTTCTTTTTCAACATTCCTCTGGCTATGCGGGGTCTTTTCTGGTTCCATACAAATTTTAGGATTATTTGTTCCATTTCTTTGAAAAAAGTGGATGGTATTTTTATAGGGATTGTATTAAATGTGTAGATTGCTCTAGGTAGCATAGACATCTTCACAATATTTGTTCTTCCAATCCAAGAGCATGGAACGTTTTTCCATCTCTTTGTGTCTTCCTCAATTTCTTTCATGAGTATTTTTTAGTTTTCTGAGTACAGATTCTTTGCCTCTTTGGTTAGATTTATTCCTAGGTATCTTATGGTTTTGGGTGCAAATGTAATTGGGATCGACTCCTTAATTTTTCTTCTGTCTTGTTGTTGTATAGAAATGCAACTGATTTTTGTGCATTGACTTTATATCCTGCCACTTTACTGAATTCTTGTATGAGTCCTAAAGATTTTTTTCTTTATTACTGTATTTTGCCAATTTAATTACAATATGTCTTAACGTGGTTCTGCTTTTGTTGATTTTGATGGGAGTTCTTTGTGCTTCCTGGATCTGGTTATCTGCTTCCTTCCCCAGGTTGGGGAAGTCAGCTATTATTTCTTCAAATAAATTTTCTGTCCCCTTTTCTCTCTCTTCTTCTGGGACTCCTATAATACAAATGTTAGTATGTTTGATGGAGTCACTGAGTTCCCTAAGTCTATTCTTGTTTTGTGTAATTCTTTTTTCTTTCTTTTGTTCAGCTTGATTGCTTTCCATTGCTCTGTCTTCAAGGTCACTAATTTATTCCTCTGCTTCTTTCATCCTTCTACCTTCCATCAAGTGTATTTCTCATTTTGTTTACTGAGCCCTTTATCTATGCTATGTTATTCCTTTTCTTTTTAAGATTTTATTTTTAATTAATCTGTATACCCAATGTGGTGCTCAAATGCCCAAGATCAAGAGTCTCATGCTCTACTAACTGAGCCAGTCAGTTGCCCCTCTATGTTATTCCTTAACTCTGTGTTAAGGGTCTCACTCATGTCTTCCACTCTTTTCTCAATTCTAGCGAGCATCCTTATGATCATTGCTTTAAATTCTCGAGATATCAGGCATGTTCCTTATATTTGTTTGGCTTAAATCTCTGGCTGTGGCCTTGTCCTGTTCTTTCATCTGGGATAAATTTGTCTCATTTGGCTCTCTGTGTCTGTTTCTCTCTGTTAAGAAAGTCAGCTATGTCATCTGCTCTTGAAAAAAGTGACTTCATGAAGAGGAGGTCCTAGAGTCCCCTGCAGTGCAGTGTCCCCTGTTTACCAGAACCTGGCACTTCAGGAGAGTATCCTATGTGTGTTGCTTACATCCTGCTGTTGTGTCTGAGTCACTTTTCCTTTCAGTGCAGTCATTTGCACTGACCCTCTACCTGTTGTGGGATGTGCTTACTCTATGGTGTTAGTGAGACTCAGGCAGACAAGTTCTGAGGGGCACATGCCCACCAGGGAACTTGGGAATGGGTTATTGGTGTTAGCTAAATTGCCTTGGGCCACTAGTCTTATGCCAGATCTCCCAAAATGCTATGGCTGCTGGGGATGTGAAGCTGTTGGGAGAGTGTATGACAATGGCTGGGCATGGCCCGCAGCAGCAGGTATGATGAGGGAACAGAAGGCAAGCTAAGGACAAAGCAGAAACTGACACCCCACGACCCCCAACACCCATGGGATATATGTGACATTCCTCAGGTACTCCTGGCTGCCCTAAAGCTAAGGAAAGGAAAAACAGTTAACCTATAGAGATCACAATCCTGCAAGACCGGAGTCTCCCTCAGTTTACAAATGTCTTAGCAATCTACAAGAACTCATTTCTATCAATAACCTAGCTTCCAGATGGAAATGTAGATACAATTAAATATCCTTATAATCTGCAGCCCATTGACAGATACTTGAAGCAGGCAGAGTATAATGTTCCTCCAGGAAGTTTCCAACTATTTTCATGTTAATGCCTTGCTAGAGGGAAAAACTTTAACTTGACCATGGCAAGGCCTCTGGTATCCTGTTGAGTCTTCTTTAACATATGAAAATCCTTTTGAAACCTCCTTTTTTCCTTACCTCCCCCAACCCCATAGTATATAATCAGCCACCCCTCACAACCCCGCGGCAGCAGCTCTTTCTGCCCATAGGTCCTGTCCCTGTGCTTTAATAAACCACCATTTTGCACCAAAGACGTCTCAAGAATTCTTTCTTGGTCCTTGGCTCCGGACTCCACCCCACTGAATCTCACCTATATTCCAAAACCCCATCAGGTATACACCCAAGAGTCTGGGAGGGGCACATAGGCAGCTTTAACAAAATTTGCCCTGAGCCCTGGGTCCAGGCTACAAATATCTGTGCAGCCTCTTCTCCCAGGGAGTTTATGGTTATGCTGGGGCTTGGGGGAGGAAAATGGTGCCTGCCAGTTCCCTCATTTTCAGAGAACTCCAACATGCTCTGAAATCAGTATGAACAAATCTGTCTCCTGTTTGCCCATGGCGTTGTGTAAACTGCCTATTTTATGTTGCCTCTCCGCATAGGCTGCTGTCTCTTTAAGGGCAGCAACCCAGCTATCACTTTCCCCCCTGGCTCACCCAGTGCTGAATCAGCAGACTTTTAAAGCTACAAGCTCCAATTTCCACTGGTTTTACAAACTCATAGAATTCAGCCCCTCTGGTTTTTAAAGCCAAACATTATGGGGATTAGCCTTTCCCATATGAGTTCCTTGGTACAAGTGCCTGTTTCTCTGTCCTCTCCGCATGCACAGCTCCCTCCCTCCTGCGGGCAGCCTCCCTCTGCCTTTCTGACCTTCCTAACCTTTCAGATGCAGCTTCTTCTCTATATTTAATTGTAGAGTTTGTTCTGCCAGTCTTCAGACTGCTCTCTGGTTTATTGACTTGGATGTGGATGATATCTAGTTGTAAACATGGGACAGTGTGAGCTTAGGGTCTACCCACTCTGCCATCTTCCCATAAGATAAGAGATACTGATCTGGGGGAGCATGGCAAGATGCCAGAGTGGGTCAACAAAATATAAGCAAATCAAATTCTGCAGCATACTGAAAGGATTATACACCATGACCAAATGAGATTTATACCTGGAATAAAGGATAGTCCAACATATGAAAATTGATTAATGTCATATACTACATTAACATAATAAAGTGAAGAAACCACATGATTATCTCAACTGCAGAAAAAGCATGACAAAATTCCATATCCTTTCATGATAAAAATACTCAACAAACTAGGAATAGAAGGAAACTATCTCAACATAAGAAAGCCACACAAGAAAAACCCATAGTGAACATCACACTCAATGGTGAAAGACTGAAACCTTTTCCTTCTAAGTTTGGGAACAAGGCAAGGATGCTCACTTTTGCTACTTCTATTCAACATTATACTGAAAGTTCTAGACCAAGCATTAGGCAAGAAAAAAGAAAAGGCATCCAAACTGGAAAGAAAAAAATAATCTCTTTTTACAGATGACATGATCTTATATGTAGAAAATCTTAAAGATTCCACACAAAAAATTGTTAGAATAAATGAGTTCAGCAAGTAGCAGGATACAAAGGCAACACACAAGAATCAGTTGCATTTCTATAGTGACAACAATCAATCTGAAAAGCAACTTGAAACAATTCCATTTTTAAAGCATCAAAAAGAATAAAATACTTTGGAATTAATCAAGGATGTGAAGGACTTGTACAGTGAAAACTACAAAACACTGGAGAGTAATTAAAGATGACTAAATAAATGAAAACACATCCCATATTCATGGATTGGAAGACTTAATATTTCGAGGATGTCAATACTACCCAAAGTGCTCTACAGATTCACTGCAATCTCTATCAAAATCCTAATGATATTTGTTATGGAATAGAAAAACCTATCCTAAAATTCATATGGCATCTCAAGGGACCTCAAGTAGCTAAAATGATCTTGAAAAATAAAAACAAAGCTGGAATGTTCACACTTCTTGGTTTCAAAACTTACTACTAAACTTACTAATGATTTCTTGGGACGACACTAAAGGCATAAGCTACAATAAAAAATAAAGAAACTGGACTTCATGGAAAATTTTGAAAATTGTTCATCAAGGGCACTATCAACAAAACAGAAAGGTAACACATAGAATGGAAGAAAATATTTGCAAATAAGGGATTGGAGTAGCCAGAATATACAGAGAACTCCTAAAAAAAAAAAAAAAAAAAAAAAAACAAACTGATTCAAAAATGGGCAAAAAACTTGAACAGTCATTTCTCCAAAGATATATAAATAACCAATAAGCATATGAGAAGATACACAATATCATTTATCATTAGGCAAATACAAATCAAAAGTACAACAATATACCACCTAGTATTCATTAGGATGGCTACTATAAAAAAAACAACAAAATAACAAATGTTGGTGAGGAGGTGAAGAAATTGGGATCCTGTTGGTGGGAATGGATAATTGTACAGACACTGTGGAAAAGACTATGGTGGTTCTTTAAAAAATTAAAAATAGAATTACCATATGATCCAGAAATTCCACTTCAAAGTATAAACCAAAAGAACTGAAAGCAGTCCTGGGCGCCTGGGTGGCTCAGTTGGTTAAGCGACTGCCTTCGGCTCAGGTCACGATCCTGGAGTCCCGGGATCGAGTCCCGCATCGGCTCCCTGCTCAGCAGGGAGTCTGCTTCTCCCTCTGACCCTCCCCCCTCTCATGCTCTCTCTATCTCATTCTCTCTCTCAAATAAATAAATAAAATCTTTAAAAAAAAAAAAAAAAAAAAAAGAACTGAAAGCAGTCCTGAAGAGATATCTGCACACCCATGTTCACAGCAACATTATTCGTAATAGCTAAAACACGAAAACCACCCATGTGTCCACTGGCAGATGAATGAATAAGCAAAATGTGGTATATGCATACAATGAAATACCACAGAGCCTTGAAAAGGAAGGAAATTCTGACATATGTTACAATATGGATGAACCCTTAAAATATGCTAAGTGAAATAAGGCAGTCACAAAACCATAAATATTGTATATTATACAAGGTACGTAAGAGTAGTAAAATCATATAGACAGAAAGTAGAATGGTGATGGCCAGGGGCTGGGAAGAAGGAGAATGGGGAGTTATTTAATAGATAAAGAGTTTCAATTTTACAAGATGAAGAGTTCAGGAGATAGATGGGGTAATAACAATCATTATGAATGTATTTAATACCAATGAACTATACACTTAAAACTGGTTAAGAGGGCAAATTTTGTTTGTCCATTTTACCACAATGGGAAAAAAGAAAAGGAATATAAGCCACAAATAGGGTTTTATTTAATCAACCCTACTTTTTCAGGGCTTAGAAAGTGCCTTGAACACAGTAGGGACTCAAAAATATCTCCTGAATTATAAATCAAGGGAAAATTACAAAATGATTCCAGGATATCTTTCCATAATTATAAATTAAGAGCCCTAAAATAGGTAAAACAGATTATAAAGTTCAAATTACCGGTTTCTTTGAAAAGCTTTCATCAACTTTGGTTCCCATGGCAGCAATTCATTTAAAAGGCGTATCAACGTTCCATGCAATTCTTTTACAGCTTGCCTCCGATGATACCATTTGCCCTAAAAACACAATGTTCAAGTAAATCCTTTAGATTTAATCTAAAAGTGAATGTCAAGTCTTATTTTCTGAGTAAACACAAGATGAAATGCCAATACCCATCAAATGAATACGTCTTCTTTAGAAGGCTGTAAAGGGGAAAAATATCCTGTAATAAATCTTATTTGTAATATTTTAAAGATTCGCAAGTCTATAGGAGAAATCTAAAACCTATTTAATCAAATAAGGAGACAAAAATTTTTAAAGTTTTTAATTGGGTCAATTATAAATATTTTAATAAATACATGTAAAAATACAAACATATATATAAATTCACTAAATATGTAACTGATATGGCTCACTTCTGTAAAGTTTTTGTAATCATCCCAAAGAGTGGAGAAAAAGAGAAAAAAAGGATTGTTATATCCAAAAGCAGTCTTAACAAACTTCCTTAGGAAATTTTACAATTATTGTACTTAAAAATGTTTCCAGCACAAACAAGCAGATAAATGGTCATAATTTTCAATAATATAATTCTATAGCTACAGTAAGTGTTAATAATTACTGATACCCCCTCTCTATTTGCTAAGTATTATACTAAGTATTTCATTCATAGATCTGTATCTAGAGGGGGGGAGGGAGGGAGGGAAGAGGAGGGAGGAAGGTAAGGAAGAGGGGAGGAAAGAAGGGTTGTGTGAGCATGAGAGCATACATTACTCAAGCAGTTATGAAAACTCTCTAATGTATGTGCATTTTAGTCTCACTTAACAAATGATAAAACTAAGGCTCAGAGAGATTAAATGACTTAAGGTCCTATGACCTGAACCTAGACCTGATGCTGAAGTCTTTCTTAGAACTAGAAGTTCTTAGAACTACATTACCTCTTAAAAGCTGTATCACATAATTCAATCTGACATGTTATAAAAACCTCTAATAAAAATATACTTCAGTACCCATAAAATTATTCAAATACCATAGGAACAATAAGTTTATAGAAGTTTTATCTTTAGGTAGCCAACTCCCCCTTTCCCCACAATGATATATCAACATCACCACCATCTTCATTTACTGTTATATAACCATGTTGTATTTTTTTTTTTTGAGATATAATTCACATACCATTTAGCCCACTCATTTTTTTTCTTTTATAACAAAAAACACACAACTATATATATTGTGGGTCACATTTAACATGCAAAAATTAGACTTCATCTCATAGCAACTGTTCAGTTAATTTGCACATGTGTAGAACATTAAGTCAGAAAAATAAAACCACTTCCGCCAAAAACAAAAGAAAAAATGGAAAAAAAAAAACTACTCCCTAGAGCAAAATGTATTTTATTTTTTTAAAGATTTTATTTATTTGACACAGACAGACACAGCGAGAGAGGGAACACAAGCAAGGGGAATGGGAGAGGGAGAAGCAGGTTTCCCACAAAGCAGGGAGCCCGATACAGGGCTCGATCCCAGGACCCTGGGGTCATGACCTAAGCTGAAGGCAGATGCTTAATGACTGAGCCACACAGGCGCCCCGCAAAATGTATTTTAAATCTGCGCATAAATTTTCCAATTTTACATATATCTAAAACTTTCAACATGTCATTCACTGAAATGTGAAATTTTATCTATGTAATGTGAAATTTTAGCCACAAACATAAATGATTAATAATATAGTTTCTACTCCCCCAACATTTTGTGCTTTAAACCAACAAAACGTTTATGCATGTAGAAATAAATGACTACATTTCTACCTCTGAGGTTTTTAAATTGTTTATTTGAAGAGTAGGAAGATGTGGAAGTATATGTGTATGTGCACGTAATGAATATGGAACCTAGGCTCAATGACTAATTCTTGTGTCTTCTTAACGGCATGACAAATGATAATATTGTGAAAAAAATTTCAAGGAAAGTAATTATTTCATATAATAACCTAGACAGACCTTCCCTCTTGTCAAATGCTTTCTCAAAGGACCCAACTTAACAGTAAGTTATATCTCAAAAGTTTATTTCCCACCCTCCCCAAAAAACTAGGTGATAGTATAAAGTGCTTATTCTAACCCATGAAAATAAAACTATTAAACAATAAATAATATTTTCCTCTAGGGACAGCTAAGGGAGGAAGATGAAAAGGCAGATGACAGTCAACCTAAAATCATGTGCGGAATGAGGTAGCATTCTGTTCCAGTTAAAAAAAAAAAAAAGGTAATAAGAGATTTTTTTTTTCCTTTAACGGGGCACATCAACATTATTTCTCTACTTTTCAATTACTACCTGGCTCAAAAATGAAATGGTGAGAATAAACTTTTCCTCAGCTAAAGAAAGCAGAAAGAGGAAAGGTATGAGTAATTAATTATATCACCTCTGTAGTATAATTAATTGGAAAAGTGTTAAAAGACTAGAGAGCACTAGGCATGCTGAATTCTTTGTAACTGAGGGTTATAGGGGAAGAATGGCAGATACAGAATTAACCTGGGCAGTATGGCTGCTATCTGGATTAGTGTAGTGGTGATGGTGTGGGGAATGCAGAAGGACTAGCAGTATTATCAGACCTTGGGACTGGGTAGACTGAGGCACAGGAAGAGGAGTCTGTGTAGCTGAATGTCATTATTTCAAGACATCTGTCAGCTGTGTTTGTTTTTCTACTAAATTACTGCATTGATTTTCGTAGAAAAGAGTTTTAAAAAGATTAGATTTTTATCTTATGATTTTATTTTGATTACTAAATTTTAATTAATCCAATGCCCAGAAAATATATTACTTAACTAGCCAACTATATACAGAGAAGGGGTCATAAATATTAATCAGAGAATAGATTTCTAACTTTCCTGTATGTCTGTCTTATCCGCTAACCTGTTTGAAAATGTCTATGGCCTTCTAACTTTATAATGTTTTTTGACTTCTTCCCTTTCTTTATACTGTATATTCTCAACTTGGGTAGTGATGGTATAGCATTTCATTATTTTAAAATGCATATTTAATCATTTTGTGTTTGGAAAACAAAAAGTCTATTATTCTTATAACAGAAATTACAGAAAGTAAAGACTGATAAAAACTAGAAGATACATATAAAGAATACAATGACCTCAATGAAGGATATCACTATATCCTGTCATGGGGTATGTGTGTCCACAGTTTTTATGTTTACCAAAAGGGGACATACATTTTTAAGAAGTTCAGAATCACTGCTCTGGGACTGGTATTTTAGGTAAAGTGTTTATCCACTTGACAGTAAAAAAGAAACTCATACTGCCTATTTCATTTACCATCTTCTTTGGTCAATACAACCCAAATGGAATTAAAACATGTCCCCTTCTACCTAGTGGTGGTCTTGGAGTGTCACAGTATACAATGAGACTAGTGTAAACAGAAAAAAAGTTATGAATTTTTAAAAGAAGTTAGAGATGCCAATGATCTGCCTTAACGTGGGTCTAATGTAAAAATATATGTAAAATCAAATTATTTCCTGAATTTAAATCAATTCATTAACTAAAAGCTAACATTAGCTTTTTTGATTTATTAACTTTATTTATATACACAGAAAGGAAAAAGAATAACTACTGTGTTTCTTCTAGGATAAAATTATTAAAGCTAACGGGAATGAAAAGAACATAATTTTACAGAAGGAAATTGGCTCAGTGAATCACAGGGAAGTACTTGTAGATAGAAGCAGATTTTCAGTTAGAATTCTAGTCTTTTGAATGTTAAAATCTAACTCTCCTGCCACTATATAATGCTGTCCCAATTGGTCTATACACAGACAATTCCTAAAGAACAAAAGATTGTGTTGCGTTAAGTACTTATCTTTATATGTAGGTGTCTCTGTAATGCAAAAATTAAAATCTATCAAAACTTATTTTCATTTGTTTAATTAAAATAGTACTTAAAGTTATAGTGTTCTAAAGTTTAAAAGTGAATTAAAAAACAAGGAACACAGCACATTCCCCACTCTTCAAATACATAGGAAAGAATATGGATATAATAAAAGTCAGAAAGCTCTTATAATCTTTACCTGTAGTGATCAATATAGAATCAAAGACAGCAGGTAGAAGGATTAGTAACAGGCCATTTGTGGAACAGTGTTATAACCACTTCTCAAAAAAATATATTTAGTAAGATAAAAGTTAGCAATAGCTTTGCTTTACTAACAAGTATGTGAAAATGGGGATAAACGAACTGTTTTCATTTAATAGTATTTTCTTTTAATATCTCATTCGATATTAGAATTCTCACTATTTTCAGGGATAAAAATTATCTTCTAAGATAATCCCAATGTATTATGTGAACTTAATAATGCAAACATTTACTGCAGGTCACTTTAAAGAAGAGGGGAGTAGTGTTTTTCTTTTATGAATTTACTATAAAGTTTAATGTAAAGTATGAATTCAAGCATATACGATGGAACCAAAGGCATACAATATGGTCTAAATCTGAAGCTTACCTTTCAATACTTTCTCATCCAATGTCCACAGCAGCTGCAGATTGCCAGCTCCCTTTCCATGAGATGCCCCAAATGTCAAACAATGGAGGTTTTATAACCTCCTAGGGATTACTACAAAAAGAAGCTGGTCTATGGTCACAAGAGAAGTCTTTTATTATATTATGCAGTTTTATAAGTTTTTGAATATGATACATTAATGACCTAAGGAACCATATGGAAAAAGAAAGTTTAAAAAAACTTACAAAACTACACAATATTGTAAAATGAAAAGCTGAGTCTATGCGTGTGAAATGAGTGGGGAGGGAAACTTACCTTACAACTAAAGAACGATTCCATTCTGCTGCAGTAATCGGGGATGGGTATGACAGAACTAGCATAATGCTGGCTGGGGTGTTGCAAGGACAGGGAGTTGGCAATCTACTGATGCTGGAGACATTGGACACCTAAAAGGAAGAAAAAAAGGAAAACAAATAAATTCCAGGTTTCTTACATGTCTTATCATCATGGACATATTTCATACATTTTAATAAATTTAGATGCTTTGAATGTTAAACTTAGGTGAAAGTAACTTATTTACACAAACCATCCTGTTACTTATATAGATTTTCTTATAACGTTATATGTAAACAAAATAGCTACCCACAGCTCTATGAAGAAAAATAAAATCATATATAAATATACAAAGAATGCTTTTATAAATTGAGAGGGTTAGCACCATTACTGTGGAGATAGTAAAAACATTTTTATTAAGAACAGTACAAAAACAAGATGTATATAACAAAAGTATCAATGCCATTTTTTATACACTTTTACTTATAAATGTTAGCTCATAGAAACTGGATCATATAACAAAATATTTTTGTTACGGGCTTGACTCTTGTCACATAAATCTCATTGTGGAAAAGGGATTATATAACAATGTATCTCACTTTTCAAACAAAATGAAAATAACTTTGAGAAAAGTCACACAGATTGATACACAAAGATGTCTCATTTAAAATCACTAGCAGTATTTGAAGATAGCTTGTAAATAATTTAAACTCACATGTATAAAAATACAGCACAAATCAACTATAATTAAGTATATTAGTAAACCAATTATTTGACATTCTCCTTAGTCTAAATAATATTAAATGAAAAAGTAGTATTCACTTTTTTTCTTGCTTACCTAAAGAAACTATCACCATACTCATATATTCCTGCATATTCAGTTTTAGGGGTAAAACATTACATTCATTTTGTTGGTATACAGTCCCTTGAAAAAGTGCTAGTTTGACAGTATAGTGAAATGTATACATAATAACATGGGAAAAGTTAAAAGTGACTTTACCAGTGCCAGAGGTTCTAATATGAACTATCACATGCTAGTATTTTCTCTCATCCATTTTCACTTGAGATTAATTTAATAGAAAAGGAAATCATCTGTACTTTAGGCATCCCACACTGAACATTTCCATTATATTTCTAAATTAGCATTTAACTAGAAAACATACAACTATATCAATTATTAGAATTTATTGCAAATTTTGATGTCATTTAGCTCTGTAGAGAGGAAAAAGTGGATGACATTATATGTTAAAAAAAAAAAAGAAGATAGTAGGAAGGGAAAAATGAAGGGGGGGAATCAGAGGGGGAGACGAACCATGAGAAACTATGGACTCTGAGAAACAAACTGAGGGTTCTAGAGGGGAGAGGGGTGGGGGGATGGGTTAGCCTGGTGATGGGTATTAAAGAGGGCACGTTCTGCATGGAGCACTGGGTGTTATACACAAACAATGAATCATGGAACACTACATCAAAAACTAATGATGTAATGTATGGTGATTAACATAACATAAAAAAAAAAGAACAATAAAAAAAAAAGTGGATGACAGGTCATATTCCTAGTAAGGTAGTTACTACTACTGGGGAAGAAAATCTAACTATATATATATACACATATATATATATATATACTAACGGTATACAACCACTTTCATTTACGAAGAAGAAAGAATCCTGAAATGGAAATTAACCACTGGCTAAGTATTTGATTTTTTTTTAAGATTTTATTTATTTGACACACAGAGAGAGAGAAAGCACATGCATAAGCAGGGGGAGTGGCAGGCAGAGGGAGAGGGAGAGGCAGACTCCCCACTGAGCAGGAAGCTTGATGTGGGGCTTGATCCCAGGACCCCAAGGATCATGACCTGAGCTGAAGGCAGCTGCTTAACTGACTGAGCCACCCAGGTGCCCCTGGCTAAGTATTTGAATTTGACCCTTTTCTGTAAATTGGTGGTAGCAAATAAATTGACATTTGATCAACTCTATACCTGATATATCAGAAAGGTGGGTTCCCAAGCAATTCACTGCACAATCTGAATCACTAAGTAATGCTATGTTTGGTATCACTGGAGCACAAAAATTCCATGTAAGTGACATGAAGATTGGGAGCAAGGAATCCTACTTATTTTCACTTTCTCAGGCTCTATCACAAAGCCTAGCACAGAGTGGGCCCATAGAAAGTATTCAAACTACATAAGTAAATTTCTTAGTTAACTGAGGTTTTCTCTTTAGATGCAATTTTTTTTTTTAAATTGAGAGAAATATGTCTTCCAGATTTCCTGAACACATGATGAATAAAACTTAACTCTCGATGATTTGAGTCATCATTATGAACAAGTTATTGTGTTACATTTTAATACAGTGACTCTCAAGCACTGTTCAACTTTATGATCTATATTTCTTTCTTTTTTAAAAAAAATTTATTTATATATTTGAGAGAGAGAGAGAGCGAGCACAAGCGGGGGAGGGGCTGGTGGAGAGGAGCAGAGGGAGAGGGAGAAGCAGACTCCCCGCTGAGCAGGGAGCCAGAGGCAGGGCTGGCAGGGCTCAATCCCAGGAACTGGGATCATGACCTGAGCCAAAGGCAGCCGCTTAACTGACTGAGCCACCCAGGGTGACCCTCAAATAATTCTTTTTATGAAAGTTTCCCTAATGGGATTCAACTATGCCAAATTGTAGTTAAGTAGAAACACTGAGCACTATTAACAAGGGTTAAAATCCAGTACTTAGCTGAGTAGTTATTAAATGTTAAAAAATACCCAAGGAATAAGATTTACCATAAATAAATGTGGATAATGCACTCTTAGATAATTCAGTGATTAACTGATTGAAGCTTTGTCTTATATTGCTCTGGTTCACATTTCCTGTCATCTAGCTTTTTTTTCTATTATTTTGGGCATGTCAGTTACCATTTGATTCTTCATAAAATGCAATGCTACCTACGCCTCCACCCTATTCCCAAACATATAAACATGTAACTAAGGGAAGTGAGCAAGTGTCTGGAGTGTTTGTTGACTTCTGAACGCTGCTTTCATTGAAAAGAAAAGAGTAAGTCTTTTATAAAAGGAAAGAAGCTAGCCCAACTCACCTAGATTAAAATTAAAAAAATTTATCCCCAGGGTTGGGGATAAAATCTTAAGCTCTTTAGTGAATTCTTTGAGGATAAGGACTTTGTTTTAATTTCAGATCCCTACCAAGTTCTTGGTACTACACATAACACACAGAATACACTGAGGAAATACTTGCCTTATGAATAAGACTTGAATCTGTAACTAAGATAGGTAAAGAAGCTTATTTTATCTATTGTGCAGGCCTTCCAAAAGCGTGTTTTAATTTTTAAAAAACTTTAAATATGGTGAGAGAATAGGGGCCCTTAGCAAATACAGGCTTATGCTAGGGTTTTGCAATTTCCACACAACTGACATTTGAGGCTAGACAATTTTTTGTTGCGGGGGGGGGGGGGGGTAATCATTTGCATTATAGGATCACTGTAATGTAGGATATTTTGGCAGCATTGCTGGCCTCTATCCATTAAGTGCCAGTACCACCTCTTCAATAACCAAAAATGTCTTCAGACATTACCAAATCTCCTTGGGAGAAGGGGAGGGATCATCCCTGATTCATAACTAGTGGCTTATACAGAACTCTGTGACCAAAAAATGGGGTGTCACCATCTGATCCAAGCTTCTGATTTCTCTGTTGGTCTTGCTAATGTACAGCCTTTGGTTAGGCAAGAGAAATATTATTATTGTATGATAAATTTAAATTATCTTAAGAACATAATAAAGATTAACTTTATTCATTACTTGAAATTCCTTTCCAATTCTTTAATAAGTCTTTTTATATATTGTAATCATTAGGCACATCTTATTTTGTGTATTTAAAAAATTTAACATTTTACAAATACTTCCATATAATAACAATGATCTACAAATATTTTATTTTACTAGTTACATGGTATACCACTGTGTTAATAATGTTTGGTTAGTAATCTCCCCACTGTTGGACATACAGGCTTTTTCCAAATTTCCACTATTAGAGGTAGTGTGCTGAACACACCACTGTGTAAATTGCTTTTTTTGGGGAGAAGGGGGCATGAAATGAGGAAAATAAAAATTAAATTCCAAACAGGATTATAAGATCAAAGAGTAAGGCAGTTTTATAACTTTTTTTACATACTGACTATGATATTTATCCTAAGTGTTGAGTTATTTAACTGCCAAAAGATATATTAGAAAAGAAAAAAAAAAGGTCTTATATTTTAAATTTTAGTTTCTCTATATTGATAAGACTACCATTTATCATTATATCATCCAGGCAAAGTTTCTTTTCTTATAAATAAAATTTTTTTTTTTTTTGCCAAATTGTTCACATTTTTCCTTATACCCAATTTCTATATGGATCTTTCCTTATTAAAGAAAAATAGGTTGAAATCTCTTTGAAAATCTAAATTAGGACATAAAACACAAGGAAATAGGTAGATATGAAGAAAAAACGGGTCACATGAAAAACTCAGAAATACAACACTTCCGTTATAAGCCTGGCAAAATTTTCCAATTTTGATTATTTAGAGAGTAATAATGTCTAATAAATTTCAAATACAATAGGATCAGGCAAATTTATCAGTATCTTAGTTCTATCTTTCTGGAAAACTAATACATTTCCTCAATTTAAAAATATATTTTTCAAATAATTAGGCAAAATGCAAATTTTATCTCTTCACTAAAACCACAAAAATAAAAATGTTATTGTGATTTCTCCTTCAGCTTACTCAAAAATCCTATGGTCTGAATGATAATGAGAAAGACAAAATTTAAAAACTGCCAAACTATATACTTCTATTTATCTCAACCAGATGTCTCACTTTAAACAAATCTCAGGTAGATAATTAGGTATAATAACACTGCAGGATCTAAAGGATGTTGAGCCTTTTTTGAATAAATCCCTACATGAAGTAATGGTACTAAGTGTGCTAAAACAAACTCAAGAAAACTAAAGCATTTTTCTATCCTTATATTATTAACTATAAATGGAATTAGTTTCCTTGCAAGAATAAGTAAACAATCTAGATTTTAAAAGACCGTAAATCTTCTAATACAATGAGTAGCTCAATGGCAAAACCTCTAAGAGGTTAGGAAAGCTTTTATAATGACATGTTGACATGGGGTGAAGAAGTGGGATAATTCTTCCTTGTTGCTATGGTAGGGAAAACTATCTAGAAAGGCCCTGCAGAGAAATCTTCTGAAGAAGTGAGGTGCTTGCACGTATTCATGTTAAATCCTCTACCACATAAATATTTCTGTCTTCAGCAATGGCATTCTTGACAACCAAATGTCTATATGGAATACATCCTCTTTGTTATTGGAGCCATTATTATACATATAAAAGTTGATGATAAGCAACAGAATTGCTTTGACTCTAAATACTATTTTAGTTTTGACAGTGATAGCTTCTTCTGAAGATCAAAATTAATACTCTATTTGTCTGGCAATAGTGAAGGAAGCCCACAGGCAATGAATCAGTCAAAATGGCTATCACTATCACCAAGTTCATGCATTTAATTATTAAGAAAGTCTCTCAGGTCCTTACTATGAGTCTAATTCTTATAAATATTGTTAGTTGTTTTGTGATCCACAGTATATAAGCTAGGGCAAGTACATGGACAAACACAAAAAACAATAGGTTGACAATGAGGAGAGAGAACAAAAGCAAAGATACAAACACACACCTTCAAAATATATAGCATAAAGGTCTTTTGGTAAATGTTTAATTAGAGTTACTGATATCAATACATTTTTAGGATATCGGTATAATTATGGACGTTCATAATGATCCCTGAGTCATCAAAAAAAGGGTTAAAATTTTGTTCAATATAGTAAAAGGAGGCACAGAAGTTTGTCATTAAATGATTAAATAAGAAATTTAAAAAAAGAAAAAGAAATTTACTCTTAAAGTCAGGTTTCAGTTATCTAGAAAATTCAGTTAAGTGAAACACCTTATTCCCAAATGATGGCAGACAAATAAACTACTATTTAATATTACTATAAACATCCAATAAAGTTAATTTCTACAACTAACATCTATCATAATCAGTATTAGCTTCTGTAGAAAAATAAGGAATGATACTAAAATGTAAACATTTACTGTCTATTGCTACCATTATGCTTGTGGCCATTATAAGCTATTCATGAAAAAACCTTTTAGGCAGTTTAAAGGGAAATAGCTTGTATGTTAGTAATCCCATTAAGATTATCCCTACTAAGTACAGTCCCAAGAATTTCTATTTCTTGAAGAGCAGAAAATATTTTATTTTATTTTATTTTTTTAATTATTTTTATTTTTTTAAAGATTTTATTTATTTATTCATGAGAGACAGAGAGAGAGAGAGAGAGAGAGGCAGAGGGAGAAGCAGGCTCCCAAGGAGCAGGGAGCCCGATGCGGGACTCGATCCCAGGACGCTGGGATCATGACCTGAGCCGAAGGCAGACGCCCAACCATCTTGAGCCACCCAGTCGCCCGGGCAGAAAATATTTTAAAACTAATATGCGTGGCTCCTGGGTGGCTCAGTCAGCTGAGTGTCAACTCCTGGTTTCGGCTCAGGTCATGATCTCAGCATCCTGGGATCAAACCCTGTGTTGGGCTCTACACTCAGCACAGAGTCTGCTTGTTCCTCTCCCTTTGCTTCTCCACTCACTCGAGCTCTCTCTCTCAAATAAATAAATAAAATCTTAAAAAGAAAAAACTAATATGCAAATTCTAGGAGTCATGGACAAGTTAAAAATTTATAGTCACAAAATTTAATCAATTAAACTCTGTATGTAACCGAAAATTTTCTTATAAACATGCCTTCAAAGACTACAGTGTCAAGTATTTGTAATCTATGTTTTCTTTTACCTTTCTACTCGTTTCTGTAAAGGAAGGCAATATGCATATACCTTGTATCATTAACGGAAGTGAGGTGGAAGGCTTTACAGAAAAACTCTTGGATCCTTGAAGAAGTCTTTTTCTTTTACAATGCATGCTATTGAGTACATTATGCATAAAACTATTCATTAGAAACAAATAAAACCCTAATTTATAATATGGGAACAAGTTAAGATGCATACATTATGTTTAACTGCAGCATAAAAAACAATTAGCAAATTTACTTAACAAAATTCTATTTAGACTCATGAAGAACAGACAACTCATTAAAAATAAACAGCTTCTGCAAAAATTATAAATAATGCCCTGATTAAAAGACTATCCTTCCTATTAAAGGACAGAATCAGTCCTTTATGAGCATATAACATCAAATATATATATACACTTTAAAGATTTTATTTTATTTATTTGAGAGAGAGTGAGAGAGAGAGAGCATGAGAGGGGGAAGGGTCAGAAGAAGCAGGCTCCCCACCGAGCAAGGAGACCGATAACATCAAATATATTAAAAATAGCTTTGTTGAGGAGAAAATATTCTAATATAAATGTTTTTTGAGAAATACATCACAGAGGTAAATTTTAAAACAACACCTGGTGTTCCACATCAAGTAACTGCCCATATACCAAAGTGCGTATGTGTACACACACACACACAAACACAAGTGTATACATACACACACACACACATATATATACATATGAATATATAAGAATCTAATAAGGGTCTAAACCATTTTTAATGGAAATATATCTAAAAATATACAGTTTTCTACATTCTCGGATTGTATAGTTCAATATGTTTTCTTATTAATGGTTACCACTATGAACATTATTCTATCTCTTAGATTATATCGATATTTTCAAGATATCACATGAAATTTCTGAAATGCTTAAGGTTGTTTTATGCCTATATTAAATAAGCTCAGAAGGTTGTACTTTTATGGCACTTAAGTCTCTTCCCTTCAGAGTGCTACCAATACGTCTTTTCTAGACAGCATATATATAAAATGACTACTACAAATCGGCTGATATGAGGCTTGCTGTATCACTATCCTTATTTTATACATAATTCTAGATTAATAGGTTCTGAGCAAAGACCTAAAACTGAGTGGCTTCACGGCATTCCTAAGGCATAAAACAAAGGGATTTTAAAAATAATGACTGATTTTCTTCAGTGCTTAAAGTCTTCCCCATTTATTTACTGGTGTACAATTGTGTTTTGAATCTGTAATATCACTTAATGTCAGTTAAACAAGTATTACTTGATTTAATAAATAACATAACTGAGTGTTTTAACAAGTGTTGAGTGAATAAATGTAATACCTTTATACTCTATTCTCTCAAGAATAAAAAATGAAGATAGAATTGTGAATTTAGAATATATAGTGAACGTTTAAAAAAGACCTTCAGCTGATAAAGCTGTTTTAAAAAGACATACTCTTAAGCATGTATCAAAAACATCTGGGGCAGGACTAAACAATTTATATCTGTTATTTATGTCACAGTTAATTAAAATTTTTATTTTACTAAGCAATAAACTTCCATTAAAAGCATATAATTATTAATTAAGAATATCTGCAAGGTAAGCATTACCCAAAAAACTACCAGTCAGAAAACAACCAACCAGTATATTGGGAAATACCTAAAACTATACCCGATATAAACCAGGCAAACAAAATTAATTTACTTGCCTTGGTAGCATTTTTGTCTATGAAAAATGAAAACTAGACCACACAGGAGAAATAAAAGGAACAATGTTTCTATTTTTCATTGCAAATTTTTATGTATTCCAGGAGAACAAGATTTAAAAAAAAAAAGGTTTAGAAAAAAGCAGGAATAAATTTTAATGCTGACAATAATAGATAGAACTTTTGGATCAACACCTACCGATTTTTTTCTACTGTTTTCCAGATCTTTGAGTTCATTCTCGATTTTTGTGATTAATTCCCTGAGTTCATCAAGATTAGTGCAAATAAGCTAAAATAAAACACAAAAACACAGCTTGATAACACATAATATAAAACACCCAAAATGTGGTAACAGAAGTTTTAACATACACTAAATTCACAATTATTTGTATTTGTAAGAGCAAAAAGCAAAGAGAGCCCCACAAATTTATATTTTAAAAGATACTATTTTTATAATGTATGAACTTCAGGCTTAGGATAAAAATAGCTGAAATTTCAACATTGGTGGTTTCATACCACAACTCCCTGTTCTCAGCTTGCTTTATAATCCAGGTACTTTCTTAACATTATTAACTTTCAGCCCAGAATGACAAAGATCTGGAAACTCACCCTAGATTTCACAGGTTACTAAATCACCTTTAAGAAATGCTTCATCAGGCAGTCTCCTAGTTGGTGAATAAATGCATCCCTGTCATTATACCTTTGATTTGGTTTGCTAACTATATGATTAAACTAATTATATTGCTAAGAAAGAAGGATTTCCACTGTCTGTAATATAGTCAAAGAATAAATGAAATTAAGTACACATTCTTAATATGATCTTAGTAGTCTTTAATAAAACCATCTTCACAGATAGCATCTATTTCCTTTCATAATTATGCAGTTCATTTTACTTCACTTTGGTAATGTTGGCAAATGGCCAAAATAATTGGGTTTTAGTTATGAATAATCAAACTAGTTTGTCTTAACTACTAAAGCTTTAAACAGTGAAGTGTCAGCAACAACAAAATATTAATAACTACATTTTAGTTCTTATAAAATTATAGTTTTTCCCAATATGTTGAACTTTTTTCCTAAAATAATTTAAGCTATTTTAAAAAATCTATAATGAAAAAGAAACAGGTTTCTAAAACAAAACTACAAGCACATAAAGAGGAAGTTTTACATTAATGAAAGTCCTGTAATGTTTATACTGTGATAATTTAAAAAAAATACATTTATAAAGCTATTAATTCACCATAAGATTTTTATCAGCCCATGTTTGTTACACTCATTAATCTTTGTGTAAGGGTATTGTTTTCCTAAAAGGCGTATTTCATGTAAAAGAAAACAAAAACAACAAAAGAAAAGGGGGTTACAACAAGATCATTCCTAGTGACTACTGTGACAAAAATGGGAAAGTAGGACTCCTTTAAATTTCCTTTATTAAGTTATACCATATGAAATCACTGCTATGCCTTTGATCTACATAAATGGCGATATGGTTCAATCTAATAGGCTAAGAAAAAATGATCACAGATATAATTAGTATTAACAATTATTATTAGAAATGTCTACATAACTTCAAACTCAAAGAACTGACAATGCAGAGAAAATATGCATTTAAGTAACCCAAATTAAATAATTCCAGAGTAGAAAATAGTACATAATGATGTAGTAGGACAGTGCTGCTGATATTTATTATAAACTACACATTCCCATTTGCCAGATCTAGAGTTATGGAAGAAATGCTGATAGGCAGTGGACTGGACAACTATGTGAGTCCCTCTAGAACTTGGTAATCTCTTCATCTTCTATCTTATTGGCCCCATATCAGATTTTTAGTAAGTACTCAGCGGGAACTAAACTTCCATTGTATAATCTGCTATTTTGACCACTGTGTCAAATTTGCCCCAGAACTTGCAGATGTTTACATGCCTTTTCACTTAACTTGGTGCACTAAATATCACAGCACAGATTTCTCATTTGCACATATGGCAAAGCTCAGAGGAATTTTCACTTGCATCTTAGATGTCTCATTATACAAGGAATAAGGGTACATTTTGCATATATAGTTTGTAGAAACTTACAGTAACAATGAAAACATACTGCAACTAGCTAGACACACTAAGACACTTAAAATCTTTCAAGTCATGGGATCAATAAATATTTATATTCTATTTAAAGGAAGAGGTAACACAGTTCTGAAGTCAGACTCAATTATTTCCACAACTTAAGAGCTATATAAAACAGTACTTTGATGTGGCTTACCTAGTTAGTAAGTAAATCAGTGCTTCTCAAACTTTAATGTGCATAAGAATCACCTGGGAATCTTGTTAAAATGGAGTTTTTGATTTAGTAGGTCTGAGGTGGGACCTGAGATTCTGTATTTCTAACAAGTTCCCAGGTATGGGCTGCAGATCATACTTTTAAACAGTAAGGTACTAAATGATTATGAATTCCAAATCTACATGGCTCCGAAACATTCTGGTACTATGTAGCTAAGGAAGATGAAGATTCAAAAAGACTAATTTCCAAATAGGGGATAAAATGCTGAATTAAATGCACAATGATAAGTATTCCTTAAATGACATGACTCTTAGACGTAAATTTTGTTGAATTTGAGGGTGAAATATTTTTAGCAATATTTACTTTGAATTTCTCTTAAAATGAATAGCTACATAACAATTTACAATCTCTTTCTATACTCTGTACAAATAGATATACCTAATACAGATAATCAAAATATAGAGCCAAGTTAAGCTCTGAGAAAATTCTTGTGTAGGAACATCATTCTAATTGTGTTACTAATACTGAAAGAGAAAACAATCTGATTCATGCCAATATACCCTCTATTCCTTCTCTTTTACATAGTAAGGCATACGTGTGGCCTTCAAACTCGACTCAACTTCAAATCTTTTAAAAACAGAATCAATCCTATAATAAAGTTCATCTACATAAGGAGAACAGAAGCATTTTTTTTTTTAACAAAGCAAAACAACTTATTAAAACCTCCTTATTACCTTGAATTTGAAAAACATATCTGAGGCTCAGGGCCTACAGGGGTAAAAAAGGAAAGCTACACAGCAGGTCGGATTACAGTTAGATCACACTGCTAACACTCATGAGAGGTTTTCAGTCATACTGCAGAAATTACAAAAAGAGTTTTATCCCCCAGGAAAACCTCTTGAAGGCTTCACTCTCTCCCTCAAGTTAACATTTCACTTGAGGCAACCCATGACAGCGCCACAAAATCATAAATCTTAGAGCTGAGAAGTACTAAGAATATGTAATTTTTGGACTAAAAAGATATCTCTCCAATTCATATACAAACTAATTAAAACTAACAGAGGTAAAGTAACCTAAGATGACACACTGGTAGAGGAGACCAGAGAACATAGGACTCATCCACCTCCTGATATAACATATTCTTTAAGGGGTCTTTCTAAACAAAACAAAAAATCTAATAACAATAGAACATGTATTATAGTTTTAGAATTTATTTTATACCTAAACTTTCATTTCTATTCAATGGTAAATATTAAAAGGCCCTCTCTTCAACTCATGAAGCAGGAATGTGTATATATAGAGGGAGAGGGAAGGTTGTGTTGAGATCAAAAGAATTCAATGACCACATCTCAGAAAAATTGCAAAATAAATCATTCCTTACTTTATCATTACTTCACACTATAAATTGTGCCCTTTGGGTTTATACTCAATAGATCTGAGAAACAATTACTTTATTTGTTCCAAAAAGGACATAAGGTAGCATACAAAACTAAAGCAATATAGTAAATTACATGAAAAAGCAAAGGGAAAACAATGCAGAAGTTAAAATGAATCGCTCCAAACAAACTGGATCTCTCATTCATCACCATGCTAATACAACAAACCTACACTTTATTATAAAAATTGTAAGCAGAATATTAAATTCATGGCATAAATTCAAATTTCATATTGTATTTAAACTAAAATTATATTAACATCTTAAAACTATGAGGACAGGAAAATTCCTTCTCATTTCTTATAATCACCATACCAAGGACAATGACTGCTTCAAAACCTGCAAATAGGATATCATTGTGTGATGTGAAAAATAAGTCTGATTAACAAGATATATATATTTATTAACGAGATATGTTTCTTTCAATGCACAACATTTGAAAATTGAAAGAGTTTTAAGAGGGAAGTAAAACCCATACTGTTAGAAATGAAAAAGCTGAAGCTGAAAATATTTACATTAAGAGGTAGCAATTCAAAATAATATAATCAAAAGGTCCTTAACACAGTGAAGCAGTCGAACTCCAACTTTAATTTTGGACTCAATTTGTTACACTGAGGGTCTCAATTTGTTACTTTAATTCATATCCTTTAGTTTCTCCACTGGTTAAATGGAGAAATACAGTTTTTTTTCAGAGGTATGTTAAGGATCTGTGAGTTTATACTTATGTTTGAAAACAATACTACTATGTAAGTCTTAGCAGCTGGATTCTGGATTTCCTCTGCAAAGCAGCCTTTAGAATAAGTCACAGGTATGCAACAGTAGCAAGAATGCATTACATTCAAAGATCTTGGTTACCAATGAAAAGCAAAGTCATGGTAACTAAGGCTCTTACATTATTTTATTTTATTTTTTTAAAATATTTTATTTATTTATTTGACAGAGAGAGACACAGCAAGAGAGGGAACACAAGCAGGGGGAGTGGGAGAGGGAGAAGCAGGGGGAGTGGGAGAGGGAGAAGCAGGGTTCTTGCCGAGCAGGGAGCCTGATGCGGGGCTCGATCCCAGGACCCTGGGACCATGACCCGAACTGAAGGCAGCCGCTTAACTGACTGAGCCACCCAGGCGCCCCAAGGCTCTTACATTATTTTAAAAACTGATCTGAGACTTTACTTACTGAAACACACTAAGTTTTAAAAATACTTTCTAAGACTTTGTTACAATTGTGTACAAAAAGACAATTCACATAATACTAGATTTCTCTTTCAAATATTAAATTTTAAAAAAAGGTGTTCTGGCAAAAATTAAGTTTATTAAGAAAAATGATATTATATTTATTATATAAATATAATATATATAATATTTATATATATATAGTCTTTCTTATATTACAAAACTGGTAAAAAATAATTTAGTCAATTTAACAAAGTCGTAAGTAATTGTTAAATATGATATACAAGCTTAAATCACCAACATGCTAAATACTAAAAATAAAAATATTTCCTAATTTTTTGCACCTATTGCTAAATAAAAAAAATCTAAGTTCCCCTATATGCCAACTATATAACCACCATAACACTACACTAGGGCTAAGCATAAGTTTTCCCTCTGATTAATACAATGATGCAAATATTACTTGGTTTTTCACTTTTCAAATTATTGTAGGCTTAATCATGACATTTCATGATTTATGAAATATGACCAAATTCAAGATTATTTCAAGGTCTTAAGTAGCTGAAAAAAGTGGTTAAGGTCAATAATAGATGCTTTTAAGCCAGTTCTTAATTGATTTTCCTACTCATAACACTACTTATGTCTGAAGCATCTGGCCTGCTTATTTGAAAAAAATAAATAAGAATAAATAAAATAGTAAGCTCTATCATTTAATCCTTACAACACCCTATGAAGTAGGTACTATTATTACCCGACTATACAGAGGAGGAATTGGAGGCACAAAGGGCTTAAGAATACAGTTAGTGGTAAAGCTGGCACTAGAACCAATGTAGCTTGGTCCCAGAATCCATATGCTTAACCACTATGCCCATTACTGGTACCACCTAGACCCACTGAATCAAGGATGAAATCTTGGAAAATAAAACCCAGGAATTTTCATTTTTAATAAAGGCATCACATTATTTTTATACTACCTAAAGTTTGAGAACCACTGACATAACTCTTGGAACAAGTGGCACAGATATGGTTAGTCCCTTTACAATAACATACAAAAATAAATCCAATCCACCATTTGAATATCTATAGTGTATACCTTAAATAAAGGTGGGATAATTATTTTCTAAACTGAGGTATAGATATTAGGTGTACATGTAAGTAAACACGGATTCCTCCCGAAGCCAATAGGCAGACAAGGTTAATTTCTAGCTTTAAAAAAAAGTCGGGGGTGCCTGGGTGGCTCAGTCATTAAGCGTCTGCCTTTGGCTCAGGTCATGATCCCAGGGTCCTGAGATCAAGCCCCGCATCAGGCTCCTTGCTTGCCAGGAAGCCTGCTTCTCCCTCTCCCACTCCCCCTGCTTGTGTTCCTGCTCTTGCTGTCTCTGTCAAATAAATAAAATCTTTAAAAAAATTTAAAAAGAAAAAAGCCAACAAAAACATTGCCACATTAAAAAGTAGTCGAGGTCAAAACAGGATTCCCTTTTTTTTATTCATTGGGACTTAACAAAAAATAAACTTCACAATTTAATCCCTCAACACATTTCCCTCTTCACATGTTTAAGTCAATTTAAAGATGGACTAGTCCTTTGGCAAATAAGTCAGGTTTTGCAAAAGGGATCTAATATCTATCCACCAACAGCTTCACTATTTTCAGCAATAAGATATTTTAGATATATATAGTCTTTCTTATATTACAAAACTGGTAAAAAATAATTTAGTCAATTTAACAAAGTCGTAAGTAATTGTTAAATATGATATACAAGCTTAAATCACCAACATGCTAAATACTAAAAATAAAAATATTTCCTAATTTTTTGCACCTATTGCAAATCTTCCAGCTAAACTTTTCTATAAAGTATTTTTATTTCTAATACTAGAAATGTGATATTTAAAGAACTTGGATAAAATGAATAATTTACAGGGGTGCTTGGGTGGCTCAGTCAGTTAAGTGTCCAACTCTTGGTTTCAGCTCAGGTCATGATCTCAGGGTTGTGAGATCGAGCTGCACATCAGGTTCCAAGCTGGGCATGGAGACTCTCTCTCCCTCTCCCTCTGCTCCTCCCCCGCCTCTCTCTCTCCCTCTCTAAAAAAAAAAAAAAAAGGAATGATTTGCAGAATCTGAGGTGCTAAATGACATATTGCTAGAGCTTTTGGGAAGGAAATAAACCTTGCTTCTTTATTATATAATAGTTTCTTACATGTGGGGAACTTCCAAATAATGAAAGAAACTATATATAAAGTTATTTTGAAAGGTGAAACTATAGGTTTTGTCTGTAACAACAAAGTTTACTAGTGACTAATATTGTCTTATCTGCTGTTCTTTGCTTATTTGAAGCAAATGACCTATTTCCTGGGAGACAGCTGTCAATTTTCTTTATGAGTAATATCATGTTATTCATGTTATAAACTAGGCGTAAGAATCGCAGTTCTCATAAGCCTATTCCCCATCCTAGCCACACACACACACACACACACACACACACACACATTCTAGGACACCTTAAGAACTAGGAAGGGATTTTTATTTATTTTAAACAGTTCAATTTGGCTAAATTCATACTTTCACCTTAAGTTTCTGAGAGTGGTAAGCAAATGGTCCGTAACTGATAAAGCATCACTTAGTACTGTGCCTTTCTAACTTTTTTGCTCATGACCCATGGTCAAAAATGTATTTTACACTGCATGCCAGTACAATAAACAAAAGATCAAAACCAAAGTTTCATGAGACGATATTATCCTTACTATATCTGACACACTCATAATTTCTTTTCTATTTTAACTGTTAGCTTAAAAAAGGAATGCTGGTCATGTAATCCACTAGATTAATTTCATGCCTCACTAACGAATACCATTTGCCATTTTAAAAACACTGTCTATGCCACTTATTACATATGAAAGTTCATCTACTAAAATAGGAATGGAGACAAATATCAACAGCAGGCCAGATCTGTTCTGAGATTTACATTCCCGGGGAATTTTAAGGGATTTGAGGGGGAAAGTGAATGGGAAAAATAGCAAAAGGCTTTGATATCAGTGACAGAATGACAATATACTACTAAAGTACCGAATAAGAGGTATAAGCAATGATTAGAAAGTCCTCCAAGTAAAACAGTAAACACACATTTTCCACTAAATATCCTGTAACCAAGGTTATATTATATAAAATGATTTTGTAAAAGTATTTGTAATTCATTCTAAGAATGTCATTAAAAATATTCTATCCTAAAATACTAAAAGAAAATATGTCTATTTTCTTTCATGGCTCATTTAAAAATATTAAATTTACCAACTAGTAACTTCCATAAAAACACTTCCAAAAATAAGATTTTTACTGAAAAATAGATGTGTCTACATTTTTGAATATATATATTAAACTCACATTATACATTATCAATATTTTCATAGTTATTACTCTATTTTCTTCTTGACTTGAGACTGACAAAAATTCATTTTAACATCACTTATTTTTTGGAAATTAAGTATTATAAAACTTTTGAAACTGGATTGGACACAGTAATACAAAGAAATTTTTTTAAAAGGATCATTTGAAGAAAACATATCTTTTATAAAATAGAAAATAAAAGTATTATTTAAAGTGAGATTCTCTGCTTATTCTAGTACCAGCTACAAATGAAACGCTCTTCACATAATATGGCAGTAAGTATACTTTTTTCTTTTTGCAGAAATGTTTAAAGACCATTCAATTAAATGTTACTTAATACTCTCTCTGAAGTTCGTATATAGCTAAGAGTTAAAAGATTCGTGTTTTAAGTTAAGTCTACCATTTCTACAGTGCCCAAATAAATGAAAATAAATTGCTTATTTACAAATTATTTACAAATTATGATTTGTTCTTGGAAGACTTTCATGTACACATTTACTTTCATATATTATGTTATATAAATGTATATTTACTAATATATAATATATATTCTATTAAACTACTTCTGCAAAGCAGTATAGCATATAAAAAAACAGAGATTTTTGGCTATCAAAAGACAAAAACAAAGGTAAAAAATTTTGAAACATTAGATTCAATCTTAGCTATGCCTTGCACTTGAAGGGAAAAAAGTCACAGATGGAAACATTTCACTGAAAGTATGTGTGTTACACTGGAATTTAGCCAATCTCTTTAGGAACAATATAAACACTAAAACAAATAAACTAAAAAATGTTGAGACAAAATTGAAACATTTACCTGGAATTCTGGTACAGTAGGTGACTTTGTGACAGTTTTCCTCTTCTTTGTGATTGCTTTTTTAGATATGGATTTTTTTCCTTTCAAGATTAAAAGAGAAAAACTTCACAATACTGTTTATAGCACTTCATTAACAAAAACCAAATTACATAGAACCTTGAAAGTTAAAATATAACTAACAGATGGCTGCTAGTGAGTCAAATAAAAATGATGAATCAAAACAAACCCCAGTAAAAGCAAACATTAAACTATAACTACCTGTAACAGACATTATTAACAAACGCGGGTTTCTTTACATATGAACCAAACTATCAAAATCTGCAATGAGTTGAATGGAATCAGAATTTATTATAATAAGATTTGGCAAAAAAAAAAAAGTTACATTACTACTGCTCAGTTAAAATCTAATTCACAACTTAAAATGAGATTACATAAGAAAAAAAAAAATCTTACCTTTTAACAATGACTTCCATAGTCAGGAACTTGCATAAAACTATACTCTGAAGACTATGGTCTAAAGGCCAACCTAATGTAAAGATCCTCTCAGCAGCTTAGGAAACAAGGTTTTTCTATCCCTTAGCTCTGCACTCACTTAATGGGCTGCCTCTGAAGTATTCAATAACCAGTTTTAAAACAAAGTAAAAATCTTCCTTTAAAAAGTGCATCTAGTCATTTGTACAATCAGAAAATACTGAGGAAAATCTACATTCTTAAAGAAATCCAATTCATATCACATATTGAAGTATATCTATTCTGTGTATTTAACATGACAAAAGAGATACACACATGCACATAATCTCTATTTTTAGAAAGGAACATCTTAAAGTATGTTTTGTTTCCACTTGCACTTAGCAAAATCAGTTAATAAACTGGTTGTTAATTATTCAACAAACATGAGATACAGGGCACTGTACAACTTATGGGGACAACAAAGAATTATAAAATGGAAATCCTGTCCTCCTGGAGCTGCAAAATCTATGTAAGGGAATAAAAAAATAATCAGAAACACTTAAAAGTTAATTTTAGTTCACAATCATTACTAAGCTAAAATCAGCTTAAAAGTTACTATTTTTTCAGAAGGGAAAATGAGTACACAATGTAACTCTGCTCAACATAATCCCTATTGCTCCTTTCTAAATATGTTCCTATACAGATATGATCTTCCATGCAAACAGTCATTTGATTGCAACATTAGGCACAATTCCAATTAATTGTATTTTCTCCTGTATTCTTTTTTAACCATATCACAGAACTGTAATTTGATTATTTCTAACTTTTGACTCAGTAAAAATGCATGTATACTATGCTTGAACTACTGCAAATTTTGCGTTGCTGAGGTTCACATGGATTTTACTGTCTTGTTCTAGTAAGTATCAACCTGTTGTCATCTGACATTTACTTTTAATTAAAATAACCTAACATATCCATATTCCTCATCACTGTTATTTGTTTCTGTGCTTACACAGAATCTAAACGACAACTAAACTTCTACAAAAATAGGTAAGTGGGTGGTCTACTTAACCAATATTCAGGGAGAAATGATTAAATTCTTGGTATCCCTATAATATAGCTAGAGTAATTGATTTCGAACCTGGGTACAATAGGTACCTCTCAAGGGGTCTCATGAATTTGGACAGAAGAATGCCTTTCCTCTGTAAACTATCTTTACCATTTTTTAAAGTTCATAGGAAAAGATTTAATGGCCCTAAGTCTGGGAAAGCTATCAAAACAATTTGAAGGAGATCTGAAATCCTTCCTTATCCCCCTACCCACAGCACTGCTCTAATTAGCTTTTTAAAAATCACTTAATTTGGTATTCATAAGCACAATAGAGGTCACCCTTGATATTCCCAATAAATTTCACACTGTTGCCACATAGGCACTAAACTCAGGTACTAAATTTTCAGTTAACTCTAGAAGTCACTCTTATTTTAATGGATTAAGCAGCTGAAGTGGTTACTGAGTATTTCCTTTCACCATGTCATTAGGATACTTAAATGTGATTAAGTAAATGGAAGTAGTATTCTGTAGTGGTTTTAAGCTTGAGTTTTGGAACTAAACTACTGGGTTTGAATACCAGTTTTAATCACCTACTAACTGCAAATTGCTTTATTTCCTTGTGTAGTTTCTTTATCTATAAAACAGGGATAATGATATTACCTAATTTCTTTGTGAAAATTAAAGAAATGAAAACATGTAAAGAGCTTAGACCACTGTTAGGCACATGGTTAAGTGATAAATGTTAACTGTTATTATTTCCCTTAGCTAAGCCATGATGATAAGGGTCTAAAATAAGTATTACCTTTTAACCTTCTTCAAATTCTTTTATTAACTTACTCCTTTTCTTAGTTCTTGCCCATATGTCCTCTGTGCAACACTCTACTTTGTACGTATATTAGTATAAGCACTTATCATACAGTATTATAATGATCTGTTTATGTTTCTCATTCTTACTAGGTTGAATTGTTGACAACAGACATCACATTATTCATTTTGTATTTACAGCATTTTTCATACAAAAGTTATGAGAAATGATCCTTAAAGAGAAGAATCTTACTTTTCAAAGAAATTTCACCAGTCTGGAAATAGGAAAAGGAAAGTGGGTAATGGCTTATAATTCTTAGGGTCCATCTGAGTCTTTTTTTTTTTTTTTAATAAAGAAAACACTGACAACAACTTTAAATAATTTACACATTTTACCAAAGAGTTTCACATGACTAGGAATGGTAGTAAGACCACTAACATTTATTGAGACTCTACTATATATCAGACAGTTAGCAAGATAATTTATACGAATTACCTCAGTTAATCTCAAAACAACCCTCCAAGGTAGGCAATACCTCATTTTAATGTGGAATAACTGAAGATCAAAAAGATTACTTAACTTACTCAAGTGTTACACTGTAAGTAAGCACCATAACCAGGGATTCTAACTCCAAAGTCCAAGTTCTTTCCATTATGTAATTCTACCTCTCGAAAATCATGGTTACATTTATTGACTCCTACCACATGCCAGTCACCATGTTAAGTACTATGCATTTGGTATTCCAATTAATCTTTTAATGACTACAGCAAGGTAGGTATTACCTCATTTTTCACAGATAAACAGGATAGCAATACATAAATAAATTGATGGAGGACTTGTAGCTAATATGCACTGAAACAGTTATTTGCACTAGATCTGTCACACTTCAAACCTGTGCTCTTTTTTATGATAAAATATTGTATTCTTTCAAACCTGCAGGAATGTAATCTGATTCTGATTGATTTCAGAGCATCCCTTTTGATTAGGATTAGAAGATTTGCATGTACTATTAGTATCTTCAGTCTATACCCTCATAACAATTTGAACACAAATTTTCCTGTATTCTTCAGTAAAAATTGGCTCTTCCTTTTTATGATACTACTTTTAAAATGGAGCATGGGATACTACAAAACCACAGTCTTTATTTGGTAATTTGTTTTTGTTCCAGGGCAAGATATATACAGGGCAAGTTACATACTGCCCCCCAGTGGGCTTCTGTTCCTCTAACACATGCTTGATCATACTCCAGGTCTTTACCCCCACTGCCCTAAGTTACCTGGTCCCATAAAACAGAATACAATTCTCAGATCTAGGAGTGTACTAAAGTCAGAAGTCACTTAAAGCATATGAAGAATATAATTCAACATAATTCTTGGGCCTAAAACATAGACATGGGCAAAAAGTGAGTGTCAATTTGTACCTGGAAAATAGATAAGAAAAACTTAACTACTAAAACTTAGTAATTAGTGCAGCCTAAGGAAGCTTTTTTAAAACTATGTTGAGAATAGCTGTAGTAAAGGAAGCCCAACTTGAGAGAAAAACAATGTAACTAAAAATATATTTTACATTATAACTTAGGCACAGAACTCTATAGTCTTCCAGAATGTGGAGATAAATCTCTTAACTAGAAAAATAATGATTATCATCCCCAAACCAACTCCTCTTTCCTCAGTTTCTTATTCCTCATCTTTACCCTTCTCCTTCACCTGCTTTCCTTGCCTATCTTCACTTTTGGCCCCTTGAACTATTCAAACTTCCATTTCAAAGCCCTCCTAGATTTGACCTTCCCACATTCAAAAATTATCCTAAGGGGCGCCTGTGTTGCTCAGTCAGTTAAACAACTAACTCTTGATTTCAGCTCAGGTCATGGTTTTGGGGTCATGAGATTGAACCCCGAGTTGGGCTCCGCGCTAAGTGCGGAGTCTGCTGGAGATTCCCCCCACCTAAAATAAATAAATAAATCTTAAAAAAAAATTATCCTAACACATTCACTATTTTCTCGGTGCTTTCATTTTAGGAATCATAGTAAGTGAATGGATACTAAGACATTAATCACTGTTAAAAATAAAATGCCAAGGGCATTTGTATTATTAAATAGTGAATCTGGGAAGTATCTGGAATGTGAAGTCACAGAAATGGAGTCTAAATTTGACTTTTTATTTACTTAGTGTGCATGTCTTGAGCAAATATATTCTATACAAGTTTCTGGAGTGTTGTATCTCTAAGTAACCAATTTGACCTTAACAAAACAACTGATTTTCCTTCTATTCTTCTTGCCTATAAGCAAATTTCTCATCATACTAGTAATTTTTTTAACACTGTCATATAATTCAATAACGACTATTTTTTTTCCTTTAGCTTAAATACTAAATCAGTTGTCAAAATTTACTAGTTATTGCAACAACTCTCTCGAAACATTATTTTCTTCTGTCAATGTGCTAGAAAAGTCATATAAGCATTCTTTATCTGGATTTAGAAATTTCCTCTTCCTAAACTTACCTTCAACCCCTTCATCTAAACCCTGCCGGTTTCTTTTTATAGCTTTTTAATGGTGGTGTAACTACCCTGTAAGATCCTTTCTCCTAATCCTGCCACTTATTAGCTGTGTGACCTTGGACGAGTTAATAAACCTCTTTGTGCCTCAGTTTTTTAAATCTATAAAATCCATATATTGGGGAACAATATCATTTAATGAAGTTTTTATGGAAATTAAATGAGAAAATATGTATGAAGGCTTAGAATAGTGCCTGGCATACAGTTAGCATTATGAGTATCAGCTTCTGGAGGGGAAAGAGTACAACGCATTAAAATTAAAGGACAAGGTGTTCTATCAATCCTTTTATTCTCTTGTATCTTGGCATCTTGAGTTGGTCCTCTAAAAATTTTCCCCATAAAGATACACATAGTTAGGTTCTATAATCTTATCAACAAAAAACTGTAAATTCTTTTACAGTAATGGGCCAGAATGTGATCAAATATTGTAGATTACACTGCTTAGTTATTCCCTATAAAGGAGCTTATTGCTTTTTATACATTATGTCTTACTTTAAGCTGATTTCCTTGCACTGGGTGCCTAGTTCAATTATTTAAAATAGCACCACCTGCCCAGAAAGAGATCACCCAAAACTGGCATATTCTCATCATTCAAACATTTCTAAAACCTCAACTTTGCAACTTTTTCCTTAAGTTTTTCTCTGTGTTTTTTCCAGTGACACCAGCTTAATTATACCCCCATGCTTTTGCTCACATTGTAACCATTTTTCATCTATTCAATCCCCATTATTCTTCAAAGTCCTTTATCCTCTGTGAAACCTTCTGAGACTTTATAGCACACACTGATTTACCCTCCATTTGACCTTTTATTCTGTTTTAATTATATACTTAACAATTATTAAGACAAATTATTTACCACTTTTGAGCCTTAGTTTATTCACTTATGAAAGAATGACACCACTTGTCTTATTTATTTTAATCAGTCTAGAGGAGCTACCACAAAATGATTTCATTAAAAATAATGACCATGTGAGGATGGGGAAAAACCCTCCAAACCAAATTGGTTGAAATGAATAACTTAAAATACCATAAGCTTTTTCTAAAAATTAATGTATCTTTAATCATTTTTGCCTATTTTTTCAGGTTTTATAAAAAGTCCTCTATCTTTTAAAATCTACTTTATTTCAGCCAACTCTACCTCCTCTACACAATCTATAACAGAATATTATTGAAAACAACCAAAATGACCAATAGTTGGTTAAATAACTACAAAATACACATAACAGAATCCCATGCAGTCATTTAAAATGATACTGCAGAAATCTATCACACAAAGATATTCATGGTATATTGTTATGTGGAAATAAATAGATTGTAAAATGGTATTAGTCCAACCCTATTCAAAAATATAAATGTTTTAGAGGGACATAAAAGACGCATATTAAGGGGTTAATCTTAGTTATATCTGAGTAACCACATTATGTGTGTTCATTTACTTGATATTCAATAGATTCCTAAACAATGTGTTGGTCACTATGCTAACTTCTGTCCTCAACAATGTTATTAAATAGGGGTGTCTGGGTGCAGTCATTAAGCGTCTGCCTTTGTCTCAGGACATGATCCCAAGGTCCTCGGATAGAGCCCCACATCGGGCTCCCTGCTTGGCAGGAAGCCTGCTTCTCCCTCTCTCACTCCCCCTGCTTGTGTTCCCTCTCTCTGTCTCTCTGTCTCTCTCTCTGTCAAATAAATAAATAAATAAATAATCTTAAAAAAAAAAAGTTATTAGAGGAGAGACAATCATCCAAATAATCTAGAAATAAATGCAACCATTATAAATAATTTTATTAAAAAGAAGTATCTGTGCTTAATAAGCAGGCACAACAGGGAATATTCCAATGTTTTCCTATTCTATAATGTTTCTAAGAGTAAGAAACAGGCTTAAATAATTCTGGAAAACAGTATGGAGGTTCCTCAAAAAGTTGAAAATAGTTACCATATGACCCAGCAATTGCACTACTGGGTATTTACCCCAAAGATACAAATGAAGGGATCTGAAGGGGTACGTGCACCCCGATGTTTCTAGCAGCAATGTCCACAGTAGCCAAACTATGGAAAGAGCCAAGATGTCCACTGACAGATGAATGGATAAAGAAGATGTGGTATATATATACAATGGAATATTATGCAGCCATCAAAAGGAATGAAATCTTGCCATTTACAACGATGTGGATGGAACTGGAGGATATCATGCGAGCAAAATAAGTCAATCAGAGAAAGACATGTATCATGACGACCTCACTGATATGAGGAATTCTTAATCTCAGGAAACAAACTGAGGGTTGCTGGAGTGTTGGGGGGTGGGACGGATGGGGTAGCTGGGTGATAGACACTGGGGAGGGTATATGCTATGGTGAGTGCTGAGAATTGGGTAAGACTGTTGAATCACAGACCTGTACCTCTGAAATAAATACATTATATGTTAAAAAAAAGAAGATAGTAGGAAGGGAAAAATGAAGGGGGGCAAATTGGAGGGGGAGACAAACCATGAGAGACTATGGACTCTGAGAAACAAACTGAGGGTTCTAGAGGGGAGGGGGGTGGAGGGATGGGTTAGCCTGGTGATGGGTATTAAAGAGGGCATGTATTGAATGGAGCACTGGGTGTTATATGCAAACAATGAATCATGGAACACTACATCAAAAACTAATAATGTAATGTATGGTGATTCACATACCATAATAAAAAAAATTAAAAAATAAAATCTTTTAAAAATGTAAATTTAAAAAAACAGGCTTAAATAACTAAATAAAAATGAATTAAAAAATTAAGAACCAGAAAGAAAACTCTGAAAAAGGTAAAAATGCTTTAAAGTTGCAAAACTGCCTCATAGTGCTCTAAAATTATCAATCATTCTCAATTTGTCTTTGTACCTTCTACTAAAAATTATCTCCCAGCTACTAAATTTAGAGATTCCACCAAAAATTAAAGCCTGTAGTAATCAACATAAGATGGATATTAACCACAGGTAGAATTTAGTTCATTCTAAATGGAGGTTCGTGGATGGCATACCTTATCCCAAAGCATATTGCACAAGAATGTTATTACTTGAAGAAAAGCTGTGTGTTCAAATAAACTTGAAAAATACTAGGTTAAACAAAACTAAACAGTTCCTTTTCCCAGAGTCCTTAAAACACAGGTCCAGAATAACCTATCCACGATTCTGAAATCTAAAAGGTTCTCAAAACTAAAGTTTTAAAAATAATTTATATGGTAGCAAAACCTGACATGAACTGTTCTGAGGTTCTTTATAGTCTTCATCTCATTTAATCTGACCATTCACACATTTTTCTGTAGAAATTATGTGTTTACTTAGGGGCTACCCCAACTTAACAGGGGATGTTACTTTCTAAACATATACATCATAATAGCCTTCTATAATCTGATAATTTCTGAATTCCAAAACATATCTAAGAGTGTTTTAAAATGCATTGTGGACTTGTACTAATGCACAATGTGAATCTATCAGAGGAGCATTTCCACATTTTCCAAAGTTGTCACCATGGAGCTCACTTTTAAAAAGAGTAGAAAGAGGAAACTGGATTAGGGTATGCCCAAAACTGACTATATAAAGCCATAATGTCTTATAACTAATAACAGAGCCCAGGGCAAAGCCTCAGAAAGACAAGTGTACTGAAAATGATGTAAAACAAATTGTGTTTTGTTGTTATAACATTTTATGTAACACTGTTATAACAGAAAGGAGTTTAGTATCTGATAAAGAAAGAGAATGGGCTTACCCAGTACTAATAAGAGAGAAAGAAACTGTGTTTGCCAGATTCAAGAATTTTCGTTACTAAAGACTAACTTTCTAAAATCTCTGAAGATAAAATTAGAAAGTATACAGGCAAGTGCATTTTATTTCATGCCTGTAAGCTTTCTGTACCCACCTAAATACAGGGTACACAGGTACCTGCTGAATTTGCTTCTGAGTTTTTTTCATTCACTCATCTAAAACTGGACATGAAACTCCCACAGATTTTCTCTCTGATCTACAAATACTCTGATCTTCCATTTAAAAAAATGTAGCAACACTTTAATTGCTTACAATAGAAATTCCTTTTAATCCAATGCTTAGCAGTTAATATTTTTACTCTGCTATTGGTATAGTCTGTATAGGAGCTACATCAGTATCTACCCCCATTAAGTCATAATTACCTTTGAACACATGAATAGTAGGTCATGAATAAACACTTAATAAAAGGTTTCAGGTGATACTAATAGAACAGTACTGCACACTTTAGAACTGGAAAAATAATTCCAGTTTAAAACTATTATTTAATATTTTAGAGGCTAACAATTCAAAGAGAACTTGCCAAATCAATCAAACTAAATTTATATAGCCTAATGGGTTATTATAAAAGTTAAAAGGCTTATTTCTGAAAGTTACTTTAAAAAACTGTAGTTTTTCATCACCTGGGTCAATGTAGACCACTTTGTAATTCTCAGTTTAACAAATTCTGCCTGTTCTTTTTTTTTTTTTTTTTAAGATTTTATTTATTTGAGAGAGAGAGAATGAGAGACAGAGAGCAGGAGAGGGAGAAGCAGACTCCCCGCCGAGCAGGGAGCCCGATGCGGGACTCGATCCCGGGACTCCAGGATCATGACCTGAGCCGAAGGCAGTCGCTCAACCAACTGAGCCACCCAGGCGCCCTGCCTGTTCTTAACAGTAAATTCTATGCCTCCTTATCAACAATACATTATATACATTTTAAAATATATTTAATTGTATTTATTTAATTATGGTGTAACAGTGACTATATCAGCTAAACAAAATTCACTCCCTCATTTGCCAACTCATTATCAAATTATTGTCAAATTTTAGCTATCTTTTTTACTGAGGAAAGATAAAAAACTGAAATCCACAAATAATCACAATAAACCACAACTCATTTTAGTAAACAATTCAAGTTTTTCCCAAACAGGCAACTTTTATAACTTTTTAATAAATGGAGTTCATCATCTGCTTTTATCTCACCTATCTTCTTGACAAACAAGACATAAACTGACTAAAAGGCAAATAGGAAAAGCAAAAACACCTGAATAATGAAAGAACAACCAACCATTGAAGACTTTATTTATAGGATTTTTGTTATTGTTTAATTACACGGAGTATTTAAATTTGATGTAAGACAAATGTACAAATCCTCTTACAAAAATATGCTTAATGTCCTCTTAGTTGATGTAATTTTTTTCCTTGTAATTCACAACATTTTTACTGGATATGAAAATATATACTGAAAACACAGTGCTAAAAAATATATGATGTGGGAAAAAACTGAAACCCAGAAAGATAATCTGACTTGCCTTGGTTTAAGTTGCTATGCACTTTATATAGTACTGGGAATGATATCTCCTGATATCAGTGCTTTTTCCATTACACTGTACTGCTCTTAGCCTGGGGAAAAAAAACACTTCTCATAAATGATAGGAACCATTACTTATGGAGAAATTGGTCCAGAGAAATGTAAAAACATAATGTCCAAAGATTTACAACTGAAAATTAAATTAAAATATACTGCACCAGTATTTTTTGTTAGTATACCAAACCTCTTCTGCTCTGGGTTTTAATCATGTGAAAGAATATAAAACTTGACCCCTTAAACACACACACACACACACACACACACACACACTTTCCATTCTGTCATGACGTCAGAGCCTTCCACGATGCCTAACTGGAAGAACATGAAGTGTGCTTAAATGTAATCCTCACCCATTTGTGTTAGCTTACCAGATTTGTGCTTCTTGTGTTTTGCTTTCTTTTTGATGATCAATAACTTATTCTGGATCTCAGGTTTGTAAGATTTGAATGCCAGAGAATGAAGACTTTCACGCTTTCTCTGTAAGTTTTCATTTAAAACATCCTTCAGTTTCTTTTTTTTCTTTTTCTTCTTTTTTGCCCTCATTTTAGTTAGTTTGATTTTCTTGTGACTCTGCTCTAATAGAATGTCCCTTACAACTTTGTGGCAGTTAATTTCTGGATGATCACTGTGACTTCCATTTACATGTATTTGGCAGGATTTTAGAGCATTTTCTTTTAATGGACTGGGTTCAGGCTTTACTCTGGAAGCTTCACCATATTTTTCTTGATTTTCTATAAACCTTATTTCACCTGGACTAAGAGGCTCTCCAAAGCCAGTAACTTCCCCTGGACTGCCTGGTTCCTCTAAATTTTCTTTATAACAATCAGTTTTTTTAATTTCACAGGGCCTGCGAATTCTAATTTCATAGCTGGATTTCACATCCATTTCAACAGAGATGTCATGATTATCCAGGTTCATTTTAGCAGAACCCCAAGTTGCATCAAAATTAAGTTCCTGCTCTTTCTTGAAGCCAGAGGGCAGGGCTCTACTACACCTATGTTCTCCATTACTTGTACTAACATAGTGACACTTCAATTTCTCCAGTTTAATCCGAGGTACTCTTTGTATTTTAATGGGTGGAACTGGAAATTCTGGGGCCTGAAAAGGTCTCTGTTTATAAATCCGTACATCTGCACCACAGAACTGTGGAAAATGCACATAAGCATTCTCTAAATAATCATAACCAAGGATAACTTCCCTGCATTCATGAATAGGCTGTCCAAGTACAGCATCTTGAACTTCTTTTTGTGTTTCATACACAAAGTCACAGAGACCCTTAAGTAACCACACTTTTTGGTAAAAAGGCAGTTCATGAAAAGGTTTTTCTTCCAATGGATTAACTTCTCCAAGAACTTTAAAAAACTGAGGACATAACCCAAGCTTTTCAGCACAGTTATCAGGATTTTCAGTCTGCCCTACAGCAGTATACCACTGCTGTACTTTCTGTCTCAGTGCTGCTTCCCAGGTCCTATAAGGCAAAGTAGGTCTTCGATGTAAGGTAGGTCTGCGATGAGGAGGACTTAACAGAGAAGTCATTATTTTAGAAAGAAAAGCATTACACTGAGGCATCAGAAGACAACGTTCCAATTCATAAAAGACTATTTCTGGCAAATTTAGAATTTGCTGGGCTAAACAAAGAAAATGCCCAATAGCTGGAATTTCCCACATGGTCTCCATACACGTTGGAGCTGCTTGAGCCAGTAGTTTTCTTTCCCATTCTTCTATTTCCTTTTGACTAGCTTCTTCTGCTTCTTTTCTTTCCTGCTCTCGAAGCCTAAAGAAAATTTAACAAATTATACTATTATTAAAATAGAATATACCATAAAATACCAAGTTTTTGGTGTCATATTAATCTTTAGTTAACAAAACTGTTCTAGTTTTCAGCATCAGTACAAAGTGTCCCATTAGATGTACCATTATTTTTCTTCAGACGATGAAATACACATATAAATTGACCCTGGGTTTTATCACTGAAATTACTGCCACCCAAAATAAAATTCTTCAACTTATGATTGTATAAATTTCAAAGTAAATGAAAAAAATTTTTAAGCATATTTACTAAACAAAAGCACAGTTTACTTTCTAAAAGTAATGTGATGTCATATAAGAGCTATAAAGATATTTACATCCTTTGACTCCATAATTCCACTCTTAGAAAGTTATACTAAGATTGTGTTTGTCAGTATTAACTGGTCAGTGTTAACTTTTAACCATATAAGAAAAACTAAATTATAAAGAAGTTGTATTATTAGAAATAGAACTACCCTAAACCCAGCAACTGCACTACTAGGAATTTATCCAAAGGATACAAACATAGTGACTTGAAGGGGCACCCCAATGTTTATAGCAGCAATGTCCACAATAGCCAAACTATGGAAAGAGCCTAGATGCCGATCAACAGATGAATGGTAAAGAACATGTGAGACAGATAGATGATAAATAGATAGACTGACAGATGAAGTATTACTCAGAAATCAAAAATAATGAAATCTTGCCATTTGCAATGACATGGATGGAATTAGAGGGTATTATGCTAAGCAAAATAAGTCAGAGAAAGAAAAATGCCATATGATTTCACGCGTGTGGAATTTAGGAAACAAAATAGATGAACATAGGGGAAGGGAAGGAAAAATAAAATAAGATAAAAACAGAGAGGGAAGCAAACCATAAGTTAAGGGAGACTTAACTATAGGGGACAAACAGGGTTGCTGGAAGGGAAGGGGGTGGGAGGATGGGGTAATTGGGGGATGGGAATTAAGGAGGGCACTTGAAGTAAAGAGCATTGGGTGTTGTATGCAACTGATGAATCACTAAATTCTACTTTGAAACTAATAATACAATATATGTTAATTAAAATGAATATAAATAAAAAAATTTTTAAAATTATAATAAAAACAAGAATGCATAAAGGATCTGAATTGACATTTCTCCAAAGAAGATATACAAATGAACAATAAGCACATGAAAATAATGTTCAACATTATTATCCATTAGAGAAATGTAAATCAAAGCCACTATAAGATAGCTATTCATACCCACTAAGATGACTATAATGAGAGAAAAGAAGTATTGGTAACAGGGGGCGGAGCAAGATGGCGGAGGAGTAGGAGACATGGATTTCGTCTGGTCCCAGGAATTCAGCTGGATAGGGATCAAACCATTCTGAACACCTACGAACTAACCAGGAGATCGAAGAAAAGAATAGCAACAACTCTCTGAACAAAAAAGCGACCACTTTCTGGAAGATAGGACGTGCGGAGAAGTGAATCAGAGGCGATATTCGGGAGGATAGACGGCAGAGGAGGGGGCCTCCAGTGGCCGCTTCTGGCAAATGATAGAGCGGAGGAGCACAAAATCGGAACTTTTAGAAGTCGACTCCACTGAGGGACGTCACTCCAGTGGCTAAGCAGGGGGTGGAACCCTAGCGGGAGGACAGTGTGGTCTGAGGACCCTTGGGCTCACAGAAAGACCAGGGGTGCCTGAGTGTGGCAGAGCTCCCAGGTATCGGAGTGGGGAAGACAGCTGCAGAGATGGAGCCCAGGCGCGGGCTCTCAGCTCGGGGTTGCCATAAACCGTGATCAGCGGCACCGTTGGGCCACTGCTCTTCCAGAAGGGACCCAACAAGCGGCAGATCCAGGGAGACTCCCCTTTCTCCCCCGGGAGGAGCGGGGCGGGAGGGCACCGCAGGGAGCTGCTGGGTTTGGAGACTCCACACGGGGTAGGGTGCCAGAGATAGAAATGCTCGGTCACAGGCCGGGTGAATATGGAGTGTGGCCAGAGACCGGGGAGACGGAAGTGACTGACTGCTCTTCTCTGGGGGCGCACTGAGGAGTGGGCCCCCAAGTTCTCGGCTCCTCTGGGGCGGAGACTGGGAGGCTGTCATTTTCACTCTCGCCCTCCAAAGCTGTACGGAAAGCTTGCAGGAACAAAAGCTCCAGAGAACAAACCCGAGCAGATTACTTAGCCCGGAAGGCAAGGGTAGGGCCCAGGAAGGGCGGGGCAATTCCGCCTCCAACAAAGACATTTGGGACAAACGGCAACAGGCCCAGCCCCCAGAAGATCAGCAAGAACCGCCAGCCAAGACCAAGTTTATGGATCAATGAGAACGGCAGAACTCCAGCGCTAGGGGAATACTACACATAGAATTCAGGGCTTTTTTACCATGATTCTTTAGTCATTCAAAGTGAATTTTTTTTAACTTTTTTTTTTGTAAATTTTTTTTTCCCTTTTTCAACCAACATCTTATCAATCCCTTTTTTAAAAAACATTTTTATTTTTATATTTACAGTCATATTCTATCCTTTCATAGTAGTTACTCCTATTTTTGTTTTTGTTCCTGTTTTTTTTTTTAAGATTTTATTTATTTGACAGAGAGAGACACAGCGAGAGAGGGGACACAAGCAGGAGCAGAGGGAGAGGGAGAAGCAGGCTCCCCGCTGAGCAGGGAGCCCGATGCGGGACTCGATCCCAGAAACCTGGGATCATGACCTGAGCCAAAGGCAGACACTTAACGACTGAGCCACCCAGGCGCCCTCCTATTTTTGGCATATATATATAAGTTGTTCTCTCTTTAAAATGTTGAGATACAGTTTCTTCTAACAGATCAAAATATACCCTAAATCTCTACTGTATGGCTTTGTTCTAGTTTCCTGCCTGATCACATTCTCTCCTTTTTTTTTTTTAAATCCTCTTCTTTCTTTTTTCAAACAACTTATCAATTCCTTTTATAAAATCTTTTATGCTTTTCATCTTTATAGTCATATTCCATCCCTTCATCATATTAACCCTTATTTTTGCATATACATAAATTTTTCTTTCTTTAAACTTTTGGGAGGAACTTTCTTCTAACAGACCAAAATACACCCCAAATCTAGTGTGTGGCATTGATCTATGCACCACCCTGATCATATTTGATCATATTCGGGTTTTTTTTGGTTTTGTTTTATTTTTGTTTTTATCTTTTTCTTTCTTTCCCTTTCTTTTCCCCCGGTTTCAGGGCTTTTCTGATTTGTTTAGAGTATATTTTCTGGGGACGTTGGTACCCCGTTAGCATTTTGTTCTCTCATTAATCTATTCTCCTATGGAGAAAATGACAAGATGGAAAAAATCACCTCAACAAAAAGAACAAGAGGAAGTACCGACTGCCAGGGACCTAAATTTATTGCCAGGTGCAATAAAAAATGGGGGCACTAACTCCTAGGATATATGAGGCAGAAGAGAGAATTAGCGATATAGAAGACCAAATTATGGAAAATGAAGCTGAGAAAAAGAGAGAGAAACTACTGGATCACAAGACCAGAATTCAAGAGATAAGCGATACCATAAGACGAAACAACATTAGAATAATTGGGATCCCAGAAGAAGAAGAAAGAGAAAGAGAGGCAGAAGGTATATTGGAGCAAATTAGAGCAGAGAACTTCCCTAATTTGGGGAAGGAAACAGGCATCAAAATCCAGGAGGCACAGAGAACCCCCTCAAAATCAATAAAAATAGGTCAACACCCCGACATCTAATAGTAAAACATACGAGTCTGAGAGACAAAGAAAAATACTGAAAGCATCTCAGGAGAAGAGATATGTAACCTACAATAGTAGAAACATTAGACTGGCAACAGACCTATCCACAGAGACCTGGCAGGCCAGAAAGGACTGGCAGGATATATTCAGAGCACTAAATGAGAAAAATATGGAGCCAAGAATACTGTATCCAGCTAGGCTGTCATTGAAAATAGAAGGAGAGACAAAAACTCTCCAGGACAAACAAAAACTAAAGGAATTTGCAAACACGAAACCAGCCCTACAAGAAATTTTGAAAGGGGTCCTCTAAGCATAGAGAGAGCCTAAAAGAAACAAAGACCAGAAAGAACACAGACAATAAAGTAATCGTCACCTTACAGGCAAGACAATGGCACTAAATTCATATCTTTCAATAGTTACCCTGAATGTAAATGGGCTAAATGCCCTAATCAAAAGACACAGGCTATCAGATGGGATAAAAAGAAAAGACCCATTGATATGCTGTCTGCAAGAGACTCATTTTAGACCCAAAGACACCCCCAGATTGAAAGTGAAGGGATGGAAAACCATTTACCATGCTAATGGACACCAAAAGAAAGCTGGGATGGCAATCCTTATATTAGACAAATTAGAGTTTAAGCCAAAGACTGTAATAAGAGATGATGAAGGACACTATATTGTGCTTAAAGGGTCTATCCAACAAGAAGATCTAACAATTGCAAATATCTATGCCTCTAACATAGGAGCAAACAATTATATAAGGCAATTAATAACAAAAGCAAAGAAACACATTGACAACAATACAATAATAGCGGGGGACTTTAACACCCCCCTCATTGAAATGGACAGATCATCTAAGCAAAAGATCAACAAGGAAATAAAGATGTTAAATGACACACTGGACCAAATGGACTTAACAGATATATTCAGAACATTCCATCCCAAAGCAACAGAATACACATTCTTCTCTAGTGCCCATGGAACATTCTCCAGAATCGATCACATCCTAGTCATAAATCAGGTCTCAACCGGTACCAAAAGATTGAGATCATTCCTTGCCTATTTTCAGACCACAATGCTTTGAAACTAGAACTCAATCACAAGACGAAAGTCGGAAAGAACTCAAATACATGGAGGCTAAAGAGCATCCTACTAAAGAATGAATAGGTCAACCAGGAAATTAAAGAAGAATTAAAAAAATTCATGGAAACCAATGAAAATGAAAACACAACTGTTTAAAATCCTTGGGATGCAGCAAAGGCAGTCCTAAGAGGAAAGTATATAGCAATAAAAGTCTTTCTCAAGAAACAAGAAAGGTCTCAAGTACACAACCTAACCCTACACCTAAAGGAGCTGGAGAACAGCAAATAAAGCCTAAACCCAGCAGGAGAAGAGAATAATAAATATCAGAGCAGAAATCAATGAAATCGAAACCAAAAGAACAGTAGAACAGATCAACAAAACTAGGGGCTGGTTCTTTGAAAGAAGTAACAAGATTGATAAACCCCTGGCCAGACTTCTCAAAAAGAAAAGAGAAAGGACCCAAATCAACAAAATCATGAATGAAAGAGGAGAGATCACAACCAACACCAAAGAAATACAAACAATGATAAGAACATATTATGAGCAACTCTATGCCAGCAAATCAGAGAATCTGGAAGAAATGGATGCATTCCTAGAGATGTATCAACTACCAAAACTGAACCAGGAAGAAATAGAAAACCTGAACAGACCTATACACACTAAGGAAATTGAAGCAGTCCTCAAAACTCTCCCAACAAACAAGAGCCCAGGGCCAGATGGCTTCCCAGGGGAATTCTATCAAACATTTCAAGAAGAATGAATACCTATTCTTCTGAAACTGTTCCAAAAATTAGAAATAGAAGGAAAACTTCCAAACTCGTTTTATGAGGCCACCATTACTTGATCCCAAAACCAGAATAAGACCCCATCAAAAAGGAGAATTACAGACCAATATCCCTGATGAACATGGATGCAAAAATTCTCACCAAAATACTAGCCAATAGGATCCAACAATACATTAAAAGGATTATTCACCACATCCAAGTGGGATTTAGCCCTAGTCTGGCAAGGTTGGTTCAACAACCCGATATCAATGTGATACATTAATCAAAGAAAGAACAAGAACCATATGATTCTCTCAATAGATGCAGAAAAAGCATTTGACAAAGTACAGCATCCTTTCTTGATCAAAACTCTTCAGAGTATAGGCATAGAGGTTACATACCTCAATATCATAAAAGCCATCTATGAAAAACCCACAGCGAATATCATTCTCAATGGGGAAAAACTGAGAACTCTCCCCCTAAGGTCAGGAACACGGCAGAGATGTCCACTAACACCACTGCTATTCAACATAGTATTAGAAGTCCTAGCCACAGCAATCAGACAACAAAAAGAAATAAAATGCATCCAAATTGGCAAAGAAGTCAAACTCTCACTCTTTGCAGATGATATGATACTTTAAGTGGAAAACCCAAAAGATTCCACCCCAAAACTGCTGGAACTCATACAGGAATTCAGTAAAGTGGCAGGATATAAAATCAATGCACAGAAATGAGTGGCATTCCTGCACACCAACAAGACAGAAGAAAGAGAACCTAAGGAGTCGATCCCAATTACATTTGCACCCAAAACCATAAGATACCTAGGAATAAATCTAACCAAAGAGGCAAAGGATCTATACTCAGAAAACTATAAAATACTCATGAATGAAATGGAGGAAGACACAAAGAAATGGAAAAACGTTCCATGCTCATGGATTGGAAGAATAAATATTATGAAGATGTCAATTCTACCTAGAGCAATCTACACATTCAATGCAATCCCCATCAAAATACCATCCACTTTTTTCAAAGAAATGGAACAAAGAATCCTAAAATTTGTATGGAACCAGAAAAGACCCCGAATAGCCAGAGGAATATTGGAAATGAAAAGCCAAGCTGGTGGCATCATAATTCAGGACTTCAAGCTGTATTACAAAGCTGTCATCATCAAGACAGCATGGTACTGGCACAAAAACAGACACATCGATCAATGGAACAGAATAGAGAGCCCAGAAATGGACCCTCAACTCTATGGTCAACTAATCTTTGACAGAGCAGGAAAGAATGTCCAATGGAAAAAAGACAGTCTCTTCAACAAATGTTGTTGGGAAAATTGGACAGCCACATGCACAAGAATGAAACTGGACCATTTCCTTACACCACACACAAAAGTAGACTCAAAATGGTTGAAAGACCTCAATGTGAGACAGGAGTCCATCCAAATCCTAAAGGAGAACACAGGCAGCCACCTCTTCGACCTCAGCTGCAGCAACTTCTTCCTAGAAACATCGCCAAAAGCAAGGGAAGCAAGGGCAAAAATGAACTATTGGAACCTCATCAAGATAAAAAGCTTTTGCACAGCAAAAGAAACAGCCAACAAAACCAAAAGGCAACTGACAGAATGGGAGAAGATATTTGCAAATGACATATCAGATAAAGGGCTAGTATCCAAAATCTATAAAGAACTTATCAAACTCAACACCCAAAGAACAAATGATCCAATCAAGAAATGGGCAGGAGACATGAACAGACATTTTTCCAAAGAAGACATCCAAATGGCCAACAGACATATGAAAAGGTGCTCAACATCACTCGGCATCAGGGAAATCCAAATCAAAACCTCAATGAGATATCACCTCACACCAGTCAGAATGGCTAAAATTAACAAGTCAGGAAATGACAGATGTTGGCAGGGATTTGGAGAAAGGGGAACCCTCCTACACTCTTGGTGGGAATGCAAGTTGGTGCAGCCACTCTGGAAAACAGTATGGAGGTTCCTCAAAAAGTTGAAAATAGAGCCACCATACGATCCAGCAATTGCACTAGTGGGTATTTACCCCAAAGATACAAATGAAGGGATCCGAAGGGGTACGTGCACCCCGATGTTTATAGCAGCAATGTCCACAGTAGCCAAACTGTGGAAAGAGCCAAGATGTCCATCGACAGATGAATGGATAAAGAAGATGTGGAATGGAATATTATGCAGCCATCAAAAAGAATGAAATGTTGCCATTTGCAACGACGTGGACAGAACTGGAGGGTATTATGCTGAGCGAAATAAGTCAATCAGAGAAAGACATGTATCATATGACCTCACTGATATGAGGAATTCTTAATCTCAGGAAACAAAGTGAGGGTTGCTGTAGTGGTGGGAGTGGGAGGGATGGGGTGGCTGGGTGATAGACACTGGGGACGGTATGTGCTATGGTGAGCACTGTGAAGTGTGCAAGACTGCTGAATCATAGATCTGTACCTCTTAAGCAAATAATACGTTAAAAAAAAAAAAAAAGAAGAAGAAGATAGCAGGAGGGAAAGAATGAAGCGGGGCAAATCGGAGGGTGAGACGTATCATGAGAGACTATGGACCCTGAAAAACAAACTGAGGGTTCTAGAGTGGAAGGGCGTGGGAGATGGGTTAGCCTGGTGATGGGTATTAAAGAGGGCACATTCTGCATGGAGCACTGGGTGTTATATGCAAACAATGATCATGGACCACATCAAAAACTAATGATGTAATGTACGGTGATTAACATAACATAATAAAAAAAATGAAAAAAAAAAGTATTAGTATAAAGGTGGAGAAACTGGAAATGTCTAGCAGTTCCTCAGAAAGTTAAACCTAGAGTTACCACATGATCCTGCAATTCTACCTCTAGGTACATATCCAAGAGAAATGAAAAGATATATCCCCACAAAAACCTGTACATGAATGTTCATAGCAGCATTACTTACAATAGCCAATAACAGAAACACTGCAATTGTCCATCACCTGCTCAATGAGTAAATAAAACGTGGCATATCTGTACAATAGAGTATTATTTCGCAATTAAAAAAAAGTGTTGATATATGCTACAACATTGATAAAACTTGATACTATGTTACTAAGTGAAAGAAGGTGTCCAGAAAAGACTACATTTGTATAATACAATTTATACAAAAATGTCCAGAAATCTATAGAGACAGAAAGTAGATTCATGGTTTCTTAGCATTGGAAAGCTTGGGGGAAACGGAGAATGACTTTTTTTGTTTTGTTTTGTTTTGTTTTGAGAATGACTCTTAACAGTCTTTCTTCTTCCAGTGATGAATGTTCTAACATTGACTGTAGTCATGGTTGAACAAGTTTGTGAATATACCAAAAGCAACTGAATTTTACACTTTAAAATAGGTGACTTGTATGGTTTATCAATTATATTTCAATAAAGCTGCCCCCCCCCCCAAAAAAACCATACAAGGTTTGGAAAGTTGAAATAAGAATAACAACAAAGGAGGGAAAATATAATAATTTATCTTACTCGTGATTTTTCTAGAGAACTGTTTCTCTAGAAAAGGTGTATTAAAGTACTGATATATGACTAATTCCTGGGCTCTAAATGAAAACTGAGGCATGATGTCTGACACTGGCTATTTGTCTGTACTATCACATTGTAATCTGCGAAACAAATATATAGTAAGAACACCTCTTTGCCAATATCGGAACTTTCTCTTTTATGGAAAAAGCCTACTTTTATATTTTTGGCTGAGGGATCACACTATAACTACTGATATTACAGATACAACAAATTATCTGATCAAGTAGTCCTGGTTCATTTTAAACAATTAAAAAAACCTTTCATTTGTGATTTGTCATTTATGTATATTGATCATATTTGAACAAATAATGTTAGGTATTTTTCATAAAATTCAAAATTTTTTTCAAATGTGCTTACAGTTTTGAAGACTAAATCTTTTACTAAATGGAGATACTGGTGGGCTGGTAGAGTCTGGCTTCCTAAATACAAAGCTTGGACTCTGAAAGCCCACACAATCAGCAGAAGGGTGTGCCAGAAACAACAGTCCCTTCCCTTGTCCCCAACTGGGGGGCTGTAAGAAAAATTGTCTTCATAATAGAAGTGGCAGATGGAAAAAAAAAAAAAATCTCTCCTAAGAATTTGTAACTACAAGCTGACTCTCAGTTGGATTTATTGCTCACATTCACATTTCTGGGTGACTGGAAAAACATCACACTAAGAAACAAGTTTAATGTAGTCTCATGCCAAATTTGTTGTCTGGTACTCAAACAGAAAAAAAAATCAAATCTCTAAGGAAATGTACCTTATACCTAGATCTTAAAAAATTCCCACTGATACAGTGACAAAAACTTAGTTCAGTCAAAGATTAACAAAATATAAAGAGAAATAAGGTACTATGAGGGCCAGGGAAAAAATCTACAGATATAGGAATTATAGAACATACAAAATACAATGCTTAGTGAAAAGAAACTGAAAACATGGGTTAAAAAAAGACTATAAAAAACAACAAAGCAGTTGTAAAAAGGAACTAAAGAGAACTTCTAGATATGAAAAATAAAAAAATTAAAAGAAAAAAGATTTACAGTTAACTCCTCAACAGCAACAGTGCAGGCCAACAGACAAGAATATAGTTAACATACTTAAAAAATAACAATCAATGTAAGTTTCCATTCAGAGCAAAAACACCTTTCAAAAATGAAGATAAAAATATTTCAGACAAACAAAAACTCAGTATTTGTGATAAATAGAACCCTACCTAAAGGAAATTCTAAAGGATATACTTCAGATGAAAGGACAGTCATCTTTGCCTTAAGATCAGAGACAGGAAAAGAGTAAAAAAGTGGTGTTATATAATCTATAAGTCATGGCATAAAATAATGATAAAAATGCTTTGTGGACTTTATTATTTTTTTTAATATTTTTTAAATTTATTTGAGAGCGAGAGAAAGGACAACCGAGAGGGGAGGGGGCTGAGAGATAGGGAGAGGGAGAAGTACACTTCCCACTAAGCAGAGAGACCGACATGGGGCTTGATCCCCGGACCCTGGGATCAAGACATGAGCCGAACGTAGATGCTTAACTGATTGAGCCATCCTGGAGACCACTTTGTGGACTTTAAAAAGAAGATAGAATTAAAATACATTACAACAATGGGAAATAAACTGGGCAAAAAACAAAGTTAAAAGTATTCCAAGGTCTTTGCATTAATCAGGAAGAGGGTAAAAATACTGATTGATTTTAGGCTTTGATAAGTAAACAATGAATGTGAAAATTTCTAGAGTAACTACTAAAATAATAGACTTTATAACATTCGGATTAGCAGAGATGGAAACATGGAAGAAAAAATAATACAATAATAAAAAATGGTGGGATGCAGCCAAAGCACTATTTTGAAGGAAATTTATAGATGAAGAATGTATTTTTAAGATGCTGGAGCAGGAGGATCCTGAGCTCACCTCGTCCTATGGACACCAAGGCAACAACTCCATCTAACTAACTCATGCAACTCACTGAAAATGACATGAAGACTGGCTGAACAGACCTTCTATAGGTAGTCAGAGAGAAGGCCACCTATTGAAAAAGGGTAGGAGGGGCAGACATGCAATCAGGAACCAAAGCCCTGGCGAAACTAACCACAAATGGGAGGGACATCACAAGCACAGAGGAGTGAGGGGATCAGTCACACACCCTGGCCCTGGGGACCCACACAGGAAAGACAAGTCTCCATAATATCTGGCTTTGAAATCAGTGGGCTTAACTCCAGGAGCTTTAAAAATCGACAGGGTTTATAACTCCAGGAGAGCAAGAAGGTGATAGGAAACCATGTCTGTGCCCCTAAAGAGCCAACATGCTAAATAGCTTGGTCCTTGTAAGACACAGCACAGAAGTAGCATTTTGAAAAGTGCCTGGGAAGATTTATTTACTAATCTTAGTAAACCAGAAGGGCAAGGATACACAAATTCCTCCAGGGATAAAAGTGCTAACAAGCACCATTTTTCTTACCCTCTCCCAGGTAAGAAAAGAGGTCCTGAGGTGCCCTGTAACACAATCCCCCCTAGTCACCAGAACTAGGTGCTCCAGGGGTGTCCCCTGTGTGGGGTGCATGCACCCTCCAGTTGTGGCTGAACCATGATTGCTGTGAGTTCAGTGCAAATAGCCACATGCAGTTAGAGAGGCAGTGCTATCTTCATCAATCCTGCTAGCACCACGGACCTTGCCCTGGCACTACCCTGTAGACCCATCCCACCCAACCTGCCTACATGAGAGGGCAAACCTCCAAAACAGCCCCTTCCCTGCCATACCATCAGGCAGTCCCACTTGGAACTGATAACACTCCAAACTGACTCCCTGGATGGGGGTGAGGGATGTGTGGGAGAGAGATAACCCTACATGCCAGTGTGCCCATAGTTTCTGCAGCCAGGGCTCTTAGCTGGCTATACAGTGAGCAAGCCCTGACCTTCAATATGCCTGTAAGCTGAGCAGAGGCTAACTGCAGCCAGCTAGGCTGAGGCCCCATGCACCCATCCCTGCACTCACAGCAATCATGGCTCAGCCACAACTGGAGGGTGCATGCACCCCACACAGGAACACCCTGGAGCGCCTAGTTCTGGCAACTAGGGGGGATTGTGTTACAAGGCACCTCAGGACCTCTACAGGAAGCCACTTCTTTTTTAATTTTTTTGTTTATTTATTTATTTAAGTAATCTCTACGCCTAACATGGGGCTCAAACTCACAACCCCAAGATCAAAAGTTGCACGCTCTTCTGACTGAGCCAGCAAGGCGTCACTACAGGAGGCCACGTCTTACAAAACCAGGAAGTGCAGCTGACTTACTTAGTACACAGACACAAACACAGAGTTAAACAAAATGAGGACACAGAGTAATACGTACCAAATGAAAGAATAAGACAAAAATCACAGAAAAACAGCTAAACAGAACAGATATAAGCAAAATGCCTAATAAAGTTAAAAGTAATAATCATAAAGATACTCACTAGACTTGAGAAAAAAGTGGATGAACTCAATGAGAACTTCAACAATGAGACAGAAAATGTAAAGAAGAACCAGTCAGAGATGAACACTACAATAAATGAAATGAAAAATACACTAGAAGGGCGCCTGGGTGGCTCAGTCGGTTAAGCGACTGCCTTCGGCTCAGGTCATGATCCTGGAGTCCCAGGATCGAGTCCCATATCAGGCTCCCTGCTCTGCTGGGAGTCTGCTTCTCCCTCTGACCCTCCCCCTTCTCATGCTCTCTCTAATAAATAAAATAAAAAATATTAAAAAAAAAATACACTAGAAGGCATCAAGAGCAAGTCAGAGGATGCAGAACAGATCAGTAACCTGGAAGACAGGGTAATAGAATGCAATCAAATTAAACAGAAAAATTAAAAGTCAAAACAAATAACCAAAAAAAAAAAAATGAGAGCAGGTTAAGAGACCTCTTTGATATCATCAAATGTTACATTCACATTACAGGGATCCCAGAAGGAGAAGAGAGAAAAAAGGGGGCAGAAAACTTATTGAAGAAATAATAGCTGAAAACTTCCCTAATCTGAGAAAGAAAACAGACATCCAGGTCCAGGAATCAAAGAGGCCAAACAAGATGAACCTAAAGAGGTCCACACCAAAAACATAATAATTAATATGGCAAAAATTAATGATAAAGAGAGACTCTTAAAAGCAGCAGAAGTAAAACAATTACATGCAAGGGAAACTCATAAGGCTATTTCAGCAGAAACTGCAGGTCAGAAGAAAGTAGCACAATATATTCAAAGTGCTGAAAGGGAAAAACCTACAACCAAGAATAACTATCCAACAAGGTTATCATTCAGAATAGAAAGAGAGATAAGAAGTTTCCTAAACAAACAAAAGTTAAAGGAATTCATCATTACTACAACAGTGTTATAAGAAATGTTTAAATGGAATTCTTTAAATGGAAAGAAAAGGCCATAATTAGAAAAGAAAACTACGAAAGGAAAACATTTCAATGGTAAAAGCAAACATATAGTAAAGGTAGTAGATTAATCACTTATAAAGCCAGTACAGAGATTAAAATACAAAAGTAGAAAAATCAATTATACCTAGAAATTAGTCAAGGGATACACAAAATAAAAAGATGTAATATATGACGTCATATACATAAAACATGGAGGGATGAATAAAAATGTAGTGCTTTTGGAATGTGCTTGAACTTAAATGACCAAATTCATATAGATTGCTATATACACAGGATGTTATATATGAACCCAATGGCAACCACAAAACAAAAACCTGTAATAGACATACAAAAAGATAAAGAGAAAGGAATTCAAGCACAACACTAAAGAAAGCCACTGAAACTGTAAGGGAAGAGAACAAGAGAATAAAAAAGCAACAGAAGAACTACAAAAACAACCAGAAAATAATTAACAAAATGGCAATAAGTAAATACACATCAATAATTACATTTAATGTAAACAGACTAAATGCTCTAATCAAAAAACATAGGATAACTAGATGGGTAAAAAAACAAGACCTGTCTATACGACTGCCTACAAGAGGCTTACTGCAGACCTAAGGGTACATATAGACTGAAAGTGAAAGGATGAAAAAAGATAATACATGTAAATGGAAGAAAAAGTAGCAATACTTATATCAGATAAATCAGTTTAAAACAAGCACTGTAGCACAAGACATAAGGATATTACATAATATTAAAGATATCAATCCAACAACAGGATATAACAACTGTTCAGTTAATATCTATGCACTCAACATCAGATGACCTAAATACATAAAAGAAATATTAACAGATGTAAAGAGAGAAATTGAGAGTAATACAATAATAATAGGGGGACTTTAACACTCCACTTATATCAATGGATAGATCATCCGGATAGAAAATCAACAAAGAAACAATGGCTTTGAATGACACATTAGATCAGATGGACCTAACAGATATATACAGAACATTCCATCCTAAAATAGAAATGAATTCTTTTCTAGTGCACACGGAACATTCTCCAGGACAGATCAAATGTTAGCCCACAAAACAAGTCTCAATAAATTTAAGAAGAATGAAATCATAGCAGACATCCCTTCCAACATCAATTATAAGGAAAAGAAAACCAGAAAAAACACAATCACATAGGGTTAAATAATATGCTCCTAAACAACTAATGGGTCTTTGAAAAAAAATCAAAAGAAGAAATAATAAAATACATGGAAGCAAATGGAAATGGAAGTACAATGGTCCCAAATCTTTGGGATGCAGAAAAACCCAAACTAAGAGGGAATTTTAAAGCAATACAGACCTACCTCAAGAAACAAGAAAAATCTCAAATAAACAATCTAAGCTTATACCTAAAGGAATTAAAAAAAGAAGGACAAAGACCAAAGTTAGTAGTAAGAAGGAAATAAAGATTTGAGTGGAAATAAATGAAATGGACACTAAAGAAAAGATCAATGAAACCAGGAGCTAATTCTTTAAAAGATAAAATTGATAAACCTTTAGCCAGGTTTATCAAGAAAAAAAAAGCAGACTTAAATAAGTAAAATCAGAAATGAGAGAGAAAAAATAACTGATACCACAGAAGCTCAAAGAATTGTATGAGTATACTATGAAAAATTATATGTCAACAAACTGGACAACCTAGAAGAAATAGATGAATTCCCAAAAACAATCTTCCAAAACTGCATCAGGAAGAAATAGAAAATCTGCACAGACTGATTACAAGTAATGAAACTGAATCAGTAATAAAAAAACTCCCAAGAAACAAAAGTCCAACACCCAATGGATTCACAAATGAACTCTACCATTTTTTTTTTTAAGGCAGCGAAAGAGACATTTTTTTTTCAGTTTTTTAATTTTAATTATGTTCAATCAGCCAACATACAGTACATCATTAAATTTTGATGTAGTATTCAACGATTCATTAGTTATGTATGATACCCAGTGCTCATCACGACATGTGCCCTCTTTAATACCCATCACCCCGTTACCCCATCTCCCCATCCCCCGTCCCATCTGCAACCCTCAGTTTGTTTCCTGGAGTCCATAGTTTCTCATGGTTTGTCTCCCTCTCTGCTTTCTTCCCATTTAGTTTTCCCGCCCTTCCCCTATGATCCTCCACGCTTTTCCTTATGTTCCACATATGAGTGAAACAATATGAGAACTGTTTTTCTCTGCTTGACTTATTTCACTTAGCATAATCCTGTCCAGTTCCATCCATGTCGATACAAATGGTAGGTATTCATCCTTTCTGGTGGCTGAATAATATTCCATTGTGTATATGAACCACATCTTCTTTATCCATTCATCTGCTGAAGGACATCTTGGCTCCTTCCACAGTTGGGCTATTGTGGACATTGCTGCTATGATCATTGGAGTGCATGTGCCCCTTCTTTTCACTACATCTGTATCTTTGAGGTAAATACCTACTAGTTCAATTGCTGGGTCATAGGAAAGCTCTATTTTTAATGTCTTAAGGAAACTCCATACTGTTTTCCAGAGTGGCTGTACCAGCTTGCATTCCCACCAACAGTGTAAGAGGGTTCCCCTCTTACATCCACATCCTCTACCAAACATCTAAAGAAGAGTTAATACCCATTCTTTTCAAACTATCCCAAAAAATAGAAGAAAAAGGAAAACTTAAAAATTCTTTCTATGAGGCCCTCATTACCCTGATACCAAACCAAAACCACTACAAAGAATGAAAACTATAGGCCAATATCCCTGACAAATTCAGATGGGAAAATGTCAACAAAATATTAGGGAACCAAATTCATCAATAAAAAAATAAAAAATAAAAAGGATTGTTCACCATGAACAAGTGGGATTTATTTCAAGAATTCAAGGATGGTTTAATATTTGCAAATCAATGTGATATACATTACATTAACAAGAAGGATAAAAATCATATAATGCTCTTGATAGATGCACAAAAAGCATTTGACAAATTATAACATCCATTCATGATTAAAAAAAAAAAACCTCTCAATGAAGTGGGTTTAGAGAGAAAATACCTCAACATAATAAAGGCCATAAAAAAAAAAAAAAAGAAAGAAAGAAACCCTCACACCTAACATCATAATCAATGGTGAAAAAATGGAAAGCTTTCCCTTTAAGACCAGGAACAAGGCAAGAATGTTCACTTTTACCACTTTTATTCAACATACTACTGGAAGTCCCAGCCACAGCAATCAAACAAGAGAAAAAACTAAAAGGCATCCAAATTGGTAAGGAAAAAGTAACTGTTACTATTTGCAGTTGAAGTAATAATATATATAGGAAACCGAAAAGACTCCACCACAAACTATTAGAATAAGTGAATTCAGTAAAGTTTCAAGATACAAAATTAATATACAGAAACCTGTTGCATTTCTATACACTAATAATAAAATAGCAAAAACAGAAATTAAAAAAAAAACAACAACCCATTTACAACTGTACCAAAAAAATACCTAGAAATAAACTTATCCAAGGAAGTGAAAGACCTATACTCTAAAAAGTTTAAGAAATTGATAAAAGAAACTGAAGACAACACAAATGGAAAGATATACAATGCTCATGGGTTTCAATAATTAATATTGTTAAAACGTCCACACTACTCAAAGCAATCTATAGATTCAATGCAAGCTTTGTCAAGAAAATACAAATAGTGGGCGCCTGGGTGGCTCAGATGGTTAAGCGTCTGCCTTCGGCTCAGGTCATGATCTCAGGGTCCTGGGATCGAGTCCCTCATTGGGCTTCCTGCTCCTTGGGAGCCTGCTTCTCCCTCTGCCTCTCTCTCTCTGTCTCTCATGAATAAATAAATAAAATCTTAAAAAAAAAAAAAAAAGAAAATACAAATAGTATTTTTCAGAGGACTAAAACAAATAATTCTAAAAGTTGTATGGAACCACAAAAGGTCCCAAATAACCAAGTACTCTTGAGAAGGAACAAAGCGGGAGGAATCAGGACTCATAATTTCATACTATACTATAAAGCCATAGTAACCAAAACAATATGACACTGGCACAAAAACAGACACATAGATCAATGGAACAAGAGAGCCCAGAAATAAACCTACACTTATACAGTCAATTAATCAACAACAAAGAAGGCAAGAATATACAATGAGGAAAAGATAGTCTTTTGAATAAATGGTGTTGGTGGGAATGTAAACTGGTACAACCACTGTGGAAAACAGTATGGAGGCTCCTCAGAAAATTAAAATAGAAATGTATCATGATCCAATAACTCCACTACTAGGTATTTATCCAAAGAAAATGAAAACACTAATTTGAAAAGATATGTGCACACTATTTTTGTTGTAGCATTATTTACAATAGCCAACATATAAAAGGAACTGAAGTAGAAACTGATAGATGAATGGATAGGAAATACGGTATATATATATATATATATATATATATATATATATATATATATATATGCACACAAAGGAATATTACTAAGCCATAAAAAAAGAATGAGATCTTGCCATTTGCAACAACATGGACAGATCTAGAGGGTCTGACCTAAGTGAAGTAAGTCTGACAAAGAAAGACAAATATCATATGATTTCATTTACATGTGGAATCTAAAAAAAACAAAAGAACAGACACAAAAACAGAAACAGAACTCATAAATAAAGAAAATTAATTGGTGTTTGAAAGGAGAGGGAGTGGAGTGGAAAGATGAGAAAAGAGCTGAAAGGAATTAAGAGGAAAATCTTCCAGTTATAAAGTAAGTAAGCCAAAGATGAAAAGTACAGCATAGAATAGTCAATAATGCTGTAAAAACATTGTATGGTGACAAATGGTGACTACATTTATCATGATAAACACTGAGTAATGTACAGAATTATCGAATCATTATGTCATACACGTGAAACTAATATACCACTGTATGTCATCAATACATCAATGAGTATTTTTTTTAAAAGAATGTACATTTAGGAGAGAGATAAGATGGCAGAGTAGGGGATCCTAATTTCACCTGGTCCCAGAAAATCAGCTAGATAGTTATGAAATCATTCTGAACACCAGCAAAATCAATGGGAGATCTGAGAAAAGGATTGCTGCAATTCTGCAAATAGAAAAGCGACCACTTTTTGAAAGGTAGGAGGTGCAGAGATGTGAATCTGAGGCGATATATCAGAAAATAAACCGTGGGGGAAGGGAGCCTCCGTAAGCCACTTACTGGAAAGTGTTACAAGCAGCAGAGCACAAAATCAGAATTTTTAGTTTACCTGAAAGGTGCTCAGGAGGCAAAGCAGGTGGGACAGCATGGTCTCAGGATCCCTGGGATCACAAAAAGAATCAGGGTGCCTGAGGGTATCAGAGTTCTCAGGTATTGGAGCAGAGAAACCAGCTGCAAGCAGCAAGCCCAGGTGCAACATTCTGCTCGATATTGCCATAAACCATGAACCATGGCATGGATGTGCAACCACTCTCCAAGCAGGAGAACAGCAAGAGGCAGAAACCCTGCGAGACCCCCCTCCCTCCCTCAGGAGGAGTGGCACGGGTGAGGGCCAGAAGAGTCTGCAAAGTTTGGGGACTCAAAAGATGGTCCTGTGCCTGAGATAAAAATGCTCAGTAACAGGCTGGGTGAACACAGAGTTTGGAGGGAAACCAGGTGAGACAAGAGTGATTGACAACTTTTCTGTTAGGGCTCACTGAAGAGTGGGGGGCATAAACTGTTAACTCCTGGGCTAGAGATTAGGATGCTGCCAATTTCATCCCCCACACCATCTCTGGAGCTGCAAACACTGGACCTGGCCCCCTGGCAAAAGTAGTGCAATTCCACTTGGGCAAAGACAACTGAAAATCAGCACAACAGGACCCCCCTCCAGAAGGCCAGCAGGAACATCCTACTAATACCAAGTTTATCAATCATACAGAGTTGTAAAATTCCAGCTCAAGGGAAAAGAACTATATAGCAAAAGAACTATATAGTTTTTTTCTTATAATCCTTTAGTTTTTAGTTTATATTTTATTTTCGTTATCAGCTATTTACTTATTTTATCAATTATTTTTAAGTCTTTTAAGTCTTTATTTTCATTTTTACACTTATGGCTTATATATATATTTTCCATTTTTAGCTTCTTTTCATTGTATTCAACTTCATTTTTGTATGTGTGTGTATATATACATATGTGCATACACACACACACACACATATATGTGTAAGTTTTTCCTTCTTTCCTATTTTGGGCTCCAGTTTCCTCTAACAAACAGACCAAAATACACCCAGTATCTAGTTTATTATTCTCTTCTCTTCAACTTCTTGTTTGATTTTTTTCTCATTTTCTTTTCTTTTTAGTTTCTGTAATCTCCTGATTTGTGTAGTATATATTTTTCTGTTGTTGTTGATATTTTTGTATTTTCCCTCTCTTGGACTTATTCTTTTCTTTACATAAGACAGAAGAACTCACACCCCAAAACAGGCAGTACTCACTTCCAGGGATTTAATCATAATGGTTATAAGTAAGATGCCAGAAACAGAACTCAAAACAACAATTATAAAGATGGTAGCTGGGTTTGAAAAAAGCACAGAAGACACTAGAGAATCCCTTCCTGGAGAAACAAAAGAACTAAAATCTAATCAGGTCAAAATAAAAAAGGATATTACTGAAACGCAATAAAAAAGGGAGGCTCTAACTGTTAGGATGAATGAGACAGAAGAGAGCCAGTGATATAAAAGACAAAATGGGGCGCCTGGGTGGCTCAGTTGGTTAAGCGACTGCCTACGGCTCAGGTCATGATCCTGGAGTCCCTGGATCGAGTCCCTCATCGGGCTCCCTGCTCGGCAGGGTACCTGCTTCTGCCTCTGACCCTCCCCCCTCTCATGTGCTCTCTCTCTCTCATTCTCTCTGTCTCAAATAAATAAATAAAATCTTAAAAAAAAAAAAAAGACAAAATGATGAAGAATTAGGAAGATGAGAAAAAGAGAGAGAAACAACTACTGGATCACAAGGGGGAGAATTCAAGATATCAGCAATACCATTAAGCAAAACGATATTAGAATAATTGGGGTTGCAAGAAAAGGAAAGAGAGAAGCGGCAAAAGATTTATATAAACAGATTATGGCGAGAAGTTCTTAATCTGGGGAAGGAAACAGACATTCAAGTCGAGGAGGCACAGAGAACACCCCTCTCAAAATCAATAAAAATAAGTTAACGCCAAAAAAAAAAAAATAAGTTAACACCTCAACATGTAATTGTGAAGCTTGCAAATTTCAGAGATAAAGAGAAAATTCTGAAAGCAGCTCACAACAAGAGGTCTGTAACCTAAAGGGGTAGAAACATACAGCCAGTAGCAGACCTATCCAATGGAGACCTGACAGGGCAGAAAAGACTGGCATGATATATTCAGAGTTCTACATGAGGAAAATATGCAGCCAAGAATACTTTATCCAACAAGGCTGTCATTCAAAATAGAAGGAGAAATAGAGAGATTCCAGGACTAACAGAAACTAAAAGAATTTGTGATTACTAAACGAGCCCAGCAAGAAATATTAAAGGGGATCCTGTAAGCAAAGAGAGAGCCCAAAAGTAACAACGACCAGAAAGAAACAGAAAATATAAAGAAACAGTGATTTTACAGGTAATACAATGGCAATAAAATAATCTTTAAGAGTTGCTCTGAGTGAAAATGGGCTAAATGCTCCAATCAAAAGACCCAGGGTATCAGACTGGATAAAAAAACAAGACTCATTAATATGCTGTCTACAAGAGACTAATTTTATACCCAAAGACACCTCCAGATTGAGGTGGAGAACCATTTATCATGCTAAGGGACATTAAAAAAAGTTGGGATAGCGGGGTGCCTGGGTGGCACAGTCAGTTAAGTGGCTGCCTTTGGCTCAGGTCATAATCCCACGGTCCTGGGATCGAGCCCCATGTCGGGCTCCCTGCTCAGCGGGGAGCCTGCTTCTCCCTCTCCATCTGCCTGCCTCTCTGCCTACTTGTGCTCTCTATCTCCCTGTCAAAAAAAAATAAAATCCTAAAAAAAAAAAAAGGTGGGATAGTAAACCAAAAACTGTAATAAAAGATGAAGAGGTACACTGTATCATAATTATAGAAGCTAACCAACAAGAAGATCTAACAATTATAAGTATTTATGCCCCTAACTTGGGAACAGCCAATTATATAAACCAGTTAATGACAAAATTACAGAAACACATTGGTAATAATACAATAATAGTAGGGGACGTTAACACCACTCACTTCAATGGTCAGATCATCTAAGCAGAAGATCAACAAGGAAAAAAGGGCTTTGAATGACACATTGGAACAGATGGACTTCACACATATTTTCAGGGCATTCCATCATAAAGCAACAGAATACACATTCTTCTCGAGTGCACATGGAACATGCTCCAGAAGAGATCATATAGTGATTCTATATACCGGGTCACAAATCAGATCTCAACTGGCACAAAAAGAATGGAACTATTCCCTGCATACTGTAAGACCACAATGCTTTGAAACATGAACTTAATGACAGGAGGAAATTAGGAAGGAACACAAATACCTGGAGATTAAAGAGCATCCTATCAAAGAATGAATGGGTCAACCAGGAAATTAAAGAATTTAAAAAATTCACGGAAGCAAATGAAATGAAAACACAACTATTCAGAACCTTTGGGATTCAGCAAAGGTGGTCCTAAGAGGGAAGTATATAGCAATAAAAGCCTTTCTCAAGAAACAAGTCTCAAATACATAACCTAACCTTCCACCTAAAGGAGCTGGAGAGAGAACAGCAAATAAAGCCAAAATCCAGCAGGAGAAGAGAATTAATAAAGATTAGAAGAGCAATCAATGAAATAGAAACCAAAAGAACAGTAGAACAGATCAAAGAAAACAGGAGCTGGGTCTTTGAAAGAATTAATAAGATTGATAACCCCCTAGCCAGACTTATGAAAAAGAAAAGAGAAAGGATGCAAATAAATAAAATCATAAATGAAAGAGGAGATGTGATGTGATGAGCACTGAGTATTATACACAACTCAAAGATTGTTCATCTTAAGCTAATGTACTATATGTTTGCTAACTGCATTGAAATTAAAAAATTAAAAAGAAAAAGAGATCACATGCAACACTGAAGAAATACAAACAATTATAACATAGTATGAGAAACTATATGAAAACAAATTAGGCAATCTGGAAGAAAAGGATGCATTCCTGGAAATTTATAAACTACCAGAACTGAAAAAGGAAGAAACAGACAATCTGAACAGACCAATAACCACTAAGGAAATAGAAGCAATAATCAAACACCTCCCAACAAACAAGATTCCAGGACTGGATGGTTTCCCAGGTGAATTCTACCAAACTATTAAAGAAGAACTAATACCTATTCCTCTGAAGCTCTTACAAAAAATAGAAATGGAAGGAAAACTTCCAAACTCATTTTATGAGGACAGCATTACCTTGATCCCAAAATGAGACAAAGACCTTACCAAAAAGGAAAATTAGAGACCAGTATCCCTGATGAACACGGATGCCAAAACTCTCACCAAAATACTAGCCAATAGAAACCAACAGTACATTAAAAGGACCATTCACCAAGACCAAATGGGATTTTTTCCTGGGCTGCAAGGGAAATTCAATATCTGCAAATCAAACAATATGATACACTACATTATTAAAAGAAGAGAATCATGTGATCCTCTCAATTGATGCAGAAAAACCATTTGACAAAATACAGCATCCTTTCTTGACTAAAACTCTCTACAGTGTAGGAATACAGGGAACATACCCCAATACCATAAAAGTCATATATGAAAAGACCACAGTGAGGATAATCCTCAACAGAAAAAAACTGAGAGCTATTCCCCTAAGGTCAGGAAAACGGCAGGGATGTCCACTATCATCACTGTTGGTCAACATAGTACTAGAAGTCCTAGCTCAGCAATCAGACAATGAGAAGAAATAAAAGTCATCCAAATCAGCAAAGTCAAACTCTCACTCTTCTCAGATGGCATGATACTTTATGTGGAAAACCCAAAGTCTCCACCAAAAAATTGGTAGAACTCATACAGCAATTCAGGAATGTGGCAGAATATAAAATCAACACACAGAAATCACTTGCATTTCTATACACTAACAAAGAGACAGAAGAAAGAGAAATTAAGGACTCGACCCCATTTACAATTGCACCAAAAACCGTAAGATACCTGGGAATAAATCTAATCAAAGAGGTAAAGCATGTGCACTCTGAAAACTATAGAACACTTGTAAAAGAAATTGAGAAAGATGGGAAGAGCAAGACAGGGGAGTAGGAGACCTAAATTTTGTCTGGTTCCAGAAATTCAGCTAGATAGGGATCAAACCATTCTGAACACCTACGAACTCAAAAGGAGATCGAAGAAAAGAACAGCAACAACTCTCTGAACAAAAAAGCGACCACCTTCTGGAAGGTAGGACGGGTGGAGAAGTGAATCTGAGGCGATATTCAGGAAGATAGACGGTGGTGGGGGCCTCTGTCAGCCCCTACTGGCAAATGATAGAGCAGCAGAGCACAAAATCGTAAATTTTAGAAGTCGGCTCTGCTGAGGGACGTCACTCCAGTGGCTAACGTGGGGGGTAGAACCCTCGCTGGGAGAGTGTGGTCTCAGGACCCTCGGGGTCACAGAAAGACCGGGGATGCCTGAGTGTGGCAGAGGTCACAGGTATCGGAGTGGGGAAGCTGGCTGCAGAGACAGAGCCGAGGAGTGGGCTCTCAGCTGGGGGTTCCCATAAACCATGATCCGCGGCACAGTCGGGCCACTGCTCTTCCAGCAGGGACCCAACAAGGGGCAAATTGGGGAGACTCTCTTTCCTTCCCGGGGAGGAGAGGCACAGGAGCACACCGCAGGAATCTGCTGGGTTTGGAGACTCCACACGGGGTCGTGTGCCAGGGACAGAAATGCTTGGTCACAAGCCAGGTGAGCACGGAGTGTGGCTGGAGATCAGGGAGACGGGACTGATTGACTGCTATTCTCTGGGGCCTAACTGAGGAGTGGGGCCCTAGTTCTCGGCTCCTCCAAGGCGGAGATTGGGAGGCTGAGATTTTCACTCTCGTCTTCCAAAGCTGTACGGAAAGCTTGCAGGGGAAAAAAGCTCCCAGAGCAAACCCAAGCAGATTACTTAGCCCGACCCAGAAAGGGCAGGGTAATTCCGCCTCCAGCAAAGATATTTGAGAACCACGGCAACCGGCCCCTCCCCCAGAAGATCAGCAAGAACAGCCAGCCAAGAACAAGTTTACTGATGAATGACAACAGCAGAACTCCAGCACTAGGGGAATACTGCAAATAGAATTCATGGCTTTCTTCCCATGATTCTTTACTCTTTCAAAGTTAATTTTTTTAATTTTCTTATTTTTCGTTTACTTATTTTTTGAATTTGTCATTTTCCCTTTTTCAACCAACATCTTATCAATCCATTTTTTAAAAAATATTTTTTATTATCATTTTCACAGTCATATTCTATCCCTTCATAGTAGTTAAACCTTATTTTTGGTATATACATATTACTTGTTCTCTCTTTAAAATTTTGGGATACAGTTTCTTCTAACAGACCAAAATATACCCTAAATCTTGTGTGTTGTTTTGTTCTAGTCTCCTGCCTGATCACATTCTCTCTTTTTTTCTTTTAAATCCTCTTCTTTCATTTTTCAACCAACTTCTTATCAATTCCTTTTATAAAATTTTTTATACCTTTCATCTTTAGAGTCATATTCCATACCTTCATCATATTTACCCTCATTTTTGTATATATATAAGCTTTTCTTTATTTAAATTTTAGGGAGGCACTTTCTTCTAACAGGCCAAAATACGCCCAAAATCTACTGTGTGGCACTGATCTATGCACCAGCCTGATCATATCTAATTATATTCTGGTTTTTTGGGGGATTGTTTGTTATCTTTTCTTTTTTATTTTCCTTGTCTCTTTCTTTCCCCCCAGTTTCAGGTCGCTTCTGATTTGTTTAGTGTATATTTTCTGGGGTCACAGTTGTTACCCTGTTAGCATTTTGTTCTCTCATTCATTTATTCTCCTCTGGACAAAATGACAAGACGGAAAAAATCACCTCAACAAAAAGAACAAGAAGTACCGACTGCCAGGGACCTGATCAATACAGACATTAGTATGATGTCGGAACCAGAGATCAGAATGACGATTTTAAAGGTACTAGCTGGGCTTGAAAAAAGCATGGAAGATATTAAAGAAACCCTTTCTGGAGAAATAAAAGAACTAAAATCTAACCAAGTCGAAATCAAAAAGCTATGAATGAGGTGCAATAAAATATGGAGGCTCTAACTGCTAGGATAAAAGAGGTAGAAGAGGGAATCAGTGATATAGAAAAAAAAAACGATGGAAAATAAAGAAGCTGAGAAAAAGAGAGAAACAACTACTGGATCACGGGGGCAGAATTCGAGAGATAAGTGATACCATAAAATGAACCAATATTAGAATAACTGGGATCCCAGAAGAAGAAAAAAGAGAGAGGGGGGCCGAAGGTATATTGGAGCAAATTAAAGCAGGAACTTCCCTAATTTGGTGAAGGAAACAGGCATCAAAATCCAGGAGGCACAGAGAACCCCCCTCAAAATCAATAAAAATGGGTCAATACCCCGATATCTAATAGTAAAACTTACAAGTCTCAGAGACAAAGAGAAAATCTGAAAGCAGCTCGGGAGAAGAGATCTGTAACCTACAATGGTAGAAATATTAGATTGGCAACAGACCTATCCACAGAGACCTGGCAGGCCAGAAAAGACTGGCATGATATCTTCAGAGCACTAAATGAGAAAAATATGCAGCCAAGAATATTATATCCCACTAGGCTGTCACTGAAAATAGAAGGAGAGATAAAAAGCTTCAGGAAAACAAAAACTGAAGAAATCAGCAAACACGAAACCAGCCCTACAAAAAATTTTGAGAGGGGTCCTGTAAGCAAAAGGAACATAAAGTAACACAGACCAGACAGGAACACAGAAAATATACAGTAACAGTCATCTTAAAGGCAATACAATGGCACTAAATTCCTAACTTTCAATAGTTACCCTGAATGTCAATGGGCTAAATGCCCCAATCAAAAGACACAGGCTATCATATTGGATTAAAAAATAAGACCCATCGAAATGCTGTCTGCAAGAGATTCATTTTAAACCCAAAGACACCCACATATTGAAAGTGAGAGGGTGGAAAACCATTTACCATGCTAATGGACACCAAAAGAAAGCTGGGGTGGCAATCCTTATATCACACAAATTAGATTTTAAGCCAAAGACTATAATAAGAGATGAGGAAGGACACTATATCCTACTTAAGGGCATATCCAACAAGAAGATCTAACAATTATAAATACCTATGCCCCTAACATGGGAGCAACCAATTATATAAGGCAATTAATAACAAAAACAAAGAAACGCATCGACAACAATACAATAATAGAGGGGGACTTTAACAACCCCCTCACTGAAAGGACAGATTGTCTAAACAAAAGATGAACAAGGAAATAAAGACTTGAAATGACACACTGGACCAAATGGACTTCACAGATATATTCAGAACATTCCATCCCAAAGCAACAGAATACACACTCTTCTCTAGTGCCCATGAAACATTCCCCAGAATCAATCACATCCTAGGTCATAAATCAGGTCTCAACGGGTACCAAAAGATTGGGATCATTCCCTGCCTATTTTCACACCACAATGGTTTGAAACTAGAACTCAATCAAAGGGGGACGGAGCAAGATGGCGGAGGAGTAGGAGACCTGGATTTCGTCTCCTCTCAGGAATTCAGCTGGATAGGGATCAAACCATTCTGAACACCTACAAACCCAACAGGAGACTGAAGAAAAGAAGAGCAACAACTCTCTCATCAGAAAAGCGACCACTTTCTGGAAGGTAGGACGTGCGGAGAAGTGAATCCGAGGCGATATTTGGGAGGATAGACGACGGGGAGGGGCTTCCGTCGGCCGCTTCTGGCAAGTGATAGAGCCGCGGAGCACAAAATCGGAACTTTTAAAAGTCTGCTCCGCCGAGGGACGTCACTCTGGTGGCTAAGCGGGGGGTGGAACCCTCCGAGACAGTGTGGTCTCAGGACCCTCGGGGTCACAGAAAGACCGGGGGTGCCTGAGTGCGGCAGAGCTCCCAGGTAACGGAGAAGGGAAGCCGGCTGCAGAGGCGGAGCCCAGGCGCGGGCTCTCAGCTCGCGGTTGCCATAAACTGTGATCTGCGGCACAGTGGGGCCCCTGCTCCTCCAGCAGGCACCCAACAAGCGGCAGATCTAGGGAGACTCGCCTTCATCCCCCGGGAGGAGCCGCACGGGAGTGCACCGCAGGGATATGCTGGGTTTGGAGACTCGACCCGGGGTCGGGTGCCAGAGATAGAAACGCGCGGTCACAGGCCGGGTGAGCAGGGAGTGTGGCCGGAGACCGCAGAGATGGGAGTGACTGACGGCTTTTCTCTCGGGGCTCACTGAGGAGCGGGGCCCCGAGTTCTCAGCTCCTCCGGGGCGGAGATTGGGAGGCCACCATTTTCGCTCTCCGCCTCCAAAGCTGTAGGGAAAGCTCGTAGGGAACAAAAGCCCCGGAGAGCAAACCCGAGCAGATTACTTAGCCGGGAGGGGGGAAGGGCGGGGCAATTCCGCCTCCGGCAGAGACATTTGGAAACCACGGCAACAGGCCCCTCGCCCGAAGATGAGCGAGAACAGCCAGCCAAGACCAACTTTACCGATCAATGAGAACGGCAGAACTCCAGTGCGAGGGGACTACTGCACATAGAATTCACGGCTTTTTTTACCATGATTCTTTAGTCTTTTAAAGTTAATTTTTTTTTAACTTTTTGTCTTTTTCTTTTTGAATTTTTTTTCCCTTTTTCAAACATCTTATCAATCCCTTTTTTTAAAAAAAACATTTTTATTTTTCATTTTTAGAGTCATATTCTATCCCTTCATAGTAGTTACCCATATTTTTGGCTTATATATATAAGTTGTTCTCTCTTTAAAATTTTGAGATAGTGTCTTCTAACACATTAAAATATACCCTAAATCTCTAGTATATGGTGTTTTCTATTCCCCTGCTTGATCATATCCTCTCCCTTTTTTTTCTCTTTCTCTTTTTTCTTTTTTTAAATCCTCTTCTTTCTTTTTTCAAACAACTTATCAATTCCTTTTATAAAATTTTTTATAATTTTCATTTTTACAGTCATATTCCATCCATTCATCATATCAACCCTTATTTTTGTACATATATAAGTTTTTCTATCTTTAAAATTTTGGGAGGCACTTTCTTCTAAAATACCAAAATACACCCTAAATCTAGTGTGAGGCACTGATTGATATACCAGCCTGATCACATTTGATCACTTTCTGGTTTTTTTGTTGTTGTTTTGTTTTGTTTGTCTTTGTTTTTATCTTTATCTTTTTCTTTTTCTTTTTTCTCTCTTTACCTTTCTTATCCCACTGCTTCAGGTCTTTTCTGATTTGTTTAGAGTATATTTTCTGGGGACGTGGTTACTTGGCTAGCATTTTGTTCTCTCATTAATCTATTCTCCTCTGCACAAAATGACAAGACGGAAAAAAACCACCTCAACAAAAAGAACAAGAGCTAGTACCGACTACCAGGGACCTAATCAATACGGACATTAGTACGATGTCAGATCTAGAGTTCAGAATCATCACTTTAAAGACACTAGTTGGGCTTGAAAAAAATATGGAAGTTATTAGAGAAACCCTTTCTGGAGAAGTAAAAGAGCTAAAATCCAACCAAGTAGAAATCAAAAAGGCTAATAATGAGGTGCAATCAAAAATGGGGGCGCTAAGTGCTAGTATAAATGAGGCAGAAGAGAGAATCAGTAATATAGAAGATGAAATGATGGAAAATAAAGAAGGGGAGAAAAAGAGAGATAAACAACTACTGGATCAGGACGGCAGAATTCGAGAGATAAGCGATACCATAAGACGAAACAACATTAGAATAATTGGGATCCCAGAAGAAGAAGAAAGAGAGAGAGGGCCAGAAGGTATAATGGAGCAAATTATAGCAGATAACTTCCCTAATTTTGGGAAGGAAGAAGGCATCAAAACCAGGAGGCAAAGAGAACCCCTCTCAAAATCAATAAAAATAGGTCAACACCCCAACATCTAATAGTAAAACTTATGAGTCTCATAGACAAAGAGAAAATCCTGAAAGCAGCTCGGGAGAAGAGATATGTAACCTACAAGGGTAGAAACATTAGATTGGCAACAGACCTATCCACAGAGACCTGGCAGGCGAGAAAGGACTGGCAGGATATATTCAGAGCACTAAATGAGAAAAATATGCAGCCAAGAATACTATATCCAGCCAGGCTGTCACTGAAAATTGAAGGAGAGATAAAAAGCTTCCAGGACAAACAAAAACTAAAGGAATTTGCAAACACAAAACCAGCCATACAGGAAATCTTGAAAGGGGTCCTCTAAGCAAAGAGAGAGCCTAAAAGCAACATAGACCAAAAAGGAACACAGACAATATACGGTAACAGTCACCTTACATGCAAGACAATGGCACTAAATTCCTACCTTTAAATAGTTACCCTGAATGTAAATGGGCTAAATGCCCCAATCAAAAGACACAGGCCATCACTGGATTAAAAAACAAGACCCATCGATATGCTGTCTGCAAGAGACTCATTTTAGAACCAAAGACACCCCCAGATTGAAAGTGAGGGGGTGGAAAACCATTTACCATGCTAATGGACACCAAAAGAAAGCTGGGGTGACAATCCTTATATCAGACAAATTAGATTTTAAACCAAAGACTGTAATAAGAGATGAGGAAGGACACTATATCCTACTTAAGGGCATATCCAACAAGAAGATCTAACAATTGTAAATATCTATGCCCCTAACATGGGAGGAGCCAATTATATAAGGCAATTAATAAGAAAAGCAAAGAAACACATCGACAACAATACAATAATAGTGGGGGACTTTAACATCCCCTTCACTGAAATGGACAGATCGGCTAAGCAAAAGATCAACAAGGAAATAAAGACTTTAAATGACACACTGGACCAAATGGACTTCACAGACATATTCAGAACATTCCACCCCAAAGCAACGGAATACACATTCTTCTCTAGTGCCCATGGAACATTCTCCAGAATCGATCACATCCTAGGTCATAAATCAGGTCTCAACCGGTACCAAAAGATTGGGATCATTCCCTGCCTATTTGCAGACCACAATGCTTTGAAACTAGAACTCAATCACAAGACGAAAGTCGGAAAGAACTCAAATACATGGAGGCTAAAGAGCATCTTACTAAAGAATGAATGGGTCAACCAGGAAATTAAAGAATTAAAAAAATACATGGAAACCAATGAAAATGAAAACACAACTGTTCAATCCTTGGGATGCAGCAAAGGCAGTCCTAAGAGGAAAGTATATAGCAATACAAGCCTTTTTCAAGAAACAAGAAAGGTCTCAAGTACACAACCTAACCCTACACCTAAAGGAGTCGGAGAAAGAACAGCAAATAAAGCCTAAACCCAGCAGGAGAAGAGAAATAATAAAGATCAGAGCAGAAATCAATGAAATAGAAACTAAAAGAACAGTAGAACAGATCAACGAAACTAGGAGTTGGTTCTTTGAAAGAATTAACATGATTGATAAACCCCTGGCCAGATTTATCAGAAAGAAAAGAGAAATGACCCAAATCAACGAAATCATGAATGAAAGAGGAGAGATCACAACCAAAACCAAAGAAATACAAACAAATATAAGAACATATTATGAGCATCTCTATGCCAGCAAATTAGATAACCTGGAAGAGATGGATGCATTCCTAGAGATGTATCAACTACCAAAACTGAACCAGGAAGAAATAGAAAACCTGAACAAACCTATAACCACTAAGGAAATTGAAGCAGTCATCAAAAATCTCCCAAAAAACAAAAGCCCAGGGCCAGATGGCTTCCCAAAGGAATTCTACCAAACATTTCAAGAAGAATTAATACCTATTCTTCTGAAACTGTTCCAAAAAATAAAAACGGAAGGAAAACTTCCAAACTCATTTTATGAGGCCAGCATTACCGTGATCCCAAAACCAGACAAAGACCCCATCAAAAAGGAGAATTACAGACCAATATCCCTGATGAACATGGATACAAAAATTCTCCCCAAAATACTAGCCAATACGATCCAACAGTACATTAAAAGGATTATTCACCATGACCAAGTGGGATTTATCCCTGGGCTGCAAGGTTGGTTCACCATCTGCAAATCAATCAATGTGATACAATACATTAACAAAAGAAAGAAGAAGAATGATATGATCCTCTCAACAGATGCAGAAAAAGCTTTTGACAAAGTACAGCATACTTTCTTGATCAAAACTCTTCAGAGTATAGGGATAGAGGGTAAATACCTCAATATCATAAACGCCATCTATGAAAAACCTACAGCAAATATTATTCTCAATGGGGAAAAACTGAGAGCTTTCCCCCTAAGGTCAGGAACACGGCAGGGATGTCCACTCTCACCACTGCTATTCAACATAGTATTGGAAGTCCTAGCCACAGCAATCAGACAACAAAAAGAAATCAAAGGCATCCAAATTGGCAAAGAAGAAGTCAAACTCTCACTCTTTGCAGATGATATGATACTTTATGTGGAAAACCCAAAAGACTCCACCCCAAAACTGCTAGAACTCATACAGGATTTCAGTAAAGTGGCAGGATATAAAATCAATGCACAGAAGTCAGTGGCATTCCTATACACCAACAACAAGACAGAAGAAGGAGAAATTAAGGAGTCGATCCCATTTACAATTGCACCCAAAACCATAAGATACCTAGGAATAAATCTAACCAAAGAGGCAAAGGATCTGTACTCAGAAAACTATAAAATACTCATGAAAGAAATTGAGGAAGACACAAAGAAATGGAAAATCGTTCCATGCGCATGGATTGGAAGAACAAATATTGTGAAGATGTCAATGCTACCTAGAGCAATCTACACATTCAATGCAATCCCCATCAAAATACCATCCACTTTTTTCAAAGAAATGGAACAAAGAATCGTAAAATTTGTATGGAACCAGAAAAGACCCCGCATAGCCAGAGGAATGTTGAAAAAGAAAAGCAAAGCTGGCGGCATCACAATTCCGGACTTCCAGCTCTATTACAAAGCTGTCATCATCAAGACAGCATGGTACTGGCACAAAAACAGACACATAGATCAAAGGAACAGAATAGAGAGCCCAGAAATGGACCCTCAACTCAATGGTCAACTAATCTTCGACAAGCAGGAAAGAATGTCCAATGGAACAAAGACAGTCTCTTCAACAAATGGTGTTGGGAAAATTGGACAGCCATATGCAGAAGAATGAAACTGGACCATTTCCTTACACCACACACAAAAATAGACTCCAAGTGGTTGAAAGACCTCAATGTGAGACAGGAGTCCATCCAAATCCTAAAGGAGAACACAGGCAGCAACCTCTTTAACCTCAGCCGAAGCAACTTCTTCCTAGAAACATCGCCAAAGGCAAGGGAAGCAAGGGCAAAAATGAACTGTTGGGACTTCATCAAGATAAAAAGCTTTTGCAAAGCAAAGAAAACAGTCCACAAAACCAAAAGACAACCGACAGAATGGGAGAAGATATTTGCAAATGACATATCAGATAAAGGGCTAGTATCCAAAATCTATAAAGAACTCATCAAACTCAACACCCAAAGAACAAAGAATCCAATCAAGAAATGGGCAGAAGACATGAACAGGCATTTTTCCAAAGAAGACATCCAAATGGCCAACAGACACATGAAAAAGTGCTCAATATCGCTCGGCATCAGGGAAATCCAAATCAAAACCTCAATGAGATACCACCTCACACCAGTCAGAATGGCTAAAATTAACAAGTCAGGAAACGACAGATGTTGGGGATGCGGAGAAAGGGGAACCCTCCTACACTGTTGGTGGGAATGCAAGCTGGTGCAGCCACTCTGGAAAACAGTATGGAGGTTCCTCAAAAAGTTGAAAATAGAGCTACCCTACGATCCAGCAATTGCATTAGTGGGTATTTACCCCAAAGATACAAAAGTAGGGATCCGAAGGGGTACGTGCACCCCGATGTTTATAGCAGCAATTTCCACAATAGACAAACTGTGGAAAGAGCCAAGATGTCCATCGACAGATGACTGTACAAAAAAGATGTGGTATATATATACAATGGAATATTATGCAGCCATCAAAAGGAATGAGATCTTGCCATTTGCAACGACGTGGATGGAACTGGAGGGTATTATTTTGAGTGAAATAAGTCAAACAGAGAAAGACATGTATCATATGATCTCACTGATATGAGGAATTCTTAATCGCAGGAAACAAACTGAGTGTTGTTGGAGTGGGGGGTGGGGTGGGAGGGATGGGGTGACTGGTGATAGACACTGGGGAGGGTTTGTGCTCTGGTAAGCGCTGTGAATTGTGCAAGACTGTTGAATCTCAGATCTGTACCTCTGAAACAAATAATGCAATATATGTTATGAAAAAAAAGAAGAAGGTAGCGGGAGGGGAAGAATGAAGCGGGGGAAATCGGAGGGGTAGACAAACCATGAGAGAGAATGGACTCTGAAAAACAAACTGAGGGTTCTAGAGGGGAGGGGGGTGGGAGGATGGGTTAGCCTGGTGGTGGGTACTGAGGAGGGCACATTCTGCATGGAGCACTGGGTGTTATGCACAAACAATGAATCATGGAACACTTCATCTAGAAGTAATGATGTAATGTATGGGGATTAACATAAGAATAAAAAAAATTTAATTAAAAAAAACCCTCAATCACAAGACGAAAGTCGGAAAGAACTCAAATACATAGAGGTGAAGAGCACGCTACTGAAGAATGAATGGGTCAACCAGGAAATTAAAGAAGAATTAAAAAAAAATTCATGGAAACAAATGAAAATGAAAACACAACTGTTCAAAATCTTTGGGATGCAGCAAAGGCAGTTCTAAGAAGAAAGCGGACAGCAATACAAGCCTTTCTCACGTACTAAGAAAGGTCTCAAAGAGATAACCTAATCCTACACCTAAAGGAGCTGAGGAAAGAACAGCAAATAAAGCCTAAACCCAGCAGAAGAAGAGAAATAATAAAGATCAGAGCAGAAATCAATGAAATCGAAACCAAAAGAACAGTAGAACAGATCAACGAAACTAGGAGCTGGTTCTTTGAAAGAAGTAAAAAGATTGATAAACCCCTGGCCATACTTCTCAAAAAGAAAAGAGAAATGACCCATACCAACAAAATCATGAATGAAAGAGGAGAGATCACAACCAACACCAAAGAAATACAAACAATGATAAGAACATATTATGAGCAACTACAGGCCAGCAAATTAGAAAATCTGGAAGAAATGGATGCATTCCTAGAGATGTATCAACTACCCAAAATGAACCAGGAAGAAATAGACAACCTGAACAGACCCAGAACCACTAAGAAAATTAACAGTCATCAAAAATCTCCCAACAAACAAGAGCCCAGGGCCAGATGGCTTCCCAGGAGAATTCTACCAAACATTTCAAGAAGAATACCTATTCTTCTGAAACTGTTCCAAAAAATAGAAATGGAGGGAAAACTTCCAAACTCGTTTTATGAGGCCACCATTACTTTCATCCATAAACCAGACAAAGACCCCATCAAAAAGGAGAGTTACAGACCAATATCCTTGATGAACACGGATGCAAAAATTCTCCCCAAAATACTAGCCAATAGGATCCAACAGTACATTAAAAGGATTATTCACCACGACCAAATGGGATTTATCCCTGGGCTGCAAGGTTGGTTCAACAACTGCAAATCAATGTGATACAATACATTAATAAAAGAAAGAACAAGAACCATATGATCCTCTCAATAGATGCAGAAAAGGCATTTAACAAAGTACAGCATTCTTTCTTGATCAAAACTCTTCAGAGTATAGGCATAGAGGGTACATACCTCAATATCATAAAAGCCATCTATGAAAAACCCATAGCGAATATCATTCTAAATGGGGAAAAACTGAGAGCTTTCCCCCTAAGGTCAGGAACACGGCAGGGAAGTCCACTAACACCACTGCTATTCAAAATAGTATTACAAGTCCTAGCCACAGCAATCAGACAACAAAAAGAAATAAAAGGCATCTGAGTCGGCAAAGAAGTCAAACTCTCACTCTTTGCAGATGATATGATACTTTATGTGGAAAACCCAAAAGACACCACCCCAAAACTGCTAGAACTCATACAAGAATTCAGTAAAGTGGCAGGATATAAAATCAATGCATAGAAATCAGTGGCATTCCTAAACACCAACAAGACAGAAGAAAGAGAAATTAAAGGAGTCCATTCCATTTACAATTGCACTCAAAACCATAAGATACCTAGGAATAAATCTAACCAGAGGTAAAGAATCTGTACTCAGAAAGCTATAAAGTACTCATGAAAGAAATTGAGGAAGACACAAAGAAATGGAAAAACGTTCCATGCTCATGGATTGGAAGAACAAATATTGTGAGATGTCAATGCTACCTAGTGCGATCTACACATTTAATGCAATCCCTATCAAAATACCATCCACCTTTTTCAAAGAAATGGAATAAATAATCCTAAAATTTGTATGCAACCAAGAAAGACCACAAATAGCCAGAGGAATATTGAAAAAGAAAAGCCAAGCTGGTGGCATCACAATTCCAGACTTCAAGCTCTATTACAAAGCTGTAATCATCAAGACAGTATGATACTGGCACAAAAGCAGACACAACGATCAATGGAACATAACAGAGAGCCCAGAAATGGACCCTCACCTCTATGGTCAAGTAATCTTTGACAAAGTAGGAAAGAATGTCCAATGGAAAAAAGACAGTCTCTTCAACAAATGGTGTTGGGAAAATTGGACAGCCACATGCAGAAGGATGAAACTGGACCATTTCCTTACACCACACACAAAAGTAGACTCAAAATGGTTGAAAGACTTCAATGTGAGACAGGAGTCCATCAAAATCCTAAAGGAGAACACAGGCAGCCACCTCTTCGACCTCAGCCGCAGCAATTTCTTCCTAGAAATATCGCCAAAGGCAAGCGAAGCAAGGGCAAAAATGAACTATTGGGACTTCATCAAGATAAAAAGCTTTTGGAGAGCAAAAGAAACAGCCAATAAAACCAAAAGGCAACCGACAGGATGGGAGAAGATATTTGCAAATGACATATCAGATAAAGGGCTAGTATCCAAAATCTATAAAGAACTTATCAAACTCAATACCCAAAGAACAAATGATCCAATCAAGAAATGGGCAGGAGACAGGAACAGACATTTTTCCAAAGAAGACATCCAAACGGCCAACAGACACATGAAAACGTGCTCAACATTGCTTGGCATCAGGGAAATCCAAATCAAAACCTCAATGAGATACCATCTCTCACCAGTCAGAATGGCTAAAATTAACAAGTCAGGAAATGACAGATGTTGGCAGGGATTCGGAGAAAGGGGAACCCTCCTATACTGTTGGTGGAAATGCAAGCTGGTGCAGCCACTCTGGAAAACAGTGTGGAGGTTCCTCAAAAATTGAAAGTAGAGCTACCTTATGACCCAACAATTGCACTACTGGGTATTTACCCCAACGATACAAATGTAGGGATCCGAACGGGTATGTACACCCTGATGTATATAGCAGCAATATCCACAATAGCCAAACTATGGAAAGAGCCAAGACGTCCGACAGATGAATGCATAAAGAAGATGTGGTATATATATACAATGGAATACTAAGGAGCCGTCAAAAGGAATGAAATCTTGCCATTTGCAACAACGTGGTTGGAACTGGAGGGTATTATGCTGAGTGACATAAGTCAATCAGAGAAAGACATGTATCATATGACGACCTCACTGATATGACGAATTCTTAATCTGAGGAAACAAACTGAGGGTTGCTGGAGTGGTGGGGGTTGGGACAGATGGGGTGGCTGGATGATAGACATTGGGGATGGTATGTGCTTGGTGAGTGCTGAGAACTGTGCAAGACTGTTGAATCACAGATTTGTACCTCTGAAACAAATAATACATTATATGCTAAGAAAAGGAAAAAGAAGATAGCAGGAAGGGTAAAATGAAGGGTGGGAGGGAATCCAAGGGGGAAATGAACCATGAGAGACTAGGGAGTCAGAGAAACAAACTGAGGGTTCTGGAAGGGAGGGAGGTGGGGGGATGGGGTAGCCTGGTGATGGGTATTACAGAGGGCACGTACTCAATGGAGCACTGGGTGTTATATGCAAACAATGAATCATGGAACACTACATCAAAAACTAATGATGTAATGTATGGCGATTAACATAACAGAATAAAATAAATAAATAAATTGAGAAAGACAAAGAAATGGAAAAACATTCCATGCTCATGTATTGGAAAAACAAATATTGTTAAAATGTCTATGTTACCTAGAGCAATCTATACATCATTTAGTGGAGTCCCTATCAAAATACCAACTTTTTTTAATGGAGCTGGAACAAAAAAAAATCTTAAAATTTGTACGGAAAGAGAAAGTTCCTGAATAGTCAAAGAATGTTGAAAAAGAAAAGCAAAGCTGATGGCATCACAATTCCGGACTTCCAGCTCTATGACAAAGCTGTCATCATCAAGACAGTATGATACTGGGACAAAAACAGACACACAGATCAATGGAACAGAACAGAGAACCCAGAAATGGACCCTCAATTCTATGGTCAACTAATCTTCAACAAAACAGGAAGTAATATTCAATGCAAAAAGACAGCCCCTTCAACAAATGGTGTTGGGAAAATTGGACAGCCACATACAGAAAAATGAAACTGGACCATTTTCTTAAACTATACACAAAAATAAACTCAAAAATGGATGAAAGATAGAAATGTGAGAGAGGAATCCATCAAAATCCTAGAGGAGAACAAAGGAGCAACCTCTTTGACCTCACCCACAGGAGCTTCTTGTTAGATACGTCTCCAATGGCAAGGGAAACAAAGGTAAAAATGAAGTATTGTGACTTCATCAAGATAAAAAGCTTTTACAGAGCAAAGGAAACAGCCAAGAAAACCAAAATAATGGACAGAATGAGAGAAGATCTTTTCAAATGTCTTATGAGATAAAGAGCTAGAATCGAAAATCTATTAAAAACTTATCAAACTCAACACCCAAAAAAAAAATGATTCAGTCAAGAAATGGGGAGAAGACATTAACAGATACTCCTTCAAAAAAGACATCTAAATGGCCAACAGACACATGCAAAAATGCTCAACAGCACTTGGCATCAGGGAAATACAATCAAAACCATAATGATATGCCAGGTAGAACACCAGGTAGAACGGCTAAAATTAACAAGTCAGGAAACAAATGGTGGCGAGGATGTAGAGAAAGGGGAACCCACTTACACTGCTGGTGGGAATGAAACCTGGTACAGCCACTCTGGAAAACAATATGGAGTTTCCACAAAAAGTTATAAATAGAGGTATCCTATGGCCCAGCAATTGCACTACTAGGTATTTACCGAAAGGATACAAACATAGTGATCTGAAGGACACCTGCACCCCAATGTTCATAGCAACATTATCCATAATAGGCAAAGCATGGAAAAAAACCCAAATGTCCATCGACAGGATGAATGGATAAAGATGTGTTATATATTTATATAGTGGAATATTACTCAATCCTCAAAAAAAATGAAATCTACATTTGCAATGACATGGATGGAACTAGAGAGTATTATGCTAAGCAAAGTAAGTCAATCAGAGTAAGACAATCATATGATTTCATTCGTATATGAAATTTAAGAAACAAAACAGGATCACAGGGGAAGGGAGGGAAAAATATAATAAGACAAAATTAGAGAGGGAGACAAACCATGAGAGACTCTTTAACCACAGGAAACAGACTGAGGGTTGCTGGAGGGGAGGTGAATTGAGTGATGGGGTAACGGGGTAATAAGCATTAAGTAGGGCACATGATGTAAGGAGCACTGGGTGTTACATGCAACTGATGAAAGACTGACCTCTATCTCTGAAACTGATAATACACTATATGTTAATTAATTGACTTGACATAAAATAAAATTGAAAAAAGGAAACTATCAAAGAGAAAGCAAATAAGGCAAAGTAGTAGGGGATGAGTGTGGGAATTGATTTCTTTCATCAACAAAAAATTTCCACTGGGAGTCCCAATGGCATAATAAAAAAGTCGCTTCTAAAAGGACTGGCTCTCACAATTAGGAACTAGTGTCTGAAGCATTTGTGTCTTTAGGAGCATGGTAGTGTCAAACCAGCCACTCATCCCGGATAGGCAGGTTGGCTGAGCTGAGGGTTTGTATGGACTGTAAGTCCAGTAGGTAAAAGGTACTTGTTCAATCATGAGTTATTATATTTTTAGTGATGACTTGAATGTGCAAACATCCAAGGGTAAGCTAGTAGATGATTTAGGATTTCTGCATCTTTTATAATTTGAAAAACTGGGCTTTGGGGTGCCTGAGTGGTCAGTCGTTAAGTGTCTGCCTTAGGCTCAGGTCATGATCCCAGGGTCATGGGATCGAGTCCCGCATTGGGCTCTCTGGTCAGCGAGAAGCCTGCTTCTCCCTCTCCCACTCCCCCTGCTTGTGTTCCCTCTCCCACTGTCTATCAAATAAATAAATAAAATCTTTAAAAAAAAATACAAAACTGGGCTTGGACAAAGATGGTGGAGGAGTAGGGGACCCTATTTCAACCGGTCCCCTGAACTGAGCTGGATACCTACCAGACCACTCTGAACACCCACAATATCAGCCTGAGATGTAAGAAGATATATCTGGATCTCTACAAACAGAATATCCCTGGAGGTTGGTTTCAAGGTATGAAGCAGGGAACCATGATTCTGCGGGCATATATAGTAAGATAAACAGAAGGGGGAGGGAGCCTCCAGGATCCTGCACCACCGGAGTGTGAAAGCGTCATATGCTGGGGACAGGGCACAGACTCGCACAACAGTAGCAGAGGGGAAAGGACTTTAGGGAAGCACCCAGGTGCAAACTGAGGGTGGCTGGTGGTTTTTGAAGCACAAAGGGCAGAGACGTGCCTGGTGCTGTAAGCGAGGGCTGGAGTGCTGCTGTGGGGCACACAACCCAAGATGCTGCAGTTTTAGCAGCAAAGACAGAAACAGAGACAGTGTGGCCTGGAAAGCCCACTGAAGAACAGACTGCAATCTCTCTGTTCTGAGGCAGAGGTCTGGAAACGGTCATTTCTGCTCTGACTCTCAGAAGAGATGCAGAAAGCCGCCAGGGAAAGCGGCCAGAGAACAAAAGCCCCCCAAAAAACAGTTTTCACTGACCCAATCCCACCCACACAGGTGGGGCAGGGCAACTCTGCCCAAACAGGGTTGCCTAAATAACAGCATGGCAGGCTTCTCCCCCAGAAGACAGGCTGGGAGAACAAGAGGCCAACAACCCTAAGGTCCCTATAAAATAGGTGCATCCTGCTTCGATTGTGGTCAATAATTTGGACTCTGTACATACCCTCAACCACCCCTCAACAAAATGACTAGGAGGAGGAACTCTCAAAATAGGAAAGATTCAGAGACTGTGACTTCTGCCACAGAACAAATGGATATGGATATAAGCAAGATGTCAGAAATAGACTTCAACGAAACAGTTATGAAGACAATGGATAGGATGGACAAAAAGATTAATGGCAACATAGTCTCTAAGGGCAGAAATGAGAGCTGATCTGGCAGAACTTTAAAACTGCTATCAATGAGGTCCAATCTAATCTAGATACTCTAACAGCTAGGGTAAACAAGGCAGAAGAATGTATTAGTGATCTAGAAGACAAACTGATAGAAAAGAAGGAACAGGAGGAGGTCTGGAAAAAACAGCTCAAAATCCAGAAAGAAAATAAGTGAAGATAAAATAAGAAAAAAAAACAGAAAGAAATAAGTCATGCCATGAAACGTTCCAGTGTCAGAATTACCGGGATCCATGAGAGGGTGGAAACAGAGGAAGGACTAAAAGATATATCTGAGCAAATTGTAGCTGAGAACTTCCCTAACCTGGGGAATGGAACAACCATTTGTGTCCTAGAGGCAGAGAAGACCCCTCCCAAGATCAAGGAAAACAAACCAATGCCCTGGCATGTAATAGTAAAACACACAAATCTTAGAACCAAGGAAACCATCTTAAGGGCAGTTAAAGGGAAGAGAGTTCTTACGTACAGAGGGCGGAACATCAGAAAAACATCAAACCTATCCACAGAGACCTGGCAAGCCAGAAAGGGCTAGCAAGACATATTCAGGGTACTAAATGAGTAGAACATGGAGCCAAGAATACTTTATCTGGCAAGGCTGTCATTTAGAATGGATGGAGACATACAGAGATACAGAGCTTCCAGGACTGCCAGAAACTGAAAGAATATGTGACCACTAAGACGGCCCTGTAAGAAATATTAAGGGGAGTACTATAAAAGGAGAAAGACCACAAGAGTGATATACAACAGAAATTTACAGAGACAATCTAGAAGAACAAGGACTTCACAGGCAACATGACGACAATAAAATCCTATCTTTCAATAATCACTCTCAATGTGAACGGCCTAGATGCTCCCATAAAACGGCACAGGGTTGCAGACTGGATAAAAAGACAGGACTCATCCATATGCTGTCTACAAGAGACTCATTTTGAACCTAAAGATACATCCAGACTGAACGTGAAGGGATGGAGAACCATCTTTCATGCCAACGGACCTCAAAAGAAAGCTGGGGTAGCAATTCTCATATGAGACAAATTAGATTTTAAGCTAAAGACTGTAGTTAGAGACACAGAAGGACACTATATCATTCTTAAAGGGTCTATCCAACAATAAGATCTAAAAATTTAAATATCTACGCCCCCAACATAGGAGCAGCCAACTACATAAGCCAACTGTTAACCAAAATAAAGAGTCATACTGACAATAATACGTTAATTGTAGGAGCCCTCAATACTCCACTCTCAGCAATAGACAGATCACCTAAGCAGAAAATCAACAAAGAAACAAGAGCTTTGAATCACACATTGGACCAGATGGACCTCACAGATATATACAGAACATTCCACCCTAAAACAGCAGAATACATTCTTCAAAATACGTTTTTCTCGAACATATTTTCTCCAGAATAGACCACATACTGGGTCACAAATCAGGTCTCAACCAATTCAAAAGACTGACATTATTCCTTGCATATTCTCAGACCAGAATGCTTTAATTGAGTTCTTGGAACTCAATCACAAGAAAAAATTTGGAAAAATTCAAACACTTGGAAGCTAAAGACCACTCTGCTGAAGAATGTTTGGGTCAACCAGGAAATCAAAGAAGAACTTAAAACAATTCATAGAAACCAATGAGAATGAAAACACATCGGTCCAAAACCTATGGGAGACTGCAAAGGTGGTCCTAAGGGGGAAATACATAGCCATCCAAGCCTCACTCAAAAAAACAGAAAAATCCCAAATTCACCAACTAACTTTACACCTTATAGAATTTGAGAAAAAACAACAAATGATGCCTAAGCCATGCATCAGAAGAGAAATAATTAAGATTAGAGCAGAGATCAATGAATTAGAAACCAGAAATACAATAGAACAGATCAACGAAGCTAGACACTGGTTCTTTGAAAGAATTAATAAAATCGCTAAACCACTGGCCAGACTTATCCAAAAGAAAAAAGAACCCAAATTAATAAAATTAAGAATGAAAGGGGAGAGATCACGACTAACACCAAGGAAACAGAAACAATTATCAGAAATTATTATCAACAACTATATGCCAATAAATTAAGCAATCTGGAAGAAATGGATGCCTTCCGGGAAACCTATTAACTACCAACGCTGAAACAGGAAGAAACTGACAACCTGAATCGACCAATAACTGGTAATGAGATTGAAGCAGAGATCAAAAACCTCCCAAAAAATGAGAGTCCAGGGCCTGTTTGATGGATTCCCTGGGGAATTCTATCAAACATTCAAAGAAAAAATAATAACTGTTCTCCTTAAGTTGTTTCAAAAAATAGAAAGAGGAGAGCTTCCAGACTCATTCTATGAGGCCAAAATTACCTTGATCCTCAAACCAGGCAATGACTTTATCAAAAAGGAGAATTTCAGACCAATATCCCTGATGAATATGGATTCCAAAATTCTCAAAAAGCTCCTAGCTAATAGGATCCAACAGTACATTAAAAGGATCATCCACCACGACCAAGTGGGATTTATCCCCGGGATGCAAGGGTGGTTCAACATTCGCAAATCAATCAGTGTGATAGAACACATTAATAAGAGGAGGGAGAAGAACCATATGGTCCTCTCAATTGATGCAGAAAAAGCATTCGACAAAATACAGCATGCTTTCCTGATTAAAACTCTTCAGAGTATAGGGATAGAGGGAACATTCCTCAAGTTCATAAAATAAATTTATGAAAAACCCAAGCGAATATCATTCTCAATGGGGAAAAGCTGAGAGCCTTTCCCTTAAGATCAGGAACACGTCAAGGATGCCCACTCTCGCCACTACTGTTCAACATAGTACTAGAAGACCTAGCAACAGCAATCAGACAACAAAAAGAGGTTGTATGCAATTTGACAAAGAAGAAGTGAAACTCTCTCTCTTCGCAGATGATATGATACTTTATGTGGAAAATCCAAAAGACTCCACCCCCAAATTATTAGAACTCATACAGCAATTCAGTAATGTGGCAGGATACAAAATCAATGCACAGAAATCAGCTATTTCCTTACACACCAACAATGTAACTGTAGAAAGAGAAATTAGAGAAACCATAGATTCCATTTACAAGAGCACCAAAAACCATAAGATACCTTGGAATAAACCTAACCAAAGAGGTAAAGAATCTATACTCTAGGAACTACAGAACACTCATGAAAGAAATTGAAGGAGACACAAAAAGATGCAAAAACATTCCATGCTCATGGATTGGAAGAATAAACATTGTTAAAATGTCTATGCTGCCCAGAGCTATCTATACCTTCAATGCCATCCCAATCAAAATACCAATGGCATTTTTCAAAGTGCTGGAACAAACAATCTGAAAATTTGTATGGAATCAGAAAAGACCCTGTATCGCCAAGGAAATGTTGAAAAAGAGAAACAAAGCTGGGGGCATCATGTTGCCTGATTTCAAGCTATATTACAAAGCTGTGATCACCAAAACAGCATGGTACTGACACATAAACAGACACATAGACCAATGGAAAGGAACAGAGAGCCCAGATATGGACCCTCGATTCTATGGTCAACTAATCTTCGACAAAGCAGGAAAGAATATGCAATGGAAAAAAAGTCTCTTCAATAAATGGTGCTGGGAAAATGGGGCAGATATATACAGAAGAATGAAACTTGACCATTCTCTTACGCCATACACAAAGATAAACTCAAAATGGATGAAAGACCTCAATGTGAGACAGGAATCCTTCAAAATCCTAGAGGAGAACACAGGCAGTAACGTCTTCGACCTCAGCTGAAGCAACTTCTTTCAAGACACATCTCCAAAGGCAAGGGAAACAAAAGTGAAAATGAACTTTGGGGACTTCATCAAGATAAAAAGCTTCTCCATAGCAGACGCAACAGTCAACAAAACCAAGAGGCGACCCACTGAATGGGAGAAGATTTTTGCACATGACACTACAGATAAAGGGCTGGTATCCAAGATCTATAAAGAACTTCTCAAACTCAACACCCAAAAAACAAATAATCAAGTCAGAAAATGGGCAGAAGACAGGAACAGACACTTCTCCAAAGAAGACATACAAATGGCTAACAGGCACATGGAAAAATGTTCATCATTAGCCCTCAGGGAAATTCAAATTGAAACCACATTGAGATTCTACCTTATACCAGTAGGCAAAAATTGAGAAGGCAAGAAACAACAAATGCTGGAGAGGTTGTGGAGAAAGGGGAACCCTCTTACACTGCTGGTGGGAATGCAAGTTGGTACAGCCACTTTGGAAAACAGTGTGGAGGTGTTTTTGGCCTCAGAAAATTAAAAATAGAGCTACCCTATGACCCAGCAATTGCACTCCTGGGTATTGACCCCAAAGACACAGATGTAGTGAAAAGAAGGGCCATATGCACCCCAATGTTCATAGCAGCAATGTCCACAATAGCCAAACTGTGGAAAGAGCCAAAATGCCTTTCAAGAGACGAATGGACAAAGAAGATGTGGTCCATATATACAAAGGAGTATTACTCAGCCAGAAAGGATGAATACCCAACTTTTGCATCAACATGGATGGGACTGGAGGAGATTATGCTAAGTGAATTAAGTCAAGCAGAAAAAGTCAATTATCGTATGGTTTCACTTATTTGTGGAACATAAGGAATAGCATAGAGGATATTAGGATAAGGAAGGGAAAAATGAACAGGGGGAAATTGGAGGGGGAGACAAAGCATGACAGTCTATGGACTCTGAGAAAAAAACAGTTTTAGAGGGGAGAGGGATGGGTGGATGGGGAAGCCCAGTGATGGGTATTAAGGAGGGTATATATTGCATGGAGCACTGGGTGTTATGTGCAAACACTGAAAAATGGAACACCGCATCAAAACTAATGATGTACTGTATGGTGACTAACATAACATAACAAAAGAAAGGAAATAAAAAAACCTGAAGTAAAATATTAATTTTTTTGATTATCTAAAAATAAAACAAAATAAAATCTAGTTTGTGTAGCATTTGTTAATTTCCATTGTATAAATACTGCCACCACAGGCCATTTCCAGCTACCAGTGTAACATTACTGAATGTAGGGTTGGGAAGAGATATACACAATTGGCTGTTATGAACTGTTGCAAACTAACTTTAGCTATCTCTGTAGAGATCTCAAAATCATTATGTTGAGCAAAAGAAACCACAGTATACACTGTATTATCCCATTTAGATGAAATTCAAGATATCATGTTGCATATAACAGAGGTGTGTTTCTTTTGATTGCTGAGTAGTATTTCTTTTTATGAACATACGACCATACATTTATCCATTCATCTAATGATGAACATTCGTCTTGTTTTCAGTTTTTGGCTATTTCAAATAATGTTAGTATGAACATTCTTGCGCACGCACGCACACACACACACAGGAATATACATTTAGAAAAGTTGAAAATCAAATGTTCATTAGAGGGGAAAAAAAGGACAGCAAATCAAACCCCCAAAGTTGAAAGAAGGAAGTAATAGAGTAGAAACCATTAAGACAGAAAACAAATATACAAGAGAAAAATCATCAAATTCAAAAGTTGGGTCTTTGGCCAGGAGACAATTTAAATGAAATAGCCAAGTGTTCTGAAAAACACAAATTAACAAAACTGACAGAAGAATGAAAATCTGAATGTTTCTCTCTTAAAGAAACCTAATTTAAAATCTTCCCTTCACAGAGAAATTGGGATCCTAAAGCCTGCACTTCAAGAATTCACCTCAAGAGAGGCCTGGGTGGCTCAGTTAGTTAAGTGTCTGCCTTCAGCTCAGGTCATGATCTCAAGGTCCTGGGATTGTGTCTCACATTGGGCTCCTTGCTCATCAGCGAGCCTGCTTCTCCCTCTGCCTACCACTCCCCCTGCTGTGCTCTCTCTTTCTGATAAATACATAAAGTCTTAAAAAAAAAATTCACCTCAAAACTTTCAGTGAATGAGGGCCACTCAGGTGGCTCAGTCAGTTAAGCATCTGACACTTCATCTCAGCTCAGGTCTTGATCTCAGGATCATGAGTTCAAGTCCCATACTGAGCTCCACACTGGGCGTGGAGCCTATTTAAAAAAAACCGGGGCGCCTGGGTGGCTCAGTCGATTAGGCCGCTGCCTTTGGCCCAGGTCGTGATTCCGGGGTCCTGGGATCGAGTCCCACATCAGGCTCCCTGCTGAGCGGGGAGCCTGCTTCTCCCTCTCCCTCTACCTGCTGCTCCCCCTGCTTGTACTCTAATAAAAATAAAAAATCTTTAAAAAAAAAAAATCATGTATTGCATGGAGCACTGGGATGTTATACGCAAACAATGAATCATGGATCACTACATCAAAAACTAATGATGTACTGTATGGTGACTAACATAATAAAAAAAAGAAAAACGAAAAAAGATAATTGAAAAATAAGAGAAAAAGAAATGTAAAAACTTCAGTGAATGAGAGATGCCTGGGTGGCTCAGTCAGTTAAGCATCTGCCTTCAGCTCAGGTCATGATCCCAGGGTCCTAGGATCAAGTCCTGCATTGGGCTCCTTGCTCCTTTACTTAAAGAAGTAAAAGTAGGAATTAAAATAAGCAACAAGAAATTATCAGAGAATTTCAAAGAACCATCTTTTAAATTCAGATTTTGTCTAGGGAAATTTGAAAATGAAACAAAGGAACTTTTTGAAATAAAAAAGTATAAACACAAAAATAAAATACTCAATGAATAGCTTAGTTAACTGTACATAGGAAAAGGCAGAGCTGAGGAAATTTCAAAGAACTCAGTTCAAAAAGATAAAAGTACAAAATGTATGGAAGAGAGGAAAAAGAGAGTTTAAAGACCAATGGAAGACAGACAATCTAACAACCAACTGGAGCTTTAGAAAATAAGAATACAGAAGAGGGGTAGGACAACAGTGATGATGGCACTATTTGAAGACATAATGGCTATTTCCCAGAATTAATGAAGGACACAAATCCTCAATTCAGGAAGCCCAAGAAAATAAATTAAGAAAGCCATACTTGGGTACATCATAATAAAACAATAAATTATCAAAGGCAAAAAGAAAATCCTACAAGCAGAGAAGGAAAAATAAAGATTACATATACAGAAATAACAAAAGAGTTGAAAGATTTTTGAATAGCAACAAAGTAAACCAGAAGCAGTATCATTCATGAATGAGGATGAATTAATGTCCTTTTCAATTAGATGAAAAAAGCAAAACTGCTTCTAACTAAAGTAAAAACTTCTAAAGTGTCTTCTGCTTGCACCTAAGATGAAGTAATAAGGAATCAGATTTACTCTTCCACCTAACAAACCAAAAAAATTCTGACAAAATAGATAAAAGAACAGTTTTCAGGAACCTAAGCATCAAGCAAAGGACCGTGACCTCTGAGAAATGGGAAACAGACAAGGTGAGCCCAACAACTGTGGCAGTTTATTGCCTGCAGAGAGTTTCCAAGTCATGATGCAGGGAGGGAAAACCCAGGCATAGCCCAGCAAACTCCAGGAGTTGAGAAGGGCCAAGAGTTCAGAGATATCAAGGAACCTAGAGTCTGCAGGGCATAATACCAAAGAGGAGAGAGAGCTGAATAAAGTGAGAATACCAAAGATGTACAGAGGGTCCCCCCCTTGAACATTCAAAGTACTAACTAGTGCATGCATATAAGGAAACAAGCCAAGGCTGGGTAGGAGGGAAACATCCAAAAGATTAGAAAACAGTAGCTATTTCCAGCAGCCATACTCAAAGAACTCACAATTCATGGAACATCTAATAGAATGCTTGGCAGTAGAGAATAATTAGCCCTAAATTGAGCATTCCTCTGGACCCAGATAACAAACCCTAAAAATTCCAAAATCTGTTTCCAAGTAATTTAACTGCATTCTAGAAAAAAGCTCAAGAAGATTTATAGGAATAAAATATAGGAATAAAAATATCTAGCACCCTCCAAGATAAAAAAATGTTTAGCATCTAAATCAAAACTGACAGGCATGCAATGAAGCAGAAACACATGATCCATATGAGAAGAAAAATCGATCCACCAAAACTGGTCCAGAAATGAAACAAATGTTAGAATTAACAAAGAAGACCATTAGAGTAGTTATTGAAACCATAATCCATATAGTCAACAAATTAAGTAGAGACATAGAAGATATAAAATAGACACCAATCAAACTCTGTAAGACGAAACTATTATGTCTGAGATGAAAATTTACTCAGTGGTACTAATGGCAAATTACACACGGCAGAAGAAAAGATTAGTGAACTTGGAAGACAGTAATAGAAACTATCCCAATTTAAAGATATAGAGAAAATACTTCTATAGTATATATTTCAGGAAGAGAAAAATGATCACAGAAAGAAGTTCTAAGATGTAAGGATTAGAGAACAAATCAACTGTTAATCATGTGGGTAAATAAATATTATATCACAAAAAATAGTAATAATGTCTAGTTTGGGGATAAAAAATGAGACAGAGCTTAAAGAGCTAAATTATTATTCAACAGTAATATTTAAGACTGATGAAGTAGAAGAGATCAAAATTAAGAACAGACATAGAACATGTAACTTCCAAATCAGTAGAAATGTTAGTTGTAAGAGAACTAAATTTTCATCTTCCACATGGATGTCAACAGATAATGCCAAAGTGAAATATCAAGAAATAGCAATATAGGGCGCCTGGGTGGCTCAGTTGCTTAAGCAACTGCCTTTAGCTCAGGTCATGATCCTGGAGTCCTGGGATTGAGTTCCACATTGGGCTCCCTGCTCAGCAGGGAGTCTGCTTCTCCCTCTGCCTCTCCCCCCTCTCATGCTCTCTATCATTCTCTCTCTCAAAAAATAAAAGAAAGAAAAAAAAAGAAATAGCAATATAAGCATGTAGTTAGAAATGTGGAGATAATTACTAGAAGAAATACCTAAAAGTTAAAGGAGCATGTTTCTGACTCATGGCCTCGAAGTTGAGCTGAAGGCTGCTGTCTTTCATAGAAGCCTTAAGGGTACTATCTGACTTTTAAACTAAAAAGCTTGTAAAATGAAAAAAAATTCTCAAATCAACTTTTCGAAAGCTAAAGAATATACACCAGGTACTATTAAAGAGCCTGTTTATATTAAATTTATAGATACTGTGTTTCTTACCATGAAAACAAGTTTCTCTACACTCTAGATGCTGAGAAGAGTGTCATTTCTTCTTTAATATTCTGCTCTTGACTACTGAAAAGGTTTTTGAATTATTTCTCATGGACTATAACTCAGAGTTCGTTTAAAAGTTTGGCATAGAAAACTGTATCTGTTGGAATATCAACCTATCAAAATGCAGATTCATCTAATACTCTTAGCATTAAAACTGATTTTGCTCAACCTTGTCACAATCAATTATGTTTCTGCAGAAGTGAAAGAATAACAACTTAGTGCTTGAGAAAGAAAATCAAAGGGGAAATTGGAAAAGATCAAAACACTTTTATGAACTTATTTTTACCTAAAATAGAGATAGGCAACCTTTGGCCAATACAGGTTAGTGATACAGTAATTTCTGAAATTACTTATTCAACTTATCGATAGGGACACTAAGGACATAGAAGGGTAGGAAAACTTCCTCAGGCATATACTGGATTAGTGTAAGTGCCAGAAATACATAGTTTGCCATTGGTAGCACCAAACGGAGCATCAATTGGCTTACTCTTGGAAGAAGAAGAAAATTAGGCAATGGTGTAATATACACATTCTACTGGCTCAAGTGCCTGCAATATGACGTAGTTGGGGTATGATATGACAATTTTGACATAGTTGGGGTATGATACTGCCAATTGTGGGGATTGCCTGCAGTTACTCAAGGGCTGCTACTCACACTTCTGTTCCCTATAAATTTTATCTTTTGATGGAATGAGTACTGAAAAGACATGAGATAGAGAAACAAAGTCCAGTTAGTATAGGCCAGCACGCCACAGAATAGTTCCTTAGAACTAGAACTGTGAGTCTCTCTCCTGATCCTTAATAGTGCGGTATACAGGAAATGGGAGCTTATTGAAGAGCTCTAGAGTTAATGTTTACAATCTACTAATTTTTAAAACCTTTGTCAAACACTTAAAATATAACTAAAAATTTATTTTAATGCTGTATTATGAAATGCTGAAGCAAACCACATTTTGCTGACAAGGACAGATAAAATTTACCAGCTTTCAAAGTTATTTTCAATTTAAAAATGTGTCCAAAAGTACAATACTAAAGTCAGATCCAGTAGTGCATTCTTCTAAAATGTTAGTTCAAAACATTATCCCTTCACTCCAATATAGCTATTAAAAGTTTGTGCTCTTTTCACAATGTTTACATATATCAAATCAGCACATTATATACTTTAAATATCTTACAATTTTGTCAATTATACTTCAGTAAAGCTGAAAAAAATGTAAAAAAAAAATTAAGCCTTCAGTGTCGGGGAGATGCTAAAAGACTGTCTGAGGATAGTTACAGAAACCACACTGGCTAATTAAAAAGAAAAGCAAAGGTAAACAACACCAAATGAACAAAAAAGGTGGTCTAAAATTTTTTTTTGCCTGGACAGGCTCTCATTTTTGATGTTCTTCTTTATTGGCTTACAGAGTGTTTACCTGTGTGAAATAATAACAGAAGCTACACCCAAGGTTATTTCAGTCATGTATAACTTAGCAGGAACATTGCTAATAAGTAAACAGCTTTACAAAAAAAAAAATGTTTTAAAGTATCCTAACTTTATTAAAAAATAAAGTATCTTAAATTTACTAGTTTTATAAATGTTTATTGAATGCTTACCATGTGTGAGGACACAAAGAGATGAAAGCATGGACCCCATTCTTTAAGAAGTTACAATCTAGTAAAAAAATATATAGATGCTTTAATCCAAAATAATCTATCAATTAAGGAAACAATACAATGTATGCAAATTGATGGCATGAAAAAGGAAAGTAAGGCATTTATTTATACTTTCTAAAATAAATAATAAATAATATTATGTTTGGAAAACCAACCATTCATATTAGGTGTTCAGTCAAGCTTCCTACTTAGCTGCCAACAAAAGAATCACTTCTGGCTAAAGCAGAAAAGGAATCTACTTAACGATGAGCAGAAGTTTACAAAAGCCCTATTAAGGGCCAAGGATCCAAACTTAGAGAAGGTATGAAAATATGAATCCCAACCATATTTTGAGAGCTTCTACAGGAAAAACTAGACTGCCACCACTATTTGACACCTCTAATACTAAGAACCTAGAAAACCAGAAGCTCCTACCATCATCTTTGCCAAAAGATACATTCCCCTGCCCAAGATTGCCAACTCATGTTGCTCCCACACAATTTCAAGTGTGAAAGTGTATGACTGGTCATATGCCTCTATCTTAGCTGTGAGTGGGAATGAGAATATATATTTTCTGGCATCTATATTGGGAAGTCAGGACTTGTAATATAGGAAATTGCCAAAATGGAGGGAAACTATCCAAAATGTTGGGTGGTCACAAATAATGAATGTCTACTGCATTAAGTCATTGTTAATTTATGGTGCAAAGAATCTGAAAATAAGTCACTTATTCATAAGTCATAGTTTTTATTTCACAAAAAAATGTAGAAAATATTTTTAACTCCAGTGATTTCCAAATCAATAAAATACCACTAAGCTTATAAAAATATTTGAAACAAGAGGATAAAAAACATACACACTATTTCTGGAATCCAAACAGTTTTGCAAAAAAAGAATGGTGAACAGGTCCAATATTTTTAATAGAGCTATAATAGACTTTAATAATCCAAACTGCCACCTAATTATATGATTAACATGTTATAACAAATTAACAGAAATTTCCTTGAGAAGAGCTACCTTCCAATTTTAACCAATTTCATTTTTTAAAAAATACCTATCTAAAATGTATTATATAACATTCATGCTTAATAAATAAGGTATATGAAATGTAATTTAATCTTCCCCTACCGGTTCAAGGTCGCCATTATAACCAGAATGCAATGATCTTGACTGACTGAAGGACTATACCAGCCCTTTCACTCAATTTTCCCAAAATTTTGGGCTGTAGCTCTCTTTCACTGATCAGCTCCAAGACTGTCTACTGTCCTATCTCCATTTACCTGAAGATGGCCGGAGTACTAAGCTTTACTCAATCTTTATTCCTTTCTGTTCAACACATATAATCTGTCATCTCCTTTGCATTGGCTTCCAATGCTGTCCAAATAAAGAAAGAAAGTAACAGAGGAATGCCAAGATTTTGGATTTTTGCAATGTGATTTGAGAGACCATAATTTTTATGGCATATATTATACAAGAAAGAGAAACCACCGACTGTATAAAAATTAAAATACAGAATGGAGACTCCCTTCTCTTCTTTAACTGGAATAGATCACAAAACAGAGACTAACTGTGAAACTTACAAAAGTTTCAAAAATAATTTATTTTTATGTTTATATCTTCCCAAGTGATCAGCTAAAAATTATCAAATGCCCATGAGACAACTGAAGTACTACCATATGAAAATCTGCACTAAATTGTTCACGTTGCTGCCAACTTGAATTCCTGATATAAAAGCTGTTTTTAACCTACTTAACAGTATGTAAAATTTATCTTCTCACTTTTTACGCCATAAGTTTCAACTTAAAAAAAAAAAAGGAGGAGGAGGAAAATGGCAGAGGAGTAGGGAACCCTAATTTGTCTGGGGCCTGGAATTCAGCTAGGTAGCTATCAAATCATTCTGAACACTAGCAAACTCAACTGGAGAGCCAAGAAAAGAATTGCTGCAATTCTACAAATAGAAAAGCAACCACTTTTTGCAAAGTAGGAGGTGCAGAGAAGTGAATCCGAGGAGCCTCCCTAAGCTGGCTAATGGAAAGTGATACAGAAGCAGAGCACAAAATCAGAACTTTTAGAAATCTGCTACGGGGGTGCCTGGGTGGCTCAGTCATTGAGCGTCTGCCTTCGGCTTGTGTCGTGATCCCGGGGTCCTGGGATCGGGCCCCACATCGGACTCCCTGCTCCATGGGAGGCCTGCTTCTCCCTCTCCCACTCCCCCTGCTTGTGGAAATCTGCTCTGGTGAGGGATGCCCCTGACTGAAAGGTGCTCCAGTGGCAAAGCAGGGCAGAATCCTAGTAGGACAGTGTGGTCTCAGGATCCCCTGGGTCACAAAAAACAGGGGTACCTGAGTGCATCAGAGTTCCCAAGCATGAAAGCAAGGAAGACGGCTGCAAACAGTGAGCTCAGGAGTGGGCATTCAGCATGGCGTTGCCATAAACTGCAAACCATGGCAGGATTGGGCTACTGCTCTCCAAGCAGAGGCCCAGCAAGAGGTAAAACCAAAGTGAGACCCCCCTCCCTGCCCTGGGAGGAGCAGCATGGGTGCCCAACACAGGAGCCTGTAAAGTTTAGAGACTCAAATCGAGGTCACGTGCCTGAGATAAAAATGCTCAGTCACGGGCTGGGTGAACACAGAGTGCAGACAGAAACCAGAGAGACAAGAGTAATTGACTGCTTTTCTGTAAGGGCTCCCTGAAAAGTGTGTGTGGGGGTGTGTGCGCGAATTTTTGGCTCCAGGGTTGGAGAACAGATCACAGCCATTTTCATCCTCTAATGGTACGGAGAGCCTTCAGGGCACAAAAGCCACAAAGAGCAATTCAAAGCCACTTCCACTAAACCCGGGCCCTTTGCAAGGAGGGAGCAATTCCACCTCCGCAAAGACACCTCAGAATCCGCACAACAGACCCCTCCCCCTGAAGATCAGCAGGACCGTCCAGCTAATACTAAGTTTACCAATCATAAAGAACTGCAAAACTCCAGCACTAGGGGAAAATAGTATATAGAATTTGGGGTTTTCTCTCATGATTCCTTAGTCTTTCAGTTTCATTTCTTTTTTCTCTTTTCAACTACTTTCTTATTTTATTGACTCTTTTTTTTTTTAAGTCTTTTATAGTTCTCAATTTTATACTTACATTTTATATATTTTTTATTCATTTTTGGATTCCTTTCATTATATTCAATTTCAATTTTTGAGTATGTATGTATGTATATCTTTACAATTTTGGGATCTAGTTTCCTCTAACAGACCAAAATACACCCAGAACCTAATGTATTGCTCTTTTCTGTCCACCTGTTTGATTATATTCTCTGTTTTATGCTTTTTGTTCTTCTTTGGTTTCTGACTTCTTCTCATTTACTTAGTGTATATTTTCCTGGGGTCATGGTTGCTATTTTTGTATGTTCTCTCAGTCATCTATTATTCTCTGGACAGAATGAAAAGATAGAAATTCACCCCAGAAAAGAGAACAAGAGGCAGTATTAGCTGCCAAGGACTTAATATGAATAGTAAGTAAGACATCAACACTAGAATTCAGAATAATGATTATAAAGGTACTACCTAGGCTTAAAAAAGCATAAAAGACACTAAAGAACCCCTTACTGTAGAAATAAAAGAACTAAAATCCAATCAAGTGGAAAACAAAAAGGCTATTACTGAGATGCAATCAAAATGGGAGGCTCTAACTACTAGGATAAATGAAGCATAAGAGAAAATCAGTGATGTAAAAGACAAAATGGTGGAGAATAAAGAAAGTTAGAAAAAGAAAGATAAACAATTACTGGATGACGAGGGGAGAATCTGACAGGTAAATGATAGAATAAAGCAAAACAATATTAGAATAATTAGGGTCCCACAGAAAGAGGAAAGAGAGAGGGGCAGAAGGTATATTTGAGCAAACTACTGCTGAGAACGTCCCTAACCTGGTGAAGAAAACAGGAATTCAAGTGCAGGAGGCACAAATAAACACCCTCAAAAACAATATAAATAGGTAAACAGCTTGATATATAATAGCAAAGTTTGCAAATTTCAGAGATAAAGAGAAAATCCTGAAAGCAGCTCGGGAGAAGAGGTCTGTAACCTACAATGACAGAAACATTAGATTGGCAACAGACCTATCCACAGAGACCTGGCAGGCCAGAAAGGACTGGCATGATATACTCAGAACACTAAATGAGAAAAATATGCAGCCAAGAATACTATATTCAGCTAGGCTGTCATTGAAAATAGAGGGAGAGATAAAAAGCTTCCAGGACAAACAAAAACTAAAAGAATTTGAGAACACCAAACCAGCACTACAAGAAATATTGAAAGGGGCCATCTAAGAAAGAGAGAGCCTGAAAGTAACATAGGCCAGAAAGGAACACAGACAATATACAGTCACAGTCACCTTACAGGCAATACAGTGCCACTAAATTAATATCTTTCAATAGTTACCCTGAATGTAAAAGGGCAAAATGGCCCAATCAAAAGACACAGGGTATCAGATTGGATAACAAAACAAGACCCATCAATAAGCTGTCTGCAAGAGACTCATTTTTAGACCCAAAACACCTCCAGATTGAAAGTGAGGGGGAGAAAAACCATTTATCATGCTAAGGGACATCAAAAGAAAGCTGGGGTGGCAATCCTTATATCAGACAAATTAGATTTTAAAGCAAAGACTATAATAAGAGATGAGGAAGGACACTATATATATCGTAATTAAAGGATCTATCCAGCAACAAGATCTAACAATTGTAAATATTTATGCCCCCAACATGGGAGCAGCCAATTATATAAGCCAATTAATAACAAATTCAAGGACTTTGACACCCCTTTCACTGAAATGGACAGATCATCTAGGCAGAACAACAAGAAGGGCTTTGAATGACACACCGGACCAGATGGACTTCACAGACATATTCAGAACATTCCATCCCAAAGCAAGAGAATACACATTCTTCCCTAGTGCACATGGAACACTCTCCAAAATATATCACATCCTGGGTCACAAATCAGGTATCAACTGGTACCAAAACGCTGGGATCATTCCCTGCATACTTTTGGACCACAGTGCTTTGAAACTCAAACTCAATCACAAGAGGAAAGTTGGAAAGAACTCAAATACATGGAGGCTAAAGAGCATCCTATTTAAGAATGAATGGGTCAACCAGGAAATCAAAGAATTTAAAAAAATTCATGGAAAAAAATGAAAATGAAAACATAACTGTTCAAAATCTTTGGGAGGAGCAAAGACAGTCCTAAGAGGAAAGTATATAGAAATACAAGTCTTTCTCAAGCAACAAGAAAGGTCTCAAATACACAACCTACTCTACACCTAAAGGAGCTGGAGAAAGAACAGCAAATAAAGCCTAAAACCAGCAGAAGAGAAATAATAAACATCAGAGTAGAAATCAATCAAATAGAAACCAAAAGAACACTAGAACAGATCAACGAAACTAGGAGCTGGTTCCTTGAAAAAATTAATAAGACCGATAACCCCCTGGCCGGACTTATCAAAAAGAAAAGAGGACCCATATAAATCATGAAAGAAAGCAGAGAGATCACAACCAACACCAAAGAACTACAAACAATTATAAGAACATATTATGAGCAGCTATATGCCAGCAAATTAGACAATATGGAAGAAATGGATGCAATCAGGAAGAAATAGAAAACCTGAACAGACCCATAAACAGTAAGGAAATTGAAGCAGTCATCAAAAATCTCACAACAAACAAGAGCCCAGGGCCAGATGGCTTCCCAGAGCAATTCTACCAAATATTTAAAGAATTAATACCAATTCTTCGGAAACTGTTCCAAAAAACAGAAATGGAAGGAAAACTTCCAAAGTCATTTTTGGGGCCAGCATTACCTTGATCCCTAAACCAGTTAAAGACCCCATCAAAAAGGAGAATTACAGACCAATATCCTTGATGAACATGGATGCAAAAATCCTCACTAAAATACTAGCCAATAGGATCCAACAGTACATTGAAAGGATTATACACCACGATCAAGTGGAATTTATTCCTAGGCTGCAAGGTTGGTTCAACAACCGCAAATCAATCAATGTGATACAATACATTAATAAAAGAAAGAACAAGAACTGTATGATACTCTCAATAGATACAGAAAAAGGATTTCACAAAGTACAGCATCCTTTTTTGATGAAAACTCTTCACAGTGTAGGGATAGTTTATGATATTGAATGACACACTGGACCAGGCATAAAAGCCATCTATGAAAAACCCACAGCCAATATCATGCTCAATGGGGGAAAACTGAGAGCTTTACCCCTAAGGTGAGGAACACAACAGGGATGTCCGCTATCACCACTGCTATTCAACATAATAGTAGAAGTCCTAGCCTCAGCAATCAGAAAACAAAAAGAAATAAAAGGCCTCCGAACCAGCAAAGATGAAGTCAAACTCTCACTCTTTGCAGATGATATGATACCTTATGTGGAAAACACAAAAGACTCCACCCCCAAGTTACTAGAACTCATACAACAATTCAGCAATGTGGAAGGATAGAAAATCAATGTACAGAAATCAGTGGCATTTCTATACACTAACAATGACTGAAGAAAGAGAAATTAAGGAATCAATTCCATTTACAATAGCACCAAAGACCATAAGATACCTAGAAATAAACCTAACCAAAGAGGTAAAGGATCTATACTCTAGAAACTACAGCACTTATGAAAGAAATTGAAGACACAAAAAGATGGAAAAACTTTCCATGCTCATGGATTGGAAGAATAAACATTGTTAAATGTCTATGCTGCCAAAAGCAATCTACACATTCAATGCAATCCTTATAAAAATTCCATCAACTTTTTTCAAAGAAATGGAACAAATAATCCTAAAATTTCTATGAAAACAGAAAAGACCCCGAATACCCAGAGGAATGGTTTTACTTTCGTTTTTTAATTTTATTTTGTCACCATACAGTACATCGTTAGTTTTCAACTTAGTGTTCCATGATTCATTGTTTTCGTATAACACCCAGTGCTACATGCAGTACCTGCCCTCTTCAATATCCATCACCAGGCTAACCCATCCTCGCACCTCGCCTCCCCTCTAGAACCCTCAGTTATTTCTCAAGAGTCCATAGTCTCTCATGGTTCGTCTCCCCCTCCTATTTCCTCCCTTCATTTTTCTCTTCCTTCTCCTAATGTCTCCATGCTATTCCTTATGTTCCACAAATAAGTGAAACCATATGATAATTGACTTTCTCTGCTTGACTTAATTCACTTAGCATAATCTCCTCCAGTCCCATCCATGTTGATGTAAAAGTTGGGTATTCATCCTTTCTGATGGCTGAGTAACATGCCATTGTATATATGGACCACATCTTCCTTATCTGTTCAACTGTTGAAGGGCATCTTGGCTCTTTCCACAGTTTGGCTATTGCAGACATTGCTGCTATGAACACTGGGGTGTATATGGCCCTTCTTTTCACTACATCTGTGTCTTTGGGATAAATACCCAGGAGTGCAATTGCTGGGTCATAGGGTAGCTCTATTTTTAATTTTTTGAGGAAACTCTACACTGTTTTCCAAAGTAGCTGTACCAACTCACATTCCCACCAACAGTGTAAGAGGGTTCCCCTTTCTCCACAACCTCTCCAACATTTATTGTTTCTTCCTTGTCAATTTTTGCCATTCTAACTGGTGTAAGGTGGTATCTCAATGTGGTTTTGATTTGAATTTCCCTGCTGGCTAATGATGAATTTTTTTTCATGTGTCTGGTAGCTGTTTGTATGTCTTCTTCAGAGAATTGTCTGTTCATGTCTTCTGCCCATTTTTTGACTTGATTATTTGTTTTTTGGGTGTTGAGTTTGAGAAGTTCTTTATAGATCCTGGATATCAGCCCTTGGTTTGTAGTGTCATTTGCAAAAATCTTCTCCCATTCTGTGGGTTGCCTCTTTGTTTTTGTTGACTGTTTCCTTTGCTGTACAGAAGCTTTTTATCTTGAAGAAGTCCCAAAAGTTCATTTTTGCTTTTTATTTAAATTTCATTTTATTATGTTATGTTAGTCACCATACAGTACATCATTAGTTTTTGATGTAGTGTTTCATGATTTATTGTTTGCTTATAATACCTAATGCTCCATGTAATACATACCCTCCTTAATACCCATCACTGGGTTAACCCATCCCCCCCACCCCTCACCTCTCTAAAACCCACAGTTTGTTTCTCAGAGTCTCTCATGTTTCGTCTCCCCCTCCGATTTCCCCCCTTCATTTTTCCCTTCCTTCTCCTAATGTCCTCCATGCTATTCCTTATGTTCCACAAATAAGTGAAACCATATGACAACTGACTTTCTCTGGTTGACTTATTTCACTTAGCATAATCTCCTCCAGTCCCATCCATGTTGATGCAAAAGCTGGGTATTCATCCTTTCTGATGGCTGAGTAATATGCCATTGTATATATGGACCACATCTTCTTTATCTATTCGTCTGTTGAAGGGCATCTTGGCTCTTTCCAAAGTTTGGCTATTGTGGACATTGCTGCTATGAACATTGGGGTGCATATCACCCTTCTTTTCACTACATCTGGGTTGTTAGGATAAATACCCAGGAGTGCAATTGCTGGGTCATAGGGTAGCTCTATTTTTAATTTCTTGAGGAACTTCCACACTGTTTTCCCAAGTGGCTGTACCAACTTGCATTCCCACCAACAGTGTAAGAGGGTTCCCCTTTCTCCACAACCTCTCCAACATTTGTTTTTTCTTGCCCTATTTTTGGCATTCTAATTGGTGTAAGGTGGTATCTCAATGTGGTTTTAATTTGATTTTCACTGATGGCTAATGATGATGAACATTTTTTCCTGTGTCTGTTAGCCATTTCTGTCTTCTTTGGAGAAGTGTCTGTTCATGTCTTCTGCCCATTTTTTGACTTGATTATTTTTGGGGGGGGGGGGGGTTGAGTTTGAGAAGTTCTTTATAGATCTTGGATACCAGCTCTTTATCTGTAGTGTCATTTGTAAATATCTGCCTCCTTCTTTTGTTGACTGTTTCCTTTGCTGTGCAGAAGCTCTTTATCTTGATGAAGTCCCAAAAGTTCATTTTTGCCTTTGTTTCACTTGCCTTTGGAGATGTATCTTAACAGAAGTTGCTGCAGCTGAGGTCGAAGAGGTTACTGCCTGTGTTCTCCTCTAGAAGATGGATTCCTGTCTCACACTGAAGGTCTTTCATCCATTTTGAGTTTATCTTTGTGTATGGTGTTAGAGAATGGTCGAGTTTCATTCTTCTGTATATATCTACCCCATTTTCCCAGCACCATTTATTGAAAAGACTTTTTTCCATTGCATTTGCATTTTTTCCTGCTTTGTATAAGATTATTTGACAATAGAGTTGAGGGTCCATATCTGGGCTGTCTATTCTCTTCCATTGGTCTATATGTCTGTTTTTGTGCCAGTAGTATGCTGTCTTGGTGATCACAGCTCTGTAATATGGTTTGAAATCAGGCAACGTGATGCCCCAAGCTTTGTTTTTCTTTTTCATTTCCTTGGCGAATCGGAGTCTTTTCTGATTCCATAAAAATTTTAGGATTGTTTCTTCCAGCACTTTGAAAAATGTCATTGGAATTTTGATCCAGATGGCACTGAAGATATAGACTGCTCTGGGTAGCATAGAAATTTTAACAATGTTTATTCTTCTAATCCATGAGAATGGGATGTTTTCCATCTTTTTGTGCTTTCTTCAATTTTTTCATGAGTGTTCTGTCATTCCTAGAGTATAGATCCTTTACCTCTTTGGTTAGGTTTATTCCGAAGTATCTTATGGTTTTTGGTGCTATTGTAAATGGAATTGTTTCTCTAATTTCTTTTTCTACAGTTGCATTGTTAGTGTGTAAGAAAGCAAATTGATTTCTGTGCACTGATTTTGTTTCTTGCCACATTACTGAATTGCTATATGCATTCTAGTAATTTGGGGGTGGAGTCTTTTGTATTTTCCACATAAAGTATCATGTCATCTGCGAAGAGAGAGAGTTTGACTTCTTCTTTGCCAATTTGAATACCTTTTATTTCTTGTTGTTGTCTGATTGCTGTTGTTAGGACTTCTAGTACTATGTTGAACAACAGTGGCGAGAGTGGGCATCCTTGACGTGTTCCTGATCTTCAGGGAAATAGAGAAATGTTGTAAAAGAAAACCAAAGCTGGTGTCATCACAATCGCAGACTTCAAGCTCTATTACAAAGCTGTAGTCATCAAGACAGGATGGTACTGGCACAAAAACAGACACATCGATCAATGCAACAGAATAGAGAACCCAGAAATGGACCCTCAACTCTATGGTCAACTAATCTTCGATAAGCAGGAAAGAACGTCCGATGGAAAAAAGACAGGCTCTTCAACAAATGGTGTAGGGAAAATTGGACAGCCACATGAAGAAGAATGAAACTGGACCATTTCCTTACACCACACACAAACAAAGACTCAAAATGGATGAAAGACCTAAATGTGAGACAGGAGTCCATCAAAATCCTAGAGGAGAACACAGGCAGCAACATCTTCGATCTCAGCTGCAGCAACTTCTTCCTGGAAACATCACCAAAGGCAAGGGAAGCAAGGGCAAAAATGAACTACTGGGATTTTATCAAGATTAAAAGCCTTTGCACAGCAAAGGAAACAGTCAACAAAACCAAAAGACATCCAACAAAACGGGAAAAGATACTTACAAATGAAATATCAGATAAAGGGCTAGTATCCAAAATTTGTGAAGAAACTTATCAAACTCAACACCCAGAGAATAATTAATGCAATCAAGAAATGGGCAGTAGTCATGAACAGACATTTCTGCAAAGAAGACATCCAAATGGCCAACAGACACATAAAGAAGTGTTCAACATCACTCAGCATCAGGGAAATACAAATCAAAACCTCAATTAGATACCACTTCACACCAGTCAGAATGGCTAAAATTAACATGTAAGGAAATGACAGATGTTGGCAAGGATGTGGAGAAAGCATCCTACTACACTGTTGGTGGGAATGCAAGCTGGTGCAGCCACTCTGGAAAACAGTATGGAGGCTCCTCGAAAAGTTAAAAATAGAGTTACCCTATGACCCAGCAATTGCCCTACTGGATATTTACTCCAAAGACACAAATGTAGTGATCCGAAGGGGCACGTGCACCCCAATATTTATAGCAGCAATGTCCACAATAGCCAAACTATGGAAAGAGGCCAGATGTCTACCAAGAGATGAATGGATAAAGAAGATGTGGTACAATGGAGTATATGCAGCCATCAAAAAAAATGAAATCTGGCCATTTGCATAGATGGAACTACAGGGTATCATGCTAAGCGAAATAAGTCAATCAGAGAAAGACAATTATCATATGATCTCACTGATGTGAGGAATTTGAGAAACAAGACAGAGGATCATAGGGGAAGGGAGGGAGAAATAAAACAAGATGAAACCAGGGAGGGAGACAAACCATAAGGGACTCTTAATCTCAGGAAACAAACTGAGAGGGTTGCTGGAAGGGATGGGGTGGGAGGATGGGGTGGCTGGGTGATGGCCACTGGGGCGGGTACGTGCTATGGTGAGTGCCGTTAATTGTGTAAGACTGATGAATCACAGGTCTGTACCCCTGAAACAAATAATACATTATATGTTAATAAAAAAAAATCTAGAGAGACCACAAATACATGGAGGTTAAACAACATGTTACTAAACAATGAATGGGTCAACAAGGACATCAAAGAAAAAAAAAATACATGGAAATAAATGAAAATCAAAACAGAAAAGTCCAGAATCATTCGGATGCAACAAAAGCAGTCCTAAGAGAAAAGTATATATATATATATATATAGCAATACAGGTCTACCTCAAGAAGAAGGAAAAATCCCAAACAACCTAACCTTACACTGAAAGGAGCTAGAAAAAGAACAACAAATGAAGCCTAAAGCCAGCAGAAGAAAGGAAAATAATAAAGATTAGGGCAGAAATAAATAGTATAGAAACTAAAAAAAAAAAAATTGAATGGATCTATAAAACCAGGAGATGCTTCTTTGCAAAAATTAATAAAACTGATAAACCTCTAGCCAGACTTATCAAAAAGAAAAGTGAAAGGACCCAAATAAATAAAATCACCAATGCGAGAGGAGATATAACAACCAACAACAGAGAAATACAATTCTAAGAAAATGTTATGAAAAACTATATGCCAACAAATTAGACAAAAACAGAAGTGGATAAATTCCTAGAAATGTATAAACTACGAAAAGTGAAACAGGAAGAAAGAGAAAGCTTGAATAGACCAGTAGCCAGCAAAGAAATCGAATCATTACTGAAACAAGTCCCAATAAACAAAAGTCCAGGGCCAGATGGCTTCCAGAGGGAATTCTACCGAACATTTAAAGAAGAGTTAATACCTATTCTTCTCAAACAATTTCAAAAAGAGAAGGAAGGAAGGAAAACTTTCAAATTCATTCTCTGAGGCATTACCCTGATTCCAAAACCAGATAGGTATCATTAAAAAAGAGAACTACAAGCCAATATCGTTGATGAAGGCAGATGTAAAAATTATCAACAAAATACTACTGAACCAAATTCAACAATACATTTAAAAAATCATCCACCATGATCAAGTGGGATATATTCCAGGGTTGCAAGGGTGGTTCTATATTCACAAGTCAATCAACTTCATACAACACACCAATAAAACAAAGAATAAGAACCATATGATCATTTCAATAGATGTAGAAAAAGCATTTGACAAAGTACAACATCCATTCATGATAAAAAGACCTCAATAAAGTAAGTTTAGAGGGAACATACCCAACATAACAAAGGCTATACATGAAAAGCCCACAGCTAATATCATCCTAACTGCGGAAAAATGGAGAACTTTTCCTCTACTCTCAGGAACAAGACAGGGATGTCCAATCTCACCACTTCTATTCAACATAGTACTGGAAGTCCTAGCCACAGCAATCAGACAATGAAAAGAAATTAAAGGAATTCAGATCAGCAAGGAATAAGTCAAACTTTCACTATTTGCAGATAAGATGATACTACATATAGAAAACCCAAAAGACTCACTGAAAAACTACTAGAACTGATAGACCAATTCAGTAAAGTCACAGGACACAAAATCAACATACAGAAATCTGTTGCATTTCTATATGCCAGTAATGCAGCAGCAGAAAGAGAAATTAAGGCATCAGTTCCATTTACCATTGCACCAAAAACCATAAGATACCTAGGAATAAACCTAACCAAAGAAGTAAAAACCTGTACTCTGCAAACTATAAAACAATGGTGAAAGAAAGTGGAGATGACACAAAGAGATGGAGAGACATTCAGGCTCATGGATTGGAAGTACAAATATTGTTAAAAATGTCTATACTACCCAAAACTATCTACAGATTCAGCGCAATCCCTATCAAAATAACACTGACATTTTTCACAGAGCTGGAACAAAGAATCCTAAAATTTGTATGGAATGACAAAAGACCTTGAATAGCCAAAGCAACCTTGAAAAAGAAAAGGAATGCTGGAGGCATCACAATTCTGGATTTCAAGTTATATCAGAAAGCTATAGTGATCAAAACAGTATGGTACTGTCATAAAAGTAAACACATAGATCAAACAGAACAGACTAGGCAACCCAGAAAGGGACCCAAACTTACATGGTCAATTAATCCTCGATAAAGCAGGAAAGAATATCCAGTGGGAAAAAGTGCAATCTCTTCAACAAATGGTGTTGGGAAAACTGGACAGCAACATGCAAAAGAATGAAGCTGGACCACTTTCTTATACCATATGCAAAACTAAATCTAAATTCAAAATACCTAAATGTAAGATCTGAAACCATAAAACTGCTAGTAGAGAACACAGGCAGTAACGTCTTTGACATCAGCCATAGCAACTTCTTTCTAGATATGTCTCCTGAGGAAAAGTAAACAAAAGGAAAAATATACTGTTAGGATTACCTCAAAATAAAAAGCTCTGAACAGTGAAGGAAACCATCAACAAAACTGAAAGGCAACCTACAGAATGGGAGAAGATATTTGGAAACAACATAGCTAATAAAGGGTTAGTATCCAAAATATATAAAGCACTTATGAAACTCAACACCCAAAAAACAAATAATCCAATTTAAAAAATAGGCAGAAGACATGAGTAAGACATTTTTCCAAAGAAGACATCAAGATGGCCAACAGACACATGAAAAGATGCTCAGCATCTGATCATTAGGGAAATGCAAATCAAAACTACAATGAGATATCACCTCACACCTGTCAGAATGACTAAAATCAACAACACAAGAAACAACGGGTTTTGGTAAGGATGTGGAGAAAAGGGAACCCTCTTGCACTGTTGATGGGAATGCAAACTGGTGCAGACACTCTGGAAAACAGTATGGAGGTTCCTCAAAAAGTTAAAAATAGGAATACCCTATGATCCAGCAATTATTCTAGTAGGTATTTACCCAAAGTATACAAAAATACTAATTAATTCAAAGGGATACATGCACACTGATGTTTATACCAGCATTATCTACACTAGCCAAATTATGGAAACAGCGCCTAAGTGTCCACTGACTAATTTATGGATTAAGATGTGGGGTATACATACAAGGGATTATTGCTCAGACATAAATAAGAAAGAAATCTTGCCATTCACAAGGACATGGATAGAGCTAGACAGTATTATGGTAAACGAAGTCAGTCAAAAAAAGACAAATACCTTATGATTTTACTCATATGTGGAATTTAAGAAACAAAACTAACAAGCAAAGGGAAAAGAAAAAGAGAGAGAGAGACAAACCAAGAAACAGACTGTCAACTACAGAGAACAAACTGATAGTTACTAGAAGGGAGGTGAAGTGGGGGTGGGTTAAATAGGTGATGGGGATTAGGAGTGCACTTGTTGTGATGAGCGCTGGGTGATGTATGAAAGTGTTCAATCACTATATTGTACACCTCAAACTAATATTACACTGTATGTGTAACTGGAATTTAAATTAAAACTTTAAAAAAATTATGATTAAGCTATGCCATGCTTTAATTATTGATGGGGGGAAAAAATAAAATCAACCTAGATTTTTCTCCTTCAAAATGTAAGGAAAAGTAAAACTTTTTTCAAAGCAAAAAATAAAAGTTCTGAAAGACCTATATTATTAGAAATGCTAAAGGAAGTTTTTTAGGCAGTAGAAAAATAACACCAGATGGAGTCATGGATCAATACAAAGGAAGGCAGACTGTTGGGATGAGTAAATGTACAGATAAATTTAAAATACATTTCTCTCGGGTGCCTGGGTGGCTCAGCTGGTTAAGCATCTTTGGCTCAGGTCGTTATCTCAAGGTCCTAGGATCGAGCCCCCATCAAGCTCCTTGCTCAGTGGGGAGTCTGCTTCTCCCTTTCCCTCTGCCCCTCCCCATGCCCCTTCTCTCTCAAATAAAAAAAAAATACATTTTTCTACTCATTCTTAAATTTCTTCAAAAGAGAACTATTTAAAGCACATACAAAAACAGACTATTGGGGTTTACAACACACTGTAGAAGTAAAATGACAACAACAGCACAAAGTATGAGAAGAGGTAAACAGTAGTACACTGTGAAATAGTATAACATTTGAAGTTAAATGAGTTAAGCACAACTTGTAAAACCTAGAGAAGCCACTAAAAAAAAAATTCAAATAATGATAGCTCATAAGCCAACAGTTGAGATAAAATGCAATATTAAACAATGTCAGAAATATTATCGGGGATAAAAAGAGACACTCATAATCAGAAGGATGACAATGCATCAAAAAACCATAAGCATCATTAAATACATACACATGCAAAATGGGCTAAATGCCCCAAACAAAAGACACAGGGTATCAGATTGGATTAAAAAAAAAACCCATCGATATGCTGTCTGCAAAAGACTCATTTTAGACCCAGACACCCCCAGATTGAAAGTGAGGGGGTGGAAAACCATTTACCATGCTAATGGACACCAAAAGAAACCTGGGGTGGCAATCCTTATATCACACAAATTAGATTTTAAACCAAAGACTGTAATAAGAGATGAGGAAGGACACTATATCCTACTTAAAGGGTCTAGCAAACAAGATCTAACAACTGTAAATATCTATGCCCCTAACATGGGAGCAGCCAATTATATGAGGCAATTAATAACAAAATCAAAGAAACACATTGACAACAATACAATAATAGTGGGGGATTTTAACACTCCCCTCACTGAAATGGACAGATCATCTAAGCAAAAGATCAACAAGGAAATAAAGACTTTAAATGACACACTGGATAAAATGGACTTCACAGACATATTCAGAACATTCCATCCCAAAGCAACGGAATACACATTCTTCTCTAGTGCCCATGGAACATTCTCCAGAATCGATCACATCCTAGTCATAAATCAGGTCTCAACCTGTACCAAAAGATTGGGATCATTCCCTGCCTATTTTCAGACCACAATGCTTTGAAACTAGAACTCAATCACAAGACAAAAGTCGGAAAGAACTCAAATACATGGAGGCTAAAGAGCATCCTACTAAAGAATGAATGGGTCAACCAGGAAATTAAAGAAGAATTAAAAAAATTCATGGAAACCAATGAAAATGAAAACACAACTGTTCAATCCTTGGGATGCAGCAAAGGCAGTCCTAAGAGGAAAGTATATAGCAATACAAGCCTTTTTCAAGAAACAAGAAAGGTCTCAAGTACACAACCTAACCCTACACCTAAAGAAGCTGAAGTAAGTACAGCAAATAAAGCCTAAACCCAGCAGGAGAAGAGAATAATAAAGATCAGAGCAGAAATCAATGAAATTGAAACCAAAAGAACAGTAGAACAGATCAAGAAAACTAGGAGCTGGTTCTTTGAAAGAAGTAAAAAGATTGATAAACCCCTGGTCAGACTTCTCAAAAAGAAAAGAGAAAGGTCTCAAATAAATGATATCATGAACGAAAGAGGAGAGATCACAACCAACACCAAAGAACTACAAACAATTAAAAGAACATATTATGAGCAACTCTATGCCAGCAAATTAGATAACCTGGAAGAAATGGATGCATTCCTAGAGATGTATCAACTACCAAAACTGAACCAGGAAGAAATAGAAAACCTGAATAGACCTATACCACTAAGGAAATTGAAGCAGTCATCAAAAATCTCCCAACAAACAAGAGCCCAGGGCCAGATGGCTTCCCAAAGGAATTCTACCAAACATTTCAAGAAGAATGAATACCTATTCTTCTGAAACTGTTCCAAAAATTAGAAATAGAAGGAAAACTTCCAAACTCGTTTTATGAGGCCACCATTACCTTGATCCCCAAACCAGACAAAGACCCCATCAAAAAGGAGAATTACAGACCAATATCCTTGATGAACATGGATGCAAAAATTCTCCCCAAAATACTAGCCAATAGGATCCAACAGTACATTAAAAGGATTATTCACCACGACCAGTGGGATTTAGCCCTGGGCTGCAAGGTTGGTTCAACATCCCCAAATCAATCAACGTGTTACAGTACATTAACAAAAGAAAGAACAAGAATCATATGATCCTCTCAATAGATGCAGAAAAAGCATTTGACAAAGTACAGCATCCTTTCTTGATCAAACCTCTTCAGAGTGTAGGGACAGAGGGTCCATACCTCAATATCATAAAAGCCATGTATTAAAAACCTACAGTGAATATCATTCTCAATGGGGAAAAACTGAGAGCTTTCCCCCTAAGGTCAGGAACGCAGCAGGGATGTCCAATATCACCACTGCTATTCAACATAGTATTAAAAGTCCTAGCCACAGCAATCAGACAACAAAAAGAAATAAAAGGCATCCAAATCAGCAAAGAAGAAGTCAAACTCTCACTCTTTGCACATGATATGATACTTTATGTGCAAAACCCAAAAGACTCCACCTCAAAACTGCTAGAACTCATACAGGAATTCAGTAAAGTGGCAGGATATAAAATCAATGCACAGAAATCAGTGGCATTCCTATACACCAACAACAAGACAGAAGAAAGAGAAATTAAGGAGTCAATCCCATTTACAATTGCACCCAAAACCACATGATGCCTAGGAATAAATCTAACCAAAGAGGCAAAGGATCTGTACTCAGAAAACTGTAAAATACTCATGAAAGAAATTGAGCAAGACACAAAGAAATGGAAAAACATTCCATGCTCATGGATTGGAAGAATATTGTGAAGATTACATTCAATGCAATCCCCATCAAAATACTATCCACTTTTTTAAAGAAATGGACCAAACAATCCTAAAATTTGTATGGAACCTGAAAAGACCCCGAATAGCCAGAGGAATGTTGCAAAAGAAAAGCAAAGCTGGCAGCATCACAATTCCGGACCTCAGCTCTATTACAAAGCTGTCATCATCAAGACAGTATGGTACTGGCAAAAAAACAGACACATAGATCAATGGAACAGAATAGAGAGCCCAGAAATGGACCCTCAACTCTATGGTCAACTAATCTTTGACAAAGCAGGAAATAATATTCAATGCAAAAAGACAGCCCCTTCAACAAATGGTGTTGGGAAAATTGGACAGCCACGTGCAGAAGGATGAAACTGGGCCATTTCCTTACACCACACGCAAAAATAGACTCAAAATCGTTGAAAGACCTAAATGTGACACAGGAGTCCATTAACATCCTAAAGGAGAACACAGGCAGCCACCTCTTCGACCTCAGCCGCAGCAATTTCTTCCTAGAAACATCGCCAAAGGCAAGGGAAGCCTTTGGGCAAAACTGAACTACTGGGACTTCATCAAGACAAAAAGCTTTTGCACAGCAAAAGAAACAGTCAAAAATGAACTATTGGGACTTCATCAAGATAAAAAGCTTTTGCACAGCAAAAGAAACAGTCAACAAAACCAAAAGACAACTGACAGAATGGGAGAAGATATTTGCAAATGACATATCAGATAAAGGGCTAGTATCCAAAATCTATAAAGAATTTATCAAACTCAACACCCAAAGAACAAAGAATCCAATCAAGAAATGGGCAGAACACATGTACAGACATTTTTCCAAAGACATCCAAATGGCCAACAGACACATGAAAAAGTGCTCAACAGCGCTCGGAATCAGGGAAATCCAAAGCAAAACCTCAATGAGATACCACATCACACCAGTCAGAATGGCTAAAGTTAACAAGTCAGGAAACGACAGATGTTGGCGGGGATGTGGAGAAAGGGGAACCCTCCTACACTGTTGGTGGGAATGCAAGCTGGTGCAACCACTCTGGAAAACAGTATGGAGCTTCCTCAAAAAGTTGAAAATAGAGATACCCTCTGACCCAGCAACTGCACTCCTGGGTATTTACCCCAAAGATTAGGGATCCGAAGGGGTACGTGTACCCCGATGTTTATAGCAGCAATGTCCATAGTAGCCAAACTGTGGAAAGAGCCAAGATGTCCACTGACAGATGAATAGATAAAGAAGAAGTGGTGTGTGTGTGTGTGTGTGTATATATATATATATATACACACACACACACACACACACACACACAATGGAATAGTATGCAGCCATCAAAAAGAATGAGATCTTGCCATTTGCAACGACGTGGATAGAACTGGAGGCTGTTATGCTGAGCGAAATAAGTCAATCAGAGAAAGACGTATCATATGACCTCACTGACATGAGGAATTCTTAATCTCAGGAAACAAACTGAGGGTTGCTGGAGTGGAGGGTGGGGTGGGAGGGATGGGGTGGCTGGTTGATAGACACTGGGGAGGGTATGTGCTATGGTGAGCACTGTGAATTGTGCAAGACTGTTGAATCACAGATCTGTACCTCTGAAACAAATAATGCAATATATGTTAAGAAAAAAAAAAAGAAGATAGCAGGATGGGAAGAATGAAGGGGGGGAGATCGGAGGGGGAGACGAACCATGAGAGACGATGGATGGACTCTGAAAAACAAACTGAGGGTTCTAGAGGGGAGGGGGGTGGGAGGATGGGTTAGCCTGGTGATGGGTATTAAAGAGGGCACATTCTGCATGGAGCACTGGGTATTGTGCACAAACAATGAATTATGGAACACTACATCAAAAACTAATGATGTAATGTATGGTGATTAACATAACAATAGAAAATAAATAAATACACACATACACATGCAATAGCAGACTTTCAAACCACATGAAGCAAAATCAGAACTCAGAGTATAGAGACAAAGGTCTCTACACTAAAATTAATTGTATTTCTATGTATTAGCAAGAAAAAATTGTAAATTGAATTTAAAAAATGACTTACAGTTGCATCAAAAACATGAAAATATGTATGGGTACAGTTAACCAAATATATGGAAAATGTAATCAATGAAAAGTAAAAAATGGACTGAAAGGAATTTACAATTATCCAGAAACTGATTGATATATTCCATGCAATTTCAATCAAAATTTCCTCAGATTTTTTTTTTTGTGGGTGTTTATAATACGATCTAAATCACACAGATATGTGAAGATGCTAGTATAGCCTAACAATTTTGAAAACAAAAAACAAAACACAAAGCTGGAAGACTCATATTACCAAATTTCAAAGCTTACTATAAAGCTATAGTAATCAAATCAATGTATTATTAGCCTAAGGACAGACCTATAGATAAATGAAACAGACTCATAAATATATGATATGTTCAACTGACTTTCAATAAAGATGCAAATCTAATTTAGTAGGGAAAGAACAGGTTTTTTTCAACAAATGATACCGGGACAACGGACTGTCTATATGGAAAAAATAAACTTTCACCTTTACTTCAAACCACACACAAAAATTAACTTCAAATGAATCACAGACCTAACCATAAAAAATAAAATTTAGAGGAGTGCCTGGGTGGCTCAGTCAGTTATGTGTCCAACTCTTGATTTTGGCTCAGGTCATGATCTCAGGGTTGTGAGATCAAGCCCATGTGGGCTCTGTGTTGCGCACACCACCTGTTTAGGATTCTCTCTCTCCTCTCCCTCTGCCCCCACTCTCTCTCTCCCTCTCTAAATTAATAAATAAATAGAACAAAATTTAGAAATTTCTGGGAAAAAAGGGAGAAAATTCATAATCTTGGGTAAGTTAAGATTTCTTAGGTCATAAAAAGCACAAAACATTAAAAGAAAGAATAAACCTGAAGTTAAAATGTTATATTTCTTAAAAAACACTGAAAATGAAAAGTCAGGCAAAAGACCAGGAGAAAATATTTGCAATACATATATATCTGACAAAGTACTGGCATCCATAATATACAACAGAATTCTTAAAATTCAATAATAAGATGCGTGGGAATGAGAAAGTGAGGATAGTGGTTTCTTCTGGGGACAATAGAGAAATCTAGGGAATCCTGTTTTAAATATGTTAATTTCTTTAAAAATTGCTGAGTAGTGAGTACGTTGAGACTTTTATTACAATTTTATTCTTTGCTTCATGTTTAAAATATTTATAATTTAAAAATTAAAAGTTAACACTAAACCCAAAGAGAAAGTTTAATTCATATTACTCCATGAAATTATCATAGTCACTAAGACATTTAGGGTGGATTTTTGCCCATATCTTATTCACCTATGTTTATTTGACATTAAACACATGGACACACAAACATGTAAAATTGAAGAAAAGAAAAAGATTCCGTTAGATTTCTAGTTTCCTACTATCCATTCCTACTTGGATGCTTAAATGTTTCCCTCATCAACTTTAAACAACTTACTAAAACGAGTTCATTGATCTTTCCTCATAGCATGGATTCAGGCTCTTCTGTTTTCTTTCTTAGTTCCATAATTTTACAAGTCAAAAGGACAGCATGTTAGTTAGGAGCACAAGCTCTAGAGCCAAAATGCCCGCCTTTAAATCTTGACTACCACTCAAAAATTGCCTGACCTTGGGCAAGTTAATTAATCTCTCTGTGCTTCAGGATAAATGTTAAATACATATAAGGTACTTTGAGCTAAACTTGGCAAATAATCATGTTCAATAAATGTTAACCATTCTTTTTTATCTTCTTATTGATGCTATAACTATTATTACAACTATGTCCTGACTTATCTTTGTCTCTTCCTTTGTTACTCCTTAGTATCAAGGAAGTACTTAGTCTTGTTACTTGTTCCCAGAACAATCTGACCTCTCTCTCCCTATTTCTGGTCATCAGTAGTGAAGATCTAGACTACTATAAGTTTTCATACAGGCCTTCCTTTTCTTCATTTTCTCTCCATTCCAATCTATTATATACTACTGTCAGATTAATCTTTATCCCTTTTCATAAAATCCCCTTTCCTTTAGCAGGAATAGCTCTATAAGGTTTTGTAGAAGGAAAAAAAAAGTATTTCACAGTGGGTTCTGAATTAATCACTAGAATAAAAAGTATGGTAGGAGGAAGTCTCAAGGTTGAGTTTTAATCATACAAACATCAAAGCAAGCTAAATTTACTATGAAAGTAACAAAGACATATTATAAATTGTCTCTGAGTAGCATTAGCAGTTCCCTATTACATCAGCAATCACTCCTAATAGAGTTTGAGTTTGAGATTTGATTTATTATGAAAATCACCAGTCTTTTTTGAGTAATCACCTCTCTCTTTTGTTATAAATAAAATGTTATACAAATGCCATTAATCTATGCTCCCAGGCCCTAGGAAGGTAACACTAATTAAGCACAACATTCTTTCCTGATGAGCCCAGGGTAGGGTGAGTTATCCAGAAAATTAATACCAATGGAGGAACTGGCAGAGGTGAACCTATGTGTCATTTTGAACTACATAATCTCTGGAGTTTCTCCTAACTTTAAAGGTCTGTGAATCTATTCTAAAGCTATACAAATCTATATAAAACTCTTCTAACTTAAAATTTGATAATACTTCTATTTTCATTTACAATTCATTTGATAATACTTCTAGAAATCTAGAAAGCATTCTGAAATCTTTTGTAAAAATTTGTGTTTAGCTTCAAAGTAATTTGGTTTGAAATTTAAAACTGCATTTTTAAACAAATTTCACTGTGATGTTTCATTATGAATTCAAACTTGAGTGACAATGCATTTTATAACACTACTAAAATGGGCCCAAATTTTGATATAGGCATACAAAAATTATACAGCTACTCTTTGAAAAGTAGTTCCTAGAAATTTGAAAATGACTTTTTTTTTTAACATTTACCTTTTTTCTTCTTTTGCTCTCAGCTGTTCTTCCTGTCTCAAAACTTGAACCATTATAGATTCAAAAACTCCACTTGTCAAGCCTGCCAAACTTCGTGGTGTTGACCGACGCCTTGTTGAGGTACATGCAGTTCCCTTCTCATCCTCCAATCCATAATAGCCTCTAGATGTAACTGCTATCGTTGTCTTTTCTCTCAAGTGCCTTGGAGAAGAATAAGTCAATTCATAAGGTCAAATCTTCTGGGTAAGCAATAAACCCTCTTAACCAGCATCTTAAGAATAATCTCTTTTGCTAACTATATAAAAAGTATATAGTTAAACCTTACTTAGCTATGCTCCAGAATTTTATCTGCCCTACATTAATTTCTAATTTTCCTTACCCATATCATAAAATCAGTCTGAATGACAGACCCTTCCCTACATTTAAAAAATATATAAATCTTGGGGTGCCTGGGTGGCTCAGTCGGTTGGGCATTTAACTTCAGCTCAAGTCATGATCTTGGGATCCTGGGATCAAGCCCCAGGTCAGGCTCCCCACTCAGCAGGGAGTCTGCTCCTCCCTCTACCTCTCTCTCTGTCCGTCCCCCTGCTCATGCTCCCTCTTTCTGTCAAATAAATAAATTAAAGAAAAAAGAAATATATGAGTCTTTCACATTAAAATTAAGGATTAAAACACTATCTCTTTAATGGAAAAAAAAAGTTTATTATTTGTAAAATTAAATGCAGCTTATTTTTACATTTCTTCATATATTTCATACTACCTATCGTTGGTATAGGAAAATGCACAATACTACAAAAACATTTTGGAAGAGAAAATTCATGGTACATGAACACTTAAAGAAATTATAAACAAATGAAACATTACAATATATTAAGTACTATGATATAGAAGTGCAAATTTGGAAACCTGACTAACGTATAAAAAGAATCTAGGAATCAAGATTCCCTTTTCAATGTCACACAAATGTCTCCCTACCCTATAATATTCTATTAATGCACTAAGATACTAATCTAATACTTGAAAATACTGATTTAAAAAAAGTTTCTCAGCAGTTTGATTACCTATAAATCCCCTTAATGAATTTGAAATAATTGATTAAAACCATTTACACTGGAAAAAGAAACATTAATCTTATCAAGTTTTTAAGTCTAAATTAAAACCTGACTTCTGAACTTTTATCTGGAAAAAAAAAAAAAGGCTAATTATAAAAAGCATTAGGGAAAATATCTGCTCTTCTACCTCTGTAAAATATGCCAGAGCCTCTGGAGGTTTAAACATGTTTCTACAATGACAAAATCAAGTCAATACCCCATATAAGCATTCAATATGCTGGATGAATTTTATGTAAATTAAAAGTTGACCCTGTAATCAAATTTTCCTGCTTTCCTATAGGCTTTCTTTAATACAAAATAGGCTACGGTTCAATAAGACAAACTTTTATGGTATGAAATACAATCAAATGCCTTTCCATCCTGGACTTTGTTCATAATTACTCTAAGAACTTTTATAACAATCTTAGTCTCAGGCCATCTGGAGCAAGATTCTACTGAACTATGGCACTATTATGTTTTCTTTGTTATAAGGAGATAATGTTGTAACTGATTCAGCTTTAAGTAGGGCATGAACTTTTAAATTAGTTTTCAAGTAATCCTGAAGAATTTGGGCTAATCTAACCATATTGTTCAGGCTGTGATTATTTTATGCATAATAGCATAGATCTGTATGATGGCTAATTAGGCCAAAAAGAATGTGGGCCAAAAGATAATAAAATGACTGGCAATAACAGATACTGAATGGGTATACCTGGGTTCATTTTACTGGTGAACTAACTAGTTCTATAATTTTAATTACTTCCTCATCAATACTGATGGAAGAGAACATTAATGAACAATATCGCATTGAAACGTGATGACATCTCAAAGGTCACAGTATGTGCAGAGCACTAGGGATAAAAGTTGAGGGAAATAGTAAGTCACATGGCTAAATTATTATGTAAGCAAGTAAGACACTAAATTTTATCTTTTAATTTCCTCTTACAAGTAGAGAAGATGAAGTTATATAAACTACTTTTTTAAACAGTATTTTCTCAGAATAAAGACCAAACAGAAATTAGTATCCTTTATTACTCATCCAAAAAAAAATGTATATACTTTGATATTTATCATTCATAATTAAAATACAAGAAGGAAAACTATGATGTCTCTTTCATTTCAAGGTGTAAAGATTAAAAAGTGTAAAGATTACACTCAGTGTTGGGGAAAATCTAGAAAAGAAAAATTTTCACAAAACATTATTGGATATGTAAAATAGGCACAGCATTTTTGGAAGTCAATTTGGTAATAATCATTAAGATTTAATGTGCGCATATCCTTTGACCCATCATGGCCCTAGGAATTTACCCTAAAGACATATCTCCACAACTGTGAGCAATCTCTCTCTCTCTCACACACACACAGAGTATTGTTATTTAAAAAAAAAAACCTGTAAACATAAATGCCCTTTTATACATAGATTAAACAATGTATACCACAACATGGAATAACATCCATCCATCAAAAGGAATTAGGAAGTCTGTATGTGCTCACTGTAAAAGACGTCCATATTACACTGCTGAATGTAAAAGTTTCTGAATATATCTTTTAACCCAAAAGTAATTATATATAAGTATATGTATATGTAAACATACATATGGCACCAAGTAGTATGTGTATTTGTGTACAAGTGCAAACTCTCACCTAGACTACTGCAATCTCTTCATGACAGGCATCCTGGCTTCTATTCTGATCTCCTTGCAGCATTCTTTTAACAGTAATCAGATCATATCATTCCCCTGCTCTGTCTCCTCCAGAGCCTTTTAGTTACACTTAAAATCCAAAGTATCTACCTCTCCAGACCTCATTTTCTACTACTTTGCTCATCATAGCTCCTTGTGTTCTGGCCACTAAAGTCTTTGTATTATTCTCAGTCACACCAACATCAACTTTGCCCTTGATCATCCTTGTCCTCATATAAGGAACTCTTCCCCCCAATATCTGTACGGCTAGGCATTATCACTTCATCCAAATCTGTTCAAATGCCAGCATACCTGATAGGATTTCCCTGACCATCATACTAGTAAAGGATCCCCTATCACTCTTTGTTCCCTTACCCACTTCTTTTTCTTCCAGTTTATCACTAAATTATATTGTATAATTATCTATTTGTTTGGTCTCACCAGAATGAGAGCTCCAGGAAGATAAGGATTTTGTTTTGTTAATGGACGTAACTTCAGAGCCTCAAACACACACACACACACACACACACACACACACACACACACACACACAAACGCGCGCGCGCGCGCGCGAGAGAGATATTTGTAAGGATACAGACCAAGCTATTTATTTTTCATTTTAACTTTACATACATAAAATTTAGGCTGAAAAATTCCAGTCATCGATTTTCTCTATAACATGTGTTACTAACTAGTTGGGCTTTATGTATCAGAGAATAAAATGCAAAAAGATAAAAATAAGTAAGTCTCACCTCCAAATAAGAATTGTCAGATAATCAATAAACAATAAAATACACTAAAATAACTCCCTTTCTAAAATTCAAGCTTTTTTCCCTGCCTACTCAGAAAATTATTTTATAAAATCAGTCTGACAACAGTTTGAAAGTAACAGATTGCTAACTATAAGCAAAAGCTAAGCAATAGTTACAGCTGACTGGTTGAGTTTTAGTTATCCTTTTTCTTAAAAAAAAAAAAAGCACGAAAGGTCTTTTCTGTGTTAATACATTCCAAATTTCAGAATTCAGAGGCTTAATTCTGTTTCAAATTATTAGAGTAAGTAGTAAAGAAAAAGTGAATTGATATAAAGCTTTACTTATGGTTAATATATGCACTAACACCGCCCCCCCCCACTAAAAACAGATGTTTGAAAAGGTTTCCATTATGTGATTTTTTTGTTTTTGTTATCAAAACAATATAAATGTTCACCTATAAAAATTATATCTGCACAATTAAAACTTGGAAACATTTATCTAATCTGTTTAAAAATATTCTAAATGAAGAGTTTCAGTCTTTTTTTTTAACCCATTTACTTAAAAAAATTTTAAGTGCAACTACAGCCCTCAGGATCCCAGCAAGATAACTAAAAAGAAGGTGATGTTTAATGAAGAGACTATTCACAAATGTGTAGCCAGGGTTAAAGGAAAACTAGAAAGGGACAGTGAAGCACTCTTGGGCTAGCTAGGGAGCTGTCATCACTCTATGCCCAAAAGGGGAAAGAGAAGGGATAGTTACTGGAACAAAGAAAGCTATAATTATAAAGGGGGTCACAGAATGAAGGAGCACAGTTACTGACAATCTGTAGCCCAGCAAAGAAAAAACTGTTAGAATATCCCAACTGTCCTCCTGTCAGTGCCTCCCCCTGACCGAACCCAATCAGAAGCCAGAACACAAGGCAGACCAGTTGATGCAGTCCCTAGAAATCAACCTCCTAGGGCACAGAGCACATTGCACAAAGGTGGAGAGTAGATTTGGAGGAGTAAATGAAAATTATCCAGCAAAATAGAACCTTCATATCAGTCTTCAAGAGCAACTAATTGAAATTAGGGAAGACAACTCTTACTGGTGAATTTCAACAAAAATTTTTACCTGTTTTGAGGGGCGCCTGGGTGGCTCAGTCAGTTAAGCATCTGCCTTTGGCTCAGGTCATGATCTCAGGGTCCTGGGATTGAGCCCCCCACATTGAGCCCCACATTGGGCTCCCTGCTCAGTGGGGAGTCTGCTGCCCCTCACCCTGCTCATGCACTCTCTCTCTCCCTTGCATGCTCTCACTCAAATATTATTTAAAATAAATCTTTAAAAAAAAATTTTTTTTGCCTGTTTGATAAACATCACGATGTAGTCAGCCCAGTTTACAATGCCCTTCCATCTGGATTTATGCATCTTTATGAGCTCTGAATTACAAGTCATTAAAACCAAGTACCAAAATAAACTTAAAACAAACCTTTCAAATAGCTCTATAGCGAAGTATTAAAGCAAGATTTTCAAAACGAATGAAGTATCACAATGCCCTCACCCACACTAATGTTTTGTATCGTTAATGTTAAAACTTATTTTTAAAATACGCTTATCTCGTGTTTAAGTAGATTATAACATTTTACAATAAATAAAACTAATAGGTATAGAATATGATTAAATGATAAATAAATATAGATACATTGAGGGCACATATTCAAAATACTTTATGTTTGGGAAAACAGATCACAAAAGTTTGGAAACCACTGCTCTCAGATTCAGCTGTATCAAATACCCAAAAAAAATTTCAGAAAAAAAAAGTCTTCATGCCTACAAAAAGTATTTTTGCATTTATCAGACTGAAATTTATTTCTCACTTGATATTCTTTACGTTCTATTCTCCCAGTTGTTACTTATTCCCTCTGCATTTTTTAAAAAAAGATTATTTATTTTAGAGAAAGAGATTAAGCGTGGGGGAAGGGGCAGAGGGAGAGTCTCAAGCAGACTCCGCACTGAGCTCAGAGGCCACACGAGGCTCCATCTCACAGCCCCGAGATCACAACCTCACCAAAACCAAGAGTCCCACGCTTAACCATCTGTGCCACCTAGGCAGCCCCTCCTACCCCTCCAACATTTTTAACTCACCGCCGTCATCCAAACCTCCAATCCCTTATTTGATTGCTTCATTTGCTCTAACAAAATTCAGTCTCTTCTAGCTATTCACATAGACAAGGAGTTGGGACCCATGATGAAATTGAAATTTCTCTTATCTCTCTTCTCTCTTGACCAATTATCTGTCTCAGGCATTCCATTTCTTTCTTGCATCTCAGCCAAAAACTCTTTCATTCCTAATACCTCCACCACTAAATATGGCAGGAAAAATCACCACCTTGTACTGTTGCCTATGTAACCTTCAACCCCATCTAAGAGGACTTTTTGTTGTTGTTTTTATTATGATCTGTTAATCACCATACATTACATCATTAGTTTTTGATGTAGTGTTCCATGATTCATTGTTTGCATATAACACCCAGTGCTCCATTCAATACGTACCCTCTTTAATACCCATCACCAGGCTAACCCATCCCCCTGACCCCTCCCCTCTAGAACCCTCAGTTTGTTTCTCAGAGTCCATAGTCTCTCAGGGCTCGTCTCCCCTCCAATTCCACCCCCTTCATTTTTCCCTTCCTTTTTTTTTTTTTTTTTAAAAACATATAATGTATTATTTGTTTCAGAGGTACAGGTCTGTGGTTCATCAGTCTTACACAATTCACAGCGCTCACCATAGCACATACCCTCGCCAATGTCTATCACCTAGCCCCTCCCACCTTCCACCACTCCAGCAACCCTCAGTTTGTTTCCTGAGATTAAGAATTCCTCAGAGGACTTTTTAAAGGAGGTCAATTCTCTCAATGGTACTCCACAACAGCAATTTCAAAACATAATCATTATTCAAACACTTCACCCCACTACCCATCATAACTTAGTAGCTGACTTTCCCCACCACTTGTGCTTGTGTTTTTTTTTTTTTCCTTTAATTAGGCTCCACACCCCGCATGGAGCTCAACGCAGGGCTTGAACTCACAACCCTGAGATCAAGACCTGAACTGATATCAAGAGTCAGACACTTAACCAACTCAGCCACCCAGGTGCCCAGAAAAACTGGTAGTTTTTATGGAAGAACTCCATGAGTTGTTTTATGGAAGAGCTCCCATTTCCTGTTTCTCACAGAACAAAATTATCTAAATGCTACTTTAAACTGCAGTGAAAAATGTGCTTCTCATTCTCTTACCAAAAGCTAATCCCACCACTGGTTTTCAGAATTCATATTTCATTTATTATCTTCTGCAATTTCAACCTCTACATGCTAGTTGTCTTTATCATACAAACATGTAAAAGTTTATCTTAAAAACAAACCATAACCCTAGGTGGCTCAGTCAGTTAAGCATCAGACTCTTGGTTTTATTTTTTTAAATTTTATTTTATTATGTTATATTAGTCACCATAAAACACATCATTAGTTTTTGATGTAGTGATCCACGATTCACTGTTTTCATATACCACCCAGTGCTCCATGCAGTACGTGCCCTCCTTAATACCCATCACCGGGCTAACCAATCACCCCAACCCCCTCCCCTGTAAAACCCTCAGTTTGTTTCTCAGAGTCCATAGTCTCTCATGGTTCATCTCTCCCTCCGATTCCCCCCTTCATTTTTCCCTTCCTTCTCCTAATGCCCTCTATGCTATTCTTTATGATCCACAAGTAAGTGAAACCATATGATAATTGACATTCTCTGCTTGACTTATTTCACTTAGCATAATTTCCTCCAGTCCCATCCATGCTGATGTAAAAGTTGGGTATTCATCCTTTCTGATGGCTGAGTAATATTTCATTGTATATATGGACCACATCTTCTTTATCCATTCATCTGTTGAAGGGCATCTCAGCTCTTTCCACAGTTTGGCTATTGCAGACATTGCTGCTATGAACACTGGGGTGCATATGGCCCTTCTTTTCACTACATCTGTGTCTTTGGGGTAAATACCCAGTAGTGCAATTGCTGGGTCATAGAGTAGCTCTATTTTTAATTTTCTGAGGCTTGGTTTTAGCTCAGGTCATGATCTCAGGGTACGAGATGGAGCCCCAAGACTGAGATTCTCTCCCTCACTGGCACTCCCCGCTTGCACATGCGCGCTCTCTAAAATAAAATTAATAGGGGCGCCTGGGTGGCTCAGTCGTTAAGCGTCTGCCTTCAGCTCAGGTCATGATCCCAGGGTCCTGGGATCGAGCCCCGCATCGGGCTCCCTGCTCCGCGGGAGGCCTGCTTCTCCCTCTCCCGCTCCCCCTGCTTGTGTTCCCTATCTCGCTGTGTCTGTCAAATAAATAAAATCTTAAAAAATAAATAAATAAATAAATAAATAATAAATAAATAAATAAAATCTTTAAATAAAAAAAAAATTCCCCTTGTAAGGAGTGACATCTAAATTCCTGGCCCATTTCATGTTTCATCCACACCCCAATCTGGCATTTGCTTGCACTTACACTACTGAAATCACAAGTCCCAAATGATCTCCTAAACTCCAAATAATATTTTTATTAAGTATTTTATTTGAATTCCACTCTAGTTAACATACACTATTCTATTAGTTTCAGGTGTACAAAATAGTGATTCAACAATTCCATATATTACTCAGTGCTCATTATCATAAGTGCACTCTATAATCCCCATCACATGTTTCACCCATTCCCCCACCCCCATTCCTCATGATAACCATCAGTTTCTTCTCTATAGTTAAGACTCTGTTTCTTAGTTTGTCTTTTTTTTTCCCTTTGCTTGTTTTGTTTCTTAAATTCCACATGAGTGAAATCACAGTATTTATCTTTTTCTGACTTATTTTGCTTACCATTGTACTCTCTAGCTTCATCCATGTCATTGCAAATGACAAGATTTCATTCGTTTTTATGGCTGAATAATATTCCATTGTAGATCTATACCACTATTTATTTATCCATCCTTCAGTTGATGGATAGTTGGGTTTCTTCCATAATTTGGCTATTGTAGATAATACTAGTATAAACATCGGGATGCATGTATCCCTTTGAATTAGTGTTCTTGTAGTCTTTGGGTAAATACCCAATAGTGCAATTACTGGATCACAGTCATTATATTTTTAACTTTTTGAGGAAACTCCATACTGTTTTCCAGAGTGGCTGCACCAGTTTGCATTCCCATCAACAGTGCACAAGTGTTCCTTTATTTACACATCCTCACCAACACTTTCTTGCATTACTGATTTTAGCCATTCTGACAGGTATGAGATATCTCATCATAGTTTTGATTCGTATTTCCCTGATGATTGGTGATGTTGAGCATCTTTTCATGTGTCTGTTGGCCATCTTGATGTCTTCTTTGGAGAAATGTCTGCTCATGTCTTCCCCAGTTTTTAAACTGCATTATTTATTTTTTTGGTGTCAAGTTTCATAAATTTTTTATATATTTCTGATACAGACCTTTTATCAGATATTTCATTTCCAAATATCTTCTCCCATTCTGTAGGTTGCCTTTCAGTTTTATTGATGAAGTTTCTTTGCTGTGCAGAGCTTTTTATTTTGATATAGTCCCAAAAGTGTATTTTTGCTTTTGTTTCATTTGCCTGAAGAGACATATCCAGGAAAAAGTTGCTACAGCTGATGTCTAAGATCTTACATTTAGGTATTTTGAATTTAGATTTAGTTTTGCATATGGTATAAGAAAGTGGTCCAGCTTCATTCTTTTGCATGTTGCTGTCCAGTTTTCCCAACACCATTTGTTGAAGAGATTGCACTTTTTCCCACTGGATATTCTTTCCTGCTTTATAGAGGATTAATTGACCATGTAAGTTTGGGTCCCTTTCTGGGTTGCCTAGTCTGTTCTGTTTGATCTATGTGTTTACTTTCATGACAGTACCATACTGTTTTGATCACTATAGCTTTCTGATATAACTTGAAATCCAGAATTGTGATGCCTCCAGCATTCCTTTTCTTTTTCAAGGTTGCTTTGGCTATTCAAGGTCTTTTGTCATTCCATACAAATTTTAGGATTCTTTGTTCCAGCTCTGTGAAAAATGTCAGTGTTATTTTGATAGGGATTGCGCTGAATCTGTAGATAGTTTTGGGTAGTATAGACATTTTAACAGTATTTGTACTTCCAATCCATGAGCCTGAATGTTCATCTCCACTTTCTTTCACCATTGTTTTATAGTTTGCAGAGTACAGGTTTTTACTTCTTTGGTTAGGTTTATTCCTAGGTATCTTATGGTTTTTGGTGCAATGGTAAATGGAACTGATGCCTTAATTTCTCTTTCTGCTGCTGCATTACTGGCATATAGAAATGCAACAGATTTCTGTATGTTGATTTTGTGTCCTGTGACTTTACTGAATTGGTCTATCAGTTCTAGTAGTTTTTCAGTGAGTCTTTTGGGTTTTCTATATGTAGTATCATCTTATCTGCAAATAGTGAAAGTTTGACTTATTCCTTGCTGATCTGAATTCCTTTAATTTCTTTTCATTGTCTGATTGCTGTGGCTAGGACTTCCAGTACTATGTTGAATAGAAGTCCTGAGAGAGATGTACCGTATGGTGACAAACAAAACAAAACAAAACAAAATAAAAAGAAGTCCTGAGAGTTAAGAGTTAGACATCCATGTCTTCTTCCTGACCTTAGGCAAAAAGCTCTCTTTGGAAAAATGTCTATTCATGACATCTGCCTATTTTTAATTGGATTAATCGTTTTATGGGTGTTGTTTTATAAGCTCAATGTCACTGATCATCAGGGAAATACAAATCATAAACTACAATGAGAGATCACCTCACACTTGTCAAAATGGCTAAAATCAACAACACAAGAAACAATGAGTGTTGGCGAGAATGTGGAGAAAGGGGAACCCTCTTGCACTGTTGGTGGGAAAGCAAACTGGTGTAGCCACTCTAGAAAACAGTATGGAGGTTCCTCAAAAAGTTAAAAATAGAACTACCCTACAACCCAGCAATTACACTACTATGGATTTACCCAAAGAATACAAAAATACTAATTCAAAAGGATACACACACCCCTATGTTTATACCAGCATCATCTACAATAGCCAAATTACGGAAATAGTCCAAGTGTCCATCAACTGATGAATGAACTGATGTGGGATATACATACAGGGGAATATTACTCAGACATAAAAAAGAATGAAATCTTGCCATTTGCACAAACATATATGGAGATAGTATTATGCCAAGCGAACTAAGCCAAAAAAAGACAAATACCGTATGATTTCACTCATATGTGGGATTTAAGAAACAATACAAGCAAGCAAAGAGAAAAAAAAGAGAAGCAAACCAAGAAACAGACTCTTCACTGTAGAGAACAAACTGATGGTACCAGAGAGGAGATGGGCAGGGAGGATGGATTGAATAGGTGATAGGGATTAAGGAGTACACTTGTAATGAGCACCAGGTGATGTATGGAAGTGTTGAATTACTATATTGTACACCTGAAACTAATATTACACTGTATGTTAACTAACTGGAATTTAAATAAAAACTTTAAAAAAAAATCAATCCAAACATACCAAGAATTTAATGTATTATAAAAATGGTATAACAAAACAATGGAAAAAAATAATGCTGCAACAACTGGCTGAATGTGAAAAAAAATAAAGGTGGATTTCAACCTTACTCCTTGATCAAAACAAATTCCAAACAGATCCATTCATTTGTTCACTCATTCATTTATTCCTTCATTCAATATTAATTACTTATAGGTACTGGGTTTGGTGTTGGCAACAACTGTTAACAAGATCAACACAGGCAAGATTCCTATCCTCACCGAAAATACACAAAATGAGTAAGATACAAAAAGTGAGTAAACAACTACATATATACAAACATCAGTTCTAACTATAAGTTACACACTACAAGCTCTGGGAAAGACAGTCAAAAATTTCTCTGAGGAACTGATAGGAGGAGCCAGCCATGACAAAAACAAACCCACAAACCAAAAAAATCTTGGGGATAGAGTTTTCTAGATTCAAAAAAAGAACAAGTATCAAGGCTCTAAGGTGAGAAATGGCTTTTCAGGTACATAAAATGGTAAGCCAAACTCCTTACTATAGCTTAAGTGCCAATGAAGCACTTTAAGCAGGATAATGATTTCTCTTAATGTATGTACATTTTTAAAAGTTCACTCTGGCTGCTAAGTAGAAAATGCGACTCTAGGAGGAAAAAGCAGAATAAAGAAAACAAATGTCAGGAAACTACAACAGTATTCCAGGCAAGAGATGATAATACTTGTAATTAAGTAGTGAGAAACAGAGGAGAGAGATAGGCAAGAGTTAAAATATACTTTTAAGGAAGAGGGCTCACAACTGGTTAATATGCTTAATATGAGAAATAAATGAAAAGGAAGAATCAATGAAAAAAGCTAGTTTTTTGGCCAGAACAACTTGGTAGACAGTGGAGTAATTTATTCAGAAGGTAAGAATAGGCTTAGAAAAGCAAAACAAAACAAACTACAAGTTCAGTTTTGCACATGTTAAAATTTGAGATGGCTATTAGACACCCAGTTGAAGAAAAGAAAATAGTAACAGCAGTAGTTTCTTAAGTGGACTTTGTTTAGCTATACAGTGATTAGTGTATGTTTTAGTAGTTTATTAATTTAAAAAATATGTACATCTGGTGGCAAAAATTTTACTGTATGTAGGTAATACACTAAAAAAATGTCTCCTCTCACCTGTCCCTTGCTCCTCTACTATTAAGAAGCCATCAGTGATGCCATGGGGAGTTTGTGAGATTTATAGTAAGAATAGATCTTAAAAATATATTTCTGATGGCTTTAACCTACTTGTTAACGAGTTAGGCTAAATTTACTGAAGGTGGTCTGTCATTTTCTGTTGGTAGCCAAACAAAACAAAAGACAGCTAATCTATATGGCAAAAAAAAAATTGTTTAGAAGAAAAAACTACAGGGTCAAAAACCAAACCAAACCAAACCAAAAACCACATTACAAGATCTTACTGTTGTTATCCTGTTAGTGTAGTCTCATATGTAACAACATTCACATGTAACATTTGATTAACAAGTAAAATCAAATCTAATAGGTGATAAGAGGGATATAAAACTGTAGATATGGCAAATCCAAATTTTGTATTGAAATTTAATGTGTGAGTAAATAATATATATGATGTAGATAAGAATGCTACCAAATGATTATCTCTGTCTGATGGGATGGGTGGTTTTTTATTTTAATTTTCTGACAATTTTCTATTTTATCCAAATCTTCTTCAAAGAGCATGTTAGGCAGATTTATATCATATGGAAAGAAATTAATAAATTTTAATTAGTAGAAAAAAGATTTAACTGCTATTAAAAAATTAAAATAGATCTCAGTTATTCTATAGTCTATACATTCTTGCCATGATACTTGTTTTTTTTTTTAAGATTATTTACTGGACAAAGAGGGAGGGGGAGAGAGAGAGAGAGAGAGAGAGAGAGAGCACACAAGCAGGGGGAATGGCAGGCGGAGGGAAAGGGAGAAGTAGGCTCCCCTCTGAGCAGGGAGCCTGATGTGGGGCTCCATCCCAGGACCCTGGGATCATGACCTGAGCCAAAGGCAGATGCTTAACCGACTGAGCCACCCAGGCACCCGCCATGATACCTGTTTTAAAATAAGACTTAAATATAACTAATAACCTTTGGCTTAAATCTCACCACCAACCAAATTCCCTATCGTGGAATTAGTAATTAGAGGAAATTACTAAAGTACTGGCAATTGCACCATAATCAGGGATTCAGATAAACTGGAGGATATCAATGGTTCTCCCACTTGTTCAGTATTCTGTGGATCATCATGAATATTGTCATATTTAATTGTTTCTTAAAGTCTTTTATTTAAACTGTTAGTTATTTGTGATTATGTTCTTATAATTACATTATACATACAGATTTGGTATAAAAACCAAATTGTCAAAATAACCATAACCAGCTAATACTGTCAATATGTGTTTGCAATTTATTAATTATATTTGCCATATTCTTTTTTTTTCTTTGCTTACTGGCAAACAAAATTGTTAAAAATATCTTGGTAGATAGAATAACTTAAATTGGTAGAATTCTGTATTGTACATAATTTTTTTTTCTCTTGTGAAGTGGGAGAAGACTGAAATTATTCAATTAAAGAAACCACCCACGTCCAACCTAACATTATTCAGATATTTAAATATAGCATCTTATCTAAATTATTTGGCAAAAAGAGTGCTGTCTTTCTCTTCTTTCTAGCATTACTCTTGGATTTCTGCTTAATGTAAAACAATTTTTTCCAGATATATTTCTATATAATCCTCCACCAAATCTGCGACTTAAGAGAAATAAAGTCAAATGCAAAATTAAAATTAAGAGAAGCTGAAAATAAAGGTATAGAAAAAGATCAAATTGATATAAATTTTCTTTTCTAATTCATGTCATATAAATGTCCCTTGTAATTCTCTAGCTTAAAAGCTTTTAATAACTAATTTGGAATATCAAACTCTTTATTAGCATAGCATATTAGGCCCTATGTGATCTGGCTCCATGATCTGCTCCCCGCCCCGTAACACCGGTCACTACTTTTCTATATATGACTACACTCTAGCCAAACTACTCTTTAGCTATATACAGTGGTTTTTTTGCCTTTGCACTTTTGAATATTCTATTCTTGTTGCCTGAATGACCTTTACATCAACTTAGTTTATCAATTCCTATCTTTCCATATTCATCTTTGAATCCCTCTACCGTGCCTTATCAAATAACAAGCAATGTAAATACATGCTGAATATAATTAACTGTCTTATTACATAAACCACACACTACTTTCTATTATGCTTTTAAATACTGTATCCATCCTTTAAGGGAAGATATGGTTATCTGCATTAAACTTAACCATTATCTATTGAGCTTCTCCGCACTTGAAGAGCCAACTTCTAGCTATACAAAAATGTGTAAGACAATCTTAAAATTTAATGAGTCAAATATATATATGCAAACAGACAACTTCAATATCATGGTATTCAAGAACTTCAATACAAACCATATGAATCTGAAAGGTGTATCCTGTAAGAATAGAGAAGTACACCTAACCCATGCTGAAAAGAAGAGGAAGGAAGAGATGGGCAAAGAAGTTTTCTTGAGATGACAACTGTGTTGTGTCTTTAAAAACAAGCAGGAGGGCGCCTGGGTGGCTCAGTTGGTTAAGCGACTGCCTTCGGCTCAGGTCATGATCCTGGAGTCCCGGGATCGAGTCCCGCATCGGGCTCCCTGCTCGGCGGGGAGTCTGCTTCTCCCTCTGACCCTACCCCCTCTCATGTGCTCTCTCTCATTCTCTCTCTCTCAAATAAATAAATAAAATCTTAAAAAATAATAATAATAAAAAATAAAAATAAAAACAAGCAGGAATTTTGACTTGATGTAACGGAGTATTTCATTCGATCTTTTTTTCATATGCTCATCTATTTCATTAATTCAAGAATTACTAAACAACTATTATGTATGCCCTAGACCCTGAAGATGCAATGGTAGATAAAACATATTTTCTGCCCTCTTGGAAAGCACAATAAGATAGAGAGCCAGATACACCCTAACATAATTTTCTTACATGCTATAAACAGATGCAAAACTAAGAATCACAAAGTACAGGGAAAAAAGCAATTAATTCTGTATCAGGCTTCAGAAAAACTAAAATATACACCTCCCTAGAAAAACTAAAATATCCACACAAACACACATACTCTTTTGTATACTGTATGGAGGGAGGGGGGTGTGCAGAATTCCAGTTAAAAAATTTCAAATTTTATAAAGACTTGGAACTCATACTGAATTACAAAAGGAGAAACACAAAATTTAAAAATTAACCAAAAGGATACAAGGTCAACTAATATAATACTTTATCTGATATAGTGCAGAGCAATTGCTCCCTAAGATCAAATGAGAAACACAAAGAATAGCATTCATGTCCAAAGCTGATATATAAGATCATACAAACAGGTTTAAATGGATGCAAACAGATGAGAATAATAAAAATATTGATGTTACTTTATATTAACATATCATAATATTAGCCCAATGTAGTAAAAGGAAGTACTCCTAGAATTAATCCTTTAATATAATTCTAAGTTAAAATCAATTTTCTCCAATTATATATAAAGTAGTTTGCTCTGGAAATTACTTTCATGTTCTAAACTCCACTAGAGGAAGAAACTGAGAAAAAATTACTTATATAAAGTTCAATAGACAAATTTTAACTGAAGAAAAAAACCCCAAAAACCTTATAAAATCACTACTCATTACTCCTTTAACAAATTCAGCAAAATTACATTATGCCATCATGCTAAATCTAATAATTCATAATTGATTTAAAAGGCAAAACTAGACACTGATAAACTCATAGATTACCTCTTGACCCTCGCCTCCAAAAAACATTGATTCTAAATTTGATAGAGCTTCCAGAACTACCAATTTACAGGAAATACAGAGGACAAAAGAATGGAACGCTATCAGTAAAACCCAAGACTAGAAGACTCCAAATAACCTAGTTTCTTCAACAAAATAAATGCAAGAATGAAGTGCAAGAGTGGGAGAGAAGGAGAGAGAGAAGTAAGAAAGAGGAATCTATAAATTAAGAGACATATGAACCAATCACTATGTGTGGACTTATTTGGATCATGTTCAAACAATATAAAAATTTAAAAATTATAATTTTTGAAACAATTGGAAATGTGAACAGTGGATTTTTGTTATTAAGAAATTTGTTTTTTTATGGTACTGTAGTTACATTTTAAATGAAAGAGTTCTCATCTCTCAGAGTTACAAACTGAAGCATTTACAGAAAAATCTGTTGTCAATGACTTACTTCAAAATAATATAGAAGGGAGGTATACGGAAAGTATGGATGGGGTAGAACCAGCTATGAATAAATATTATAGGGGAATGAGTAATAGGCATGTGAGGGTTCAAATATTGTTTTGCTTTCACGCATATTAGAAATACTCTAATAAAAGGTTTTAAAACAATGTAAAAAAATCTAAAAATAGAAATTGCTTTGTGTAATATTCTGCGACAAACTCATGACTTTCAAAGTCTCTCTGTTCTTCTTCAGAGGAGTAATACACCTAATATCATCTCCTCACCCCATCCCCAACACACTCACTTTTTACCAGTTAGTTCTGCAAACTATTCCACATGAAAACATGAGTATGGGACTCTCCTCTCACTTCTCTCCTGCCTTCCCTTCATTTCAACTATAACCAACCCAAACTGCAATGCAAATAAAGGTTGTGTAAAAGCAGTGCTAAATATCTCAATAAAAACTCTAAATTCTGAGGAGAAATCAAAACATGACACAGTGTTACTATATCCTGAAGCAACAGTCCTCAAACTTTATTGTGCATAAAAATCATTTAGGGAGCTTACTAAAAAGGTAGATTTCTTATCTCCACTCTGAGATTCTAAGTTAACAGATTTAAATATGCTATTCTGGAGCTAGGGAATCTGCTTTTTAACACCATTCTAATGTTGGGGATCTAGGAAACACCCTTTGAGAGATAGGTCCCCAAAGCCTTTAAAAACGACCTTTAGAATTTATAACCATGTACTGCTTAACTGCAAGTCAACATTTACAGAAGTCAAATGGCAGCAGAAAAAGTCCCTGTCCTCAGAGATTTTACACTCTAGCAAGAGAGGAGAAAAAGATATACGTAATTACCCATGAAACTAGTAATAGCCTATGTTAACTAAATTGAATTTAAATTAAAAAATCTGAAAAAAGATATATGTAATTAAATCATATATGTTAGGTTGCAATAAATGCTATGAAGGGGTGCCTGGGTGGCTCAGTTGGTTAGGCAACTGCCTTCGGCTCAGGTCATGATCCTGGAGTCCCTGGATCAAGTCCCGCATCGGGCTCCCTGCTCGGCAGGGAGTCTGCTTCTCCCTCTGACCCTCCCAACCCTCCCCCCTCTCATGCTCTCTCTCTCTCTCAGTCTCTCTCTCAAATAAATAAATAAAATCTTAAAAAAAATAAAATAAAATAAAATAAATGCTATGAAGAAAAACAAGGAGGTTAAGGGGGATAGATAATGAATGACCAGGGAGAGGAATATTACCTTAGATATGATGCTTAGGAAAGACTTGTAAATAAGACAGCATCAGAGAAGAAAGTGAGCAAATCAGGAAATGAGTTTATATGTAGGAAGAGTCAAATTTAAACCTGCTTTTCCTCAAGCACAAGTATTCAAGACAAATACAAAATATATCTTCAATTCTGTATATTGATTATATTCTAATATTTTTATCTTCCAATTATAGTAAATCAGATTTTAAAAAATTAAGCTTAGGGGTGCCTGGGTGGCTCAGTCAGTTAAGCATCTGCCTTCAGCTCAGGTCATGATACCAGGGTCCTGAGACTGATCCCTGCATTGGGCTCCCCGCTCAGCCAGGAGCCTGCTTCTCCCTCTCCCTCTGCTACTCCCCCTGCTTGTGCTTTTCCTCTCTCTCTCAAATAAATAAATAAAATCTTAAAAAAATAAATAAATAGGGGCACCTCGGGTGGCTCAGTCATTAAGTGTCTGCCTTCGGCTCAGGTCATGATCCCAGGGTCCTGGGATTGAGCCCCACATTGGGCTCCCTACTCCACGGGAAGCCTGCTTCTCCCTCTCCCACTCTCCCTGCTTGTGTTCCCTCTCTCGCTGTGTCTCTCTGTCAAATAAATAAATAAAATCTTTAAAATAAATAAATAAATAAATAAATAAATAAATAAATAAATAAAATAAAAATTAAGCTTATAGGCTATCATGGAAACAATCTATATTTATAACTGTTTCTATGAGAAAACATTTCTATGTAGTAAGTTTTTCAGATGGTCTGTTTCTATCCTTCAAAGCAAATGAAGCAGCCTCTGTTCTTATTTTTAGAACAAACATGAGAAAAGCCCCTGAATTCACAGGGAAGTATACAGTTAGCAGAATTTTAGGGTTCCTTAGTATATTTGTTAAGATTGAAATTGAAAAGCAGTTTATAAACATAAAATCAATTATCAGTAAAGTACTCACAGAAGAGCAGTATTAGTAAAGTACTTACAAAATTGTAGCAAGAGGTTTATAATCAATTGTATTATCTTTTTATCTTATAATAGGATGGCTACACAGAAATGAACAAGTGGGAATTTCCAGACATATTAAAACACTTAAAGAAATATAAAAGAGCTATCAGAAGAGTTATTTTTGTGAAGTTATTTTCAGATAGATGGCTGTACTCAAAGCTTTAAATATAAAGTGTTGGGATGAGTTCTTACCATTAATTATTCCAAGTCCTTAAAAGTGCACCTACAAAATCTATATATTTTATATTTTGAATGGTACCACAAAAATAACAACAGTAATTCACGGTCATCGTAAACAAAAGAAATTAGGAGTGGAAGGGAAAATTAAAAACACCCACAGTTCCACTACCCAGTTATGACAATTTACCTAAATATACTATCTTACAACTTTGGTGATACAAATTTTTAATACAATTTCTTACCTATACAGTTTATTCAAAGTCGTAAATACTAATTTCCTTTAAATAAAATCTTTTTTAACCAGAAAGTAATATGTTTACTGTAAAAAATCTAGGACATACAGAAAAGTTAAAAGAAGAAAATGAAAAATACCCAGAATCTTGCTACTTAACAATAACCACTATTAACACTTTGTTGGTGTTCTAAGTCTTTTTTCAAAGTGAACATACTTAATATACTAACTTTTAAGCACAATTAAGAACACTCACAGGTCCCAAGTGGAAGATGATAAAACAAAGGGCATGGTGATAGATAATACTACCATTCGGTTTTTTATTAGTCTTTCCCAATTAAAAGAAGAGCCTCAAGTATTTTAAAGATTCATATTACTATGCAAGTTCCTTGGAAATGAAAACGGCTATTATTTGTTATGGGCACCTCTAATTTTATGAAGATAGCCTAGAAATGATCTGAAAGTTAAAATTCAACTATGGAAGGGACCCAATCTCTCTGAAACATGCCCCCGCTCTAGTTTTTTTCCTTAGAAATAAAAATAAATACAAGGGCACAAATAAATACAATGAGAATTGTATTTATTTACAATTTCTTATTGCAATAAGGTAAAACATATTTGAATCTATTAGGACATTTTTACTGTATTAAATCTAAATCATTCTCAAATTAACAAGTGGAACGAATCTCCTAAAATAATAGTTTTTTTAAATACTTTTTACTTTATACTTTAATACTTTATTAATAAAGTAATTTACTATATTCCATAAAATACCTTTTACTTATTCCAGACGAACTCTCTTCAGTTTTATTAATTGCCTCTCCTTAATTATTTCAGCTTTTAGCACACATTATACAGATTTTAATCATCTTTAATGTTTTGTCTTTCCAGTTTGAAGACAGTCAATCCTCACACAAAGTTCTGCCTTTGGTCCCCTTTCACTAGAAGACTCTGTCTTCAGCAATCTCATTCCCATTTCTTCAACCATCATCCTTCTACAGATTAATTCCTAATTAAATATCTCTAATTTAACCCTAGTCACACTGCTGAGCTCTATTGGCAGCCTTCTAATAACTCTCAGTTGCATATCTTCAAACGAATGCCTCATGTTCTCTAAGCATCACCATCACCTGCGCTCAAGTTCATTTTGTACATCATCCTCTCCTTCATACGCCACATCCAAGAGCTTGCCATTTGACCACTTTTACCTCCTGAATTTACCTCTTTTATATCCTCATCCACTTTTTCATTCCTATTGCTTATCATCTCATGATGGATTAACTCAATAACCTTTTAACTAGTTTCCTTTCTTCATCTCTTTCCATTTTAGCCTTCAACCCTCAAAATACTAGTAAAATCATGTCACTCCCTTAGCTAAAACCTGTAATGGATCTACACTGCTTACATTCTAAATTCCTTAGCAAGCATTCTAGGTCCTCCTTAATTACCCCAGCCTATCTTTCTAGACTTATCTGACACTATAAACCCTCATCATCCTACACTCCATCTGCTGAGTATAAACTATTCCTCTGGAATATTCTGTACTCTCCTACCTCCATACCTTCAATTGTTCAATTTACCTACTACCTTGAAGTAAGAGATGAAGTCATGTTTATCACTGTATCTACAGGTCTTTACCTACCACCTACTATCATAGAATAGGCAAATAACTGTTTAATGAACTCAATTCCACATATCAATATGCTACCCACCCTCCAAAATGATGACCTCTGGAATAAAATCTAATATTTTTCAATCATAGCTCCCCACTTCCCCAGTAGTTATCCCTCCTGTGTACTCCCCTAACACTCTATAATAAAGCTCATCAGAGTAGTCTTCAAACTATACACCCTTGAAACAGTTATTTCATGAGTGAACCAAGATGTATCATCAAAAATCCAAAAGTGATTATGTTCTCCCCATTTGTAGAAGAAAAAAAGCTAATGTACTAGATAGAATATCTTCAATTAAGGATTTCCTCCCACAATTTGTTTTAAGCTTTTTGGACCCCCAACAAAAAAATCATATGATATAATTAAACAAAATTTATCAGTATTTCTCAATGTTCTACAAATAGTACCATGACTTCCAGATGTCTGACAATGGCACAAGTTAGAGAATCAGTTTTAACATACTTAACCTTTTATTATAAACACATTCTAACACAAAGCAGGTGCTCAATAAATGTCTTGTTAATTGAAATCCTTCATTCTTTCATCAGTGCACCTAAACATTTTCTGACTCTTCTTTAACAGAACTATTTTTTTAGAATGGCAACTACAATAAACAGAACTACATGGAGTATCAAGGTCTAACATTCTATAGTACTGAACAAGAGGTAAATCCAAATTCTGTTACCAAAGGTCCCCAATTTTTAAAGATTTACATTAAGAAGATAGAATTACAGAATCCAGTAGAGATGGGGGAAGTCAGACTACTAGGGAGAAAGAAGCATTCTGTCTAAATTCCCAATTAATTTCTGGATTTTGATCTTAACTGGAAATAAGTCAAAAAAATTCAAAATTTAACTTAGAAAGTGATTAAAATTGGTCTGTAAAATTTATTTGTATTTCAGTACTTGTATTTGGAAGCCACTAGTGTTTTTACATTTTTGAGGCTTCATGATGACGCTGTTGTACTCTCATCCCCAAGAAAGACATTCTGCCAAAAAAGCAATCACAAAACTAAATAACCTTCAGCTGTATTTTAAGAAAGCATTTTTTTAAGCCCATTACATGTACCCTTTAACAACATGTCAGTTCAGAAATCAAAAATAATTTTAACAAGGAAATGTTACAGATGATTTTCACCAAAACATTTTTTATTAAGTTTCTAATTTTAATTCCAGTATAGTTAACATACAGTATTCTATTAGGATCAGATGTACAATATAGTGATTCAACAATTCTACATTGCTTAGTACTAATCTTAAGTATCCTTTTTAATCCCCATCACCTATTTAACCCATTCCCCTCCACTTCCCTCTCCTCTAGTAACTATCAGTTTATTCTGTACAGTTAAGAGTCTGTTTCTTGGTTTGTCTCTTTTTTTCCTTTGCTTGTTTTGCCAAAACATTATTTTAAATGGCTAAAATTAAAAATTTAAGTTCAGCTCTGTTGGGGTCACAGGTGATAACTCTTTGACAGCTACAATCTTTTAAACTATGAAAAGCCATTTTCTGGCTTCAAAGCAGTATTCTTAAAGCTTTCAACAATATTTTAAAATTTAAAAGCTTTCAAATATAACATTATTTAAAATGTGGAGGAGTCAAAAATTCTTATTCATATTTGACAGTTTCTACAGCTCTGCACATAACTTCCTATTATTTTTTATTCCTTTTCACTTAGATGAGCTTCTCCGTATTTCTAATGCTAATTGCTATTTCTCAGTTGCTTCAAATAAATGAGTGAGATCCCTTCTAAAATATAACTTTCAGAATAGATATGTTTCCTAAGTCTTAGTCATAGTTCTATCACAACTATTATACATATAAAACATATTGCTATTATATATTTATATACAATAAAATTATATTTATAAATTCATAGACTTTATACATGCAATGCTATTGTATACACCACAAAAAGCAAACCAAAAATAGAGATTTATAAAGAATTAAAAAAAAAAAAAAAAAAAGAGTATACTGAAGTTGTAATATTTTCTTCCCTCACCCCAATCAATCATCCTGCATACCTGCCATGGTGCAAACACTACTCTGGAGACCACACTGTAGCCAAACAGAAGTACCTGTAGTTCCCGGAAACACTATGCTGTTTCATACCTTGCATTCACTGGAGTTGAGCAAAACCTCCAAAAAATATCCAGCAGCAATCTTCACCTCCTTCAATAATCAAGAAGTTCAAGTATAAACTTCTTTATGACATCTTTTACCTAATCTCTTTACCCCTTCTCATTTCCTCCTTTCACTTACGATCTCCCCACCTTCAGACTTAGGTCTCCCTCTTAAGTTCCCCTTGTACCTGTTTATATGTCCACTATAGAATCATTATCTTTTTAAGTTTCTGTTTCCCTACTCAACTATAAACCACTTAGGGGTAATGGACTTATTTTTTTATCTCAGGGACTTGAATGTCTAACTTTGGCAGATACTCACATATTTGTACAATCAACTAATCTAGCCTAACACTCTCATAGTACAAATGACTGGACTGATATTCAAATTAAACACTGTGTCCACAGTCCAAGGTACTAATGCCATTGGGCTACTCTATGATAATGTGGCATCTTCTCTAATGTACCTCATTTCTTGCTCATAAAATACTTATAAAAGCTCAGCAGTATTGGAACAGCTGTAAAGTTCTCTTTACAATAATCTAAAACTAAGAATTAATTTATTACAAATATATATAAAACAAAAGAAAACTTAAATTATATCTAGGTGATTTTTTTATTACTAAAATACCACATAATACGTATTTATAAATAAGGTATTTGAGTCAACTGGAGAAAATCATACTCATGTGGCCAGTCTATGGAATCTTGTTCTGGAACATGTATCTCTATGTATCTTAATTGTATACCAAACAGTTATAACCAACGCTTTTCTCAAAGTTATGCCCAAGTATTTATTTAGTAATAACTCAGATTTTAGGCTATTGCAGAAAAAGAAATGAATTCTTAATACCTACAAGTGTGATCTGGCAAACCTATTATTTACAAGATGTTTACATACATCAAATACAGTAAAAGCAAGGGACTCAAAACTATCTGAGCCTATCATATTATTTTTTGCTAGTAAAATGCAAGACTATCTTTAATTTCTAAATATGGATGCTATTAGATCATATGGGAATACAGTATTCTGAGCATTAGCCACCAGAAATCATTCTAAGCATTCAGAAATTAACTTTATGAAGAACAGAAATAATGTCCCTGCTTTTTTGTAGGACTCTAGAAGTATTTCTTATACACATAATGCTTCTGAAAACACCTGTAATTCATCCAAACCACTACTATACTCCTTAGCACTTTCATGCAACCATTCTCTCATCCCATTCTAAATCCCTATTTCCACATCTATAAAACTGGATGCTTGGACTAGATGAATTCTGTGGTACCTTCCAGATCTAAAATCTTGTGACATCAATTTGGAGTATACTTTACTACTTAAAAATAATGACATGTGAATGGATTGTTTTTTATGAGTCATAACTATAATGACTCTGTGGAGACAAGAATAATAAACACACTACACAAAATATCACTAAATAAAGTATTAAAAGTAAACCTGTGAATAACTATTACAAAATAACTCTACTTTATGAAAGATTCAAGAAGGGATGAGCCCCCTAATGAGTCAAGCTCTATGTTAACTACTGTTTTCAGTGAAAGAAGTCACTGGTAGTCTTGAAAATAAATGGGAAGCCAGTGTACACATTATTTTTAAATTACCATTATAAATCAAGGAGCAAAAACTTAAAACTTCTCAGGTGCTATTCATAAAAGCACTTAGTATAATGCCCAATTTCAGATATGAGGAAAATATTTTTATTCAACTATTACTAATACTGTAACGGTTATAATTTATATCAGACTAATTATGGAACCGACACTGTTGACTTTACATTTATTAACTCATTTAATCCTACAGTAACACCAAGAGGTATTATTATTATCCCCATTTTACAGATGAGGAAACGAAGCCAAAAAGGTAAAGTGACGTGTTCAAGTTCACTCAGCTCTTAAAAAATCAAACTAGTATTCCACTTCAACTACCATTTCCAACATTCAATTATTTTTCTATTCCTAAAGAATTTCACTTGAGAAATTAATTTGGCTCACATCAAATATATGATTATAAATCTGTTTATTTTAGTAACTCTTGTGTTACATTACTTCCTCTCACTAAAGAAAAATAACTGACTCTGAATATATGGGTATAGTATACCAAGAGCACAATGCCATCTGAATTGACTATGATCTCTAATAAAATAAACACAAATATCTAAACGTTTTCAAAATTTTGTGTTGATGCATCCACTATTATCGCAAAAATTCAGTCAGCTCACACAAAGCTGAGATCTCAGAAAAGATCAGGAACATGCCAGAGTAATTATTAATCATTTAAAAACAATCCATAAATTTACGATGGCCAACATGGGTAGTGAAACAATAATTTTTTTGGTTTGAAACGACCTTTTCACATGAGCCAAACACATTTTTCTCACGATATTTCATCCTAAAAACTTTTTTTTAATGTCATGTTAAAACTGTCTAAAAGTTGTGGTCCATCTTCCATCCCGCTAAAACTTTTCCTCTACCCTATCCCCGTAATTCTTCCCATGGGCATCATTTTACTTTATATCTACAAACTTTACCTGTTCTTCGGCGCTCAGGACTCAGCTCCCCTTCAGCTTTTCAGGTGGGTGCCCACATCCACCACACCCTTGCGGGCCCCCATGCAAGGCTGCTCCTCCTCCCCGGGTTCTCCAGCACCAACTCAGCACCTATCAGCTACGCCCCCCGGCCCCTGGCCCAACCCATCTTCGGACACGTGCGAGGCTGTTTGTGTCACTCCATCAGTCCCACAGGGGACGGGGTTCACTTACCGAGACAGAAGCGCCAACTTTTGCTCCAGCATCATCTCCAGCTTCTGGCCCTGTTTGGAAATCCAGTGGTCCACCCCATGCAGGCGGTAGCACGTCTCCAACATCAACCTGAAGTCCGCCACGAACTCGGTTATGCCCCCATACTGGCCGCTGGCGAACTTCTCCTCCATCTTCAGCAGACACATGCCCTGCCCGAGCTGTGGCGGGAGGCCGCGACAGCCCCGGCCCCCGCTGCGCGGCCCCTCGGCCACTTCATCCTCCCCGGTGGCAACGCCCCCCAAGGGCTGCAGGAAGGGGGCGGTGAGGCCCCGGTGCTTCTCCTGCAGGAACTCGCCCAGGATGCGGTAGCCCTGCTGCAGCTCATAGGTCAGCTCCTGCTCCTTGCAGCCTCCGCCCCCGACCACCATCTCCTGTTCCTCCTCCTCCTCCTCCTGGTAATTCTCATCCTCCCGCGAGGAGGAACTCCTCCCTTGGGCCGGCCCTGAGGCCGGGACCGCCGCTGCCATCTCCTCCTCGTCCTCTTCCTCGGGCGCCGGTGGCTGCCACTCCTCCTCCCCAGCCGGCTCCATCTCCCCCGGCGTCTCGGGCACGCTCATGGCCCCGGCAGGATCAGGTTGGGCCGTGTGGAGCGGCCGCTCGAGGGGCAGGGGGACGCGTGAGCGCGGGCCGCTTCCTCAGGGCTCGGCCGTGCCGCGCAGCACCAGCCGCATCAGGCTTCACTCTCAGCCGCCCGCTCCGCTCGCTACGCGCGGGGGTCTCGAGCTCGCAGCCGGCGGGGCGGGGTTACATGGCTCGCGAGGGAGGGGGGAGAGAAGAGGAGAGCTTAGGTGCCCTCCTCTCCCCTCCCCCCGGCGGCGGCGCGCGCCAGGCCCTCCTTTGCCTCACCCCTCCGCGCCCCGCCCGGCCGCCCGGCCGCCTGCCTGCCGGCTCTTCACCGGCCAGGCCAGGCCTGGCCGGGCCTGGCTGCCGCGGCCTCGGCGCCCCACCCCCTCCGGGCCGGCTGTGGGGGTGCTGGGAGAGGGCGAAGAGGAAGTGGGGATTCTTCTCTTGCCGCCCCAGAGGGGGCCGCAGCACTGGGCTGCGGCGTCTGGCGCTCCTCCTCTTCCTCACACCCGCTCCCGCCCCTCTCTACCTGCGGGGTACCCGGGCAGGAGGAGGCGGCGCGCGGACCGGCCCGGCGACAACTGTCAGTTAGAAGTCCCGCTGGGCCGGGGGCGGGGAGAGGAAGGGGAGGGGCAGGGACAGAAGGGGGAGGGCACTCAAGCTACCCCCAGGCTCTGAAGCGAGCTGTGGAAAGAGGCAAAGAAAGACACCGTCGCCATCCACGGTGCGCATGCGTGGTAGGACAGCCCCACCCACCTCTTTTGCGTTCCGCTCAGCTACGCGAAAGCATAGACTTTGGCTCCGCCACGGGCCCCGAGGCCTGGTAGGTTGCGCGGCTCAATGATGTCATCAGCTTGTAGATGGCTGTTAAAGGGCGGAGTGGAGACGGAAGCAAGGCGCCTGCGCAACTTACTCGCCAATGCCAGAGAGGCCGAAGAGCATTTAAAAGCGTCTACTGGAGGTTCTTTTGCGAGATCCTAATTAGCCCTAAAAACTAAGATTAATTCTGAAGGAGCTTGCTAGATAACCCTCATTAATGGCAAATGAATAGTGAGAAGGCACAAAATGTAGATCCTTCTTGTTATAAATTTTCTTCTCTGCACCCACCTTCCCCTTTGTGACTGCCGGCTTTTTAATATAAAACTAGAATTTGGAAAAGTTTAGAAAGGAGGTTCAAGGACTCAACCAACTGAAACATACGTTCACATGCAAAAAGAAAAATATAATTTGTAGAACTCAAATTTCTAAAACTCCGGTCCCCGGTTCTTAAGATCAATTCCTATTTTAAGTAGTCTCATGTTATGCATTAAAATTAACGTATTTCCACCTCGGTTCTTGAGAACTGCTAAGGACAAATAAAGGGAATGGAACCTTATTAAAAATCCTTGGGATTAAAAACAATCTTCAAATAATTCAAGTCTAAACTGAAAAGCATTGAATAGTTGTTAGCCTTAAAATGTCACTACACATTTAAAAATTACTGTTTAAAGAATGTCTAAAAAGTGGACTCGTTCACTTTAATTATTGCTTAAAGTAAGTGGGGAGAAAGGAGCTAATGGTTCCATAAAGCAGCTATTATTTTCTCATGTTCTGTAAGAAAGATGCACATATCTTTCTACTTAACACAGAATGTTCTAGCTTGAAACCTGCAATTACCGTCCTAGAAATCAAGCATTTTAAAAATACAAGCCATCTAACCAAATGGTTGGGATATTTAATTCTTGATTATTATGAACCTTTAGAGCACTGATAAAAGTCAAAACTTCAAAGCTTGGGGGGGGCAGTAAGTTAAATAGCAGTATTAGGTAATAGTTAAATGGGAACACATACACATCCATTATCCAGTTTTCAAGGTCTCCTTTCATCAGACATTTGTAACTTATTAGGCATTTACAACATTCTCTTTCTCCTCAGATCCCTTAGATGTACCTCACAGGAACAAAGCCAGGAACCAGTCTAATTTCAGCAACTGGCAAGGAAAAATGTGTCTAACTGGACATCCCTCATTTCCTTTGACAAAGCCCAAGAATCTGGACCTACCCTCCCCTCCAGCAAATATCCCCTCTTCATCTTTAGCCACCAACCCTATTTCATGACTCTGATAATATAGATTGCATTTATTGAACCCTGTGCCACCAAGCACTTTATATTATCTCCTTTAATTCTCACAACAATCCTAGGTATTATTATGCCTATTTTACAGATGTAGAAACTGATGCTTAGGTTAAGAAAGTAGTTTGCCAAAATTCAAATCTAGGTCTGTCATACTTCAAAATTCTCTATGGTGCCTAATTCCAAGTCATCTGGCAGAATTTCCAGTTCCTCGTGAACAAGAGTGTAGGGAATTGCTAGAAATTTCATCAAGGGCTTCTAGAAGGGATATTAAGATAAATAGGTATGAGTTGAAGGAACATCAGCTATAGGTCATGGAGAGGCCAAGATGATTGTGATCTTAGCTATTACGAAAGTACGATTGGGTCCTTAAATTAAAAAAAAAAAAACTATTATACAAGAAATATGTTGGTTGTAGGTAAATTATAAAATATAGATTAGTGAGAAGAAAAAATGCCATTTAATCCCACCACCCAGAGAAAACTTCTATTAATATTTTGTGGTAGGATTTTTCTATTTATTCATGTATATTTTTATTCATCTTAAGTAAAACTGTGACTATACCATACTTAATGTCCTTTCCTTTTTTCCCTTATTAATAATAAATCATTGCAGGTAATGGATAGGAATTCCATATCTAAAATCTCAACTTCATATCTCTGTCCACAGCAGCCTAGATGGTCTGTTCTTCTGAACTGGCTGGGAGTGAATCAGGAAAATTCCAATGTAAAAGGAATTCTAAACCATAAAAAACACAGTAGAGGTACAAACAACAGCACTAACAGGTACCATTTATTAAACACTTGTTCTTAAATATTTGCTAAATACTTTACATACACAGTACTCAACAATAACCCCAGGAAATGACAGATATATTTCTTCTTAAATTTTGGATCAATGATTTGCTGACTAGAAAGCTTTTTTCTACCCTACAAAAAGCCTGACATTAAAGATCAACTTTCCAATTAATAAAATTAATAAAATTAACTCTAGATTTATAGAACTGTTTTCTTAAAATGCACATCTGCTAAATGATTGGTCTCAACGCTGTTATTTTTCATGTTTAAAGATAAAATTAATTTTGCTTCCCTTTCATTTTCATAATAGAATACTCTTCAGTGCTACTATAGAATCTATTAAGAACTTCTTTGAAATAAATCTATTTAAGCCCCATTTCGAACCAGGGTTTCTCTTTTTGTTGGGCTGCTTTGCAGGGGGGAAATGGCATACATACACAATGCAATATTCCGTTCAAACACATAATATTAATACTATATTATCAAAGAGGAATAAGCTTGCCACTATTTTTCATCCACAATTCCAAAGATATTTGTCCTGGAAGTTCTCCTATCTTTGTTAGCTCTCAGCAACTTATGATAGGCAGCATGACATCTTGACACAAGTATATTGTTTGCCCAGCATCAATAATTCAGACAAGTAGCAAAAATTTATATACTTCACATCAACTAGGGAAAAGGTGACAAACATTCTAAGACAACGGAAGCACAGTTATCACCAAGTTCTGTGTTTAAGAGATAAAACATGCAAGGTGAACACAAGGCTAGAACACTAGTACTGGAAAAACATATAGGGAAGAAATATTAACTGTCAGGGAAAGAACAGTTCTCTCAATTATAATGGAATATAATCACAATAGTTATTTGGAATTACTTTTATGGTAAAAGATGTTCAAGTGACATTAACTGCATCAAGCAAAATTTAACAACTCCTGTAAAGCTTCCTGCTGCTCATCATCAAGTTGGGCTATGCATTCCAACCATAACTCTTCAGAAGTCTGTACCTGACGCACAACATTAGCTAGGCGTTTGGCACAAGGATCTTCATAGTTAATAGTCTCATTAATTTTTCCTTCTGCAATTATACTGATGATTTTGGGAAGATTGGAATTATTTGGACCAAGTACAACTGGATGTTTACTTTCAACTAAGTCACAGAGAAAACTCAAAGTCTGAATAGCTTCCTCTTTATCCTCATGTAGTGGAAGCCATGATAACCAATGTGGAAGAACTTCATCTACATTTACACAGTTAGGCTTAAACCTCAAAATCTTCCCTACTGCTGAGATACAGTTCTCTGTAGCAATGACATTTTTTTTGGTTTTGGAATTTGCACACTTAATAACTTTTACCAGCAGTGGAACAGCTTCTGAACATAAAGAATGATAATCATCTCCACCAAACTGTGCCATAACACCCAGGCCATAAGCAGCAGCTTGCCTGACTTCAGGGTTATTGTCTCGCATATTTAGTAGCATTGGCCACCGAAAATATTCTACATATTTAAATGAGGTTGGACTGCAGTGCTCTATAATATCATCAAAAATGCACAATCCCCATTGTCTGTCTGGCCATGGCCTACTCGAACAAATCAGATTTACAATTAATGGAAGCAGCTGTTCAAACCATGGTAAAATCTTTTCCTTATAAGTACTAAATAATGAGTGCAAAATATCTGATACTTTGGTCAGAATATAAACATCACATTCATCCTCATCTTGCAGAGACATTTCAACCTGTTGATCATAGTTTTCTTCCTGTCTTTTAACCTGTCTCAATTCTTGGTTTTTAAAGTGCCCTTCAAGTTTTGCTTTCAATATTTCCCCTAGTTCTTCCAAGTGTTCATCAGTAAGGCACCCATCTCCCATTACTTCAATGGACTTTGCAAAAGAATTCATTATTTCTGAGAGTACATCTGTATCAGGTTCAGTCCCAATAGCCTTGATTAAGGGATCACATATGAATTGCCACATCTGTGCAAGATACTCTGGGCCATGAATTCTTGCACATTCCAGGAGAAAAGGCATAGACTCTGCTGCTGCCACTCGGACACTGTCATGGAAATAAAATTTCAATAAAGGAACCATAAGCTTTACAACTTGTTCTGTATATTCCACAAATCCTTCCCTTAACTCCTTAGCATAGTAAACCAACATCTGGCAAGCAGTTGCTTTTGCTTCAAGTCCTGAAGTCTTAATTCCAAAACTTTGTTGGTCTCCAAGATTTACAAATTGCCATCCATCATCATCACTCATATTTTCCACATCTTGTGTGTCTAAGAGAGCAACATCAGGTTTAGCTGAAGCAGTCTTAATAAGAGGCTCAATAACTAGTGGAAGGTACTGTTGAAAATCATTTCCAAGAATTTTACACATTCTAGCCCATGCTGAAACCATGTAAGATGTCTGAGGGTCATCATCTTCCATATTACTTAAGTCTGATTGTGTCTTTAACAATAGCTGCATCACATTTGATGCATCTTGCATAAATTTTTCCTTCCCAACAGCAAGACCAACATGGCTAATGCATTCAATAGTTTTTCCTTTCAGAAGCTTGAGTTCCTTTTGAACAGCAAGCTCAACAATGTGCTTTAGTGATGGCATAAATATATCATAATATGGAACAAATTTTTCTTCTATTGTATCTGCAACTGAGGCAATGGTCGTCACAAGCTGTTCCAAGGCCAATTTAGTTCCATTCCGAATCAACTCTTGAAGTTTAATCACCAAGATGGAATGTAGATTTCTCACCATACTATCCAAATACAGAACTAGCAATGCTTTGGGGCAGTCTTCAATAAAAATAATAAGTGCAGAAGCCGCATGTGATTGCACACGCTGATTACCTTGATTTTCCATGGTACGCAACAGAGCTGCAATCACTGTTTCATGGAATTTCTTTTGGAAGTTAGGTGCAAAATCTGTAGCCATCTGTCCAAGCGTAGTACATGCTGCAGCCCTCACTCTTGGGTGAGGATCCTGAAGAAAAAGCAAAACAGAGTTAACTGTTTCATCTAGAATTGATTCCATTTGCTGATGGCATCCTTCTCCAATGGCAGATAAGGCCATTAATCCAGCATGTCGATATTTCCAGTCAGGGCTCTGAAGCATCTGCATGATGTGCTCCTTAGTCATTGGTAAAACAAGTTTTCCACCGAGCCCACAAGCCAGTCTGTCTAGTGCACTCTCAGCAGCAACTGCATTGCTGTCAAAATCATCTTCTTCCATTTCATCAGCATTTACCCAGTCCTCATCATCTTGTAGATCAACCATCATTGCTAATATATGAGGAACTGCCTGTGCAATTATATTTGTATGTTTTTTCAACATTGGGGTTGCAGTTTCAGACAAGGTCACTATTATTTCAAGGGCCAGCTGGCGTTGCAGATTACTAAGTCTAGAGTCTCCACATAACTTCAGACTCAACTGCAGAGTATCTTCTAAATAAGGACCCAGATATTTAGGTACAGTATCTGCAATCTCAACAAGGGATTCTAGCACTGAATCATCATCCTGGTAGCATGAGTCATTCACAGCCTGTAAGATTCCAGGAAGCAAGTCTGCAAAGTCTTTGAAAAGAGCAATATTATTCTCATTAGCAAGTACAAATGCAGCTGCAGCTCTAGCAGACAATGTCCTGATTGCTGGATGTTCTTGATCTTGAATGCACTGGTCCAACAACCGTTTGATGATATCCAAATCATGCCGCTCTTGGTTCCCAAAAATCCCAGGGAAGTGCCAGAAAACATGAAGTGCAACTTCCCATAGAACTACATTTTTAGAGTAGATAGAATCAATAAGGAACTTCAGACCTTCGGGCCAGTGATTAGTGCCATCCTCATCTATCAAATTCCTGGCCAGCACTGCAAAAATATCACAAAGTTTTTTCCTCATGCTAGCATGTGTTTCTAACTTAACAGCCAGTATAAGTTCAATCTTGACGTCCCTCTGAACACCAGAAGGCAGATTTGGATAGACTTCCTCAAACCCAGAGGACAAAAGCCGTCGTAGCAGTGCGGCAGCCATTTGTCTCACCTCATAACCTGCTCTTCTATTTCTGACAGCATCTAAGAGGAATGTAGTCTTACACAGACCTGGGATATTTTCATAGATTTCCTCTGCCTGTCTCCGCACCATACAGCTTGGATTGATCAGGTTCTTCAGAAGCTGATAAAACTCTTGCTTTCCCGACACAGCGGCCGGTACCCCTGCAGACCCAGCCGCCGCCATCGCGCTATGTCAAAGGAATCGCGACCGGGAAGGAGGGAGGGGGACTGCGCCTAGAAACAGTGACGTAAGCGAGGCGCCAGCGGGGATGGGAGGGGCCGCTTATCCTCCGCTGGCCCGGTGGTTTGGCTGTGCCCTGGAAGGGGTGGGCAGCTGGGTGTCTGGGGATAGGTAGGTTATGGTGGGGGTGAGGGGCATCCTCCATTTGTTTTCCAATCCGACTAAAAAAAAAGCACCTGCAGAGAAAGAAAAAAAAGAAAGAAAATTATGTTAGTGACTGTATTAGAATGGGAGTATGGATGATTTCCCACCCTTTATTTCTAAACTTTTGTTACCCTGATAATTTTAAACGATAATTACATCTTGAAAACCCGCCAGGTGAAAGAAGCCAGCCACAAAAGGCCACATATTGTATGATTTCGTTTATAGTAAAGGTCTTTTTATTTTCCCCTCGAGCAATTTCATTTTATTAATTTTTTTCAAGTTTTTATTTAAATTCTAGTTAGTTAACAGATAGTGTAATATTAGTTTCAGAAGTAGAATTTAGTGATGCATCATTTAGATGCGACACTCAGTATTCATCACAAGTGCCCTGCTTAATACCCATCACCCATCTAGCCCATCTCCTGTCCACCTCCCTCCATCAACGCTCCTTTTGTTCTGTATAATAGTCTTTTTTATGGTTTACTTCTCTCTCTCTCTTTTTGCGCTCTCCCACGTTCATCTGTTCTGTTTCTTAAATTCCACAAATAAGCAAAATCATATGGTATTTCTTTTTCTGACTGACTTAATTGCTTAGCATTATACCCTCTAGTTCCATCCACATCATTACAAATGGCAAAATTTATAGTAAAGGTCTTGAAAAGGCAAATCTATACAGAAAGTAGATTAGTGGTTGCCAGAGGCAGTGGGAAGGAGAGAATGTAAAATGACTGCTGTCAGTGGGGCGCCTGGGTGGCTCAGTCGTTAAGCTTCTGCCTTTGGCTCAGGTCATGATCCCAGGATCCTGGGATTGAGCCCCTTACTGGGCTCCCTGCTCTGCGGGAAGCCTGCTTCTCCCACTCCCACTCCCCCTTCTGCTCCCTCTCCCACTCCCCCTTCTTGTGTTCCCTCTCTCGCTGTCTCTCTCTCTGTCAAATAAATAAATAAATAATCTTAAAAAAAAAACGACTTGTCAGATAGTTTCTCTTGGAGTGATGAAATGTTCTAAAATTAATTGTGGTGACGGTTGCACAATTCTAATTATACTAAAAACCACTGCATTGTACAACTGAGATTGGTGAATTGTATGGCATGTGAATAATAATATCTCAATAAATCTGTTTATCAAATAAGTGCAATAAAAGGTAAAGACACTGATTATCATCCCACTACCACATGTAATGCAGCAAAAACAGTGGTGCTCAAATTCTGGTGTGTCAAAATCACCTTGTCTGTGGACTATAATAAAGAATGAGAAAGACAACTAAGTAAAGCATAGTGGAAAGTGACCTGGGCTAGTAATCAGAAGACTTGAATCCTAGTCTTATTTGTAAATTAATTTTGTATCCTTGATCATGTCACTCAAGGTTTTCTTTGCATGTAACCTAAACTGTAAAATGCTTTTACAGTTTTCCTTTTAGAAGGAAAATGCTGAAATTATTCCAAGAAACAAATATCCCTGAAGCTAAGTATTATTTCTTTAAATTCAAGCAGGTGTGCAATCAAAAACAATGATCATTCCTCTAACAATGATTAAATCTTACTTTTGTGTTAGCACTTTGCCACTCTCATTTTTAACCTTAATCAGGTTTGACAAATTTGGTGGGCTTGGTATAATACTAATTTTAGGTAAGTACTAGAAACTCGGGGAGGTTAAGTGATCTGCCTGAGATGACACAGCTGAGTCTCAAATCCACTTCTTCTGAAAGCAACACCAATGATCTTTCACCATACCAATTCCCCATAATTACTCTTGGTTTTGCAACATGATCAGAGGTCTTCACTTATTGCAAAGTCTGTCTTAAACTTCTCCAAGTGGGCTTAAATTTTAATTTTGTAAAATGTTACTGCATATACCAACAAAGATAGAAAATCCAGCTTTAGGATTAACCAGATGATAGACAAAACAGTCTCATAAATTACATTGTAATATGCAATACTATACTCATTTAGGAAAAAGCATTACTCTCTAAACAGTTTCTCATTCTGTGGACTTAGGTATTAGGACCCAGGGTCTAAACTAATGAATCAGAATTTCTGGGAATGCAACCTGAGAATGTTTAATTTTAACAAACACACTGGGTTTTCATATAAATACGAAAATTTGAGAAACACTGATTAGATCAGTTCTGGTTCTGATTCCAAGATCTTGACTACAGTTTTGCATATTGCTCCAGATCACTGGTTTTCCTACTGTTTCTTAAATAAGCTTAACTGAAGGGCCTTGCATTTGCTATTTCAGGAAATGTTAATGATTATACGAGGTTCAGGGGAAGGAGAGGAGGCTTCTCCTAACACTGTATCTATTAGTATATTGAAGACTTATTAAAAACTAGAATAAGATAGCACCACAGACCTACCACAATGTTTTAAATTTAAAAGTTTGACAATAGCAATGGTTGGTGAGGATGTGGAGCAACAGGGAACTCAGTTATATTTTTGGTAGTAGTATAAGTAAATTGGTACAACCACTTTGAAAAAATGTTTGGAAAATGCTGGGCTAACATTATGTAACCATTCATTCTCTCAGCAAACATTCATTGGGGGTAAACTCAAGCATGGTGTTGGCTGCTGGGGGTAAAGATTAAATATGTGAGGATGCTCATGAGAGACAATAAATGTCACATAGCATAGTTATCACTGTGGTGATAGTAAGTCTGCCATGGAAACAAATGGGGTTGTGGAGGCAGCTAATCTACTCTGGGTATGAGGGAGATAAGGTAAGGCTCCTAGAGAAGGTGAGATCAGGACTGACTTTTTTTTTTAAAGATTTTTATTTACTTATTTGACAGAGAGAGAGAGAGCATAAGCAGGGGGGAGTGGCAGGCAGAGGGAGAGGCAGGCTCCCCGCTGAGCAGAGAACCCAATGTGGAACTCTATCCCAGAACCCTGGGATCATGACCTGAGCCGAAGGCAGACGCTTAACTGACTGAGCCACCCAGGCACCCCAGGGCTGACTTTTGAAGGACGAATCTTCATTAACTATTTGAAAAAAGGAGAAGTTTTTCTAAATAGAGGGAACGGCTTTGTTCAAGGGTAAAGAGACATTAGAGCCTAGTGTGGTAAGAGTTCTGCCAGTATTTCAGAATTGCTGGAGCATTGAGGACAGGACTTGAGGGGGCCTGAGATGCCACAGGAGTCAGGAAGGAGGAAGACAGAAAATTAAATAAGGCCAAATCACGAAGGGTCTTATATTCCGTGTTAAGAAATGTGGATTTTTTTTCTATAACAGGCATCAAGCTGTTTAAGGATTTTAATCAAGGACTGCGATATAATCAATTTACAAAAAGATTACTTTGATAATAGCGTGAAGATTGGAGGCAAATAGGAGGCCAATAACATAGTTCAGTTAAGCTGAAAGTCTAAACCATAACAACAATGGAAGGGGAAAAAAGAGGGTAAATATTCGAGAGGTTTTAAGAAAAAGTGTCAGTGGCACTCAGAGGAGAAGGAGAAGCTTAAGAAATTTCCCCTAGTGAGTCTGGGCATCTGGCTGGAATACTGCAATTTATCTATTTATTTACCTATATATGGATAAATAGCAGTGTTAATGTGGACCAAAAGACTGCTAACTCTTTCTAGAGGAAAAAGAGTCTTCCCTAAAAAGTGAGTCCTAGAATCTATATTTAGTTCTTCTAGTTGCTCCCACATGTTATAGTGACAGTCATCATTTCAACAGTAGGAGCTAAACTGAATCCATTTTAGGAAAATTATTTATGATCTTTTGTTTTAGAAAAACACACACTGACGAGGCGCCTGGGTGGCTCAGTTGGTTAAGCGACTGCCTTCGGCTCAGGTCATGATCCTGGAGTCCCGGGATCGAGTCCCGCATTGGGCTCCCTGCTCAGCAGGGAGTCTGCTTTTCCCTCTGACCCTCCTCCCTCTCATGCTCTCTGTCTCTCATTCTCTGTCTCTCAAATAAATAAATAAATAAAACTTAAAAAAAAAAAAGAAAAACACACACTGACTTAAAATATTAAAGTACTTCCTCTCTATATTGTATAATTCTCTTCTATTTACTTTTTGCACTGTTATTTCCTTCCCCCACCCCCACCCCAGGAACACATATAATAGCCAAGATTTCAAGACTGGACCTGCAGATTTGATTAGAGTTGAAAACCTTTATTAAATTTTATGATTAAAATTGGCTTTTAAAATTGTTTTCGCTGTTGAAATGTCATTTAAGAATGTTTGCATAAGGTAGCTCAATACCAGACAATTCAAGTATTTATTAGCAACTTACTGAGTGGGAAAAGTGCAAAATAAGTTGCAAATTTCTTCCAAGATCTGATAGATTTAGAGTCAAATGAGGGGGACAGAATTAAATTGGACATATTTGACATTTTTACAAGAATAATCCAGAATAAAAATACAAGAAACAAAAAATACCAGGAAGTCTTCCACTGGCCTAAGACGGGACAATCTGAATGTCAAAAAGAATAATGCCTATAATGGATTTAAAAACATCAAGTATATAAACAAAAGTGATGAGTTTCTAATACTAACAAAAGCCACTAACTCACTGATCATTTTTGGAGGTTGCTAGGTCACCAACTATGAAATTGATAGAGATAAATAATCAAGATTTTTCCTGTCTTTCCTGTACAAACTGTATTTTAGGATAACCAAATAGTTCATGAGAGTACATTTTTCTTTACAGAATTCCAGCTAATGAGTGCACAAAGAATGCTAAAATCAGAGAATTTCTGTGTTGTTAACCCTAAATGAAATCATGAATCTAGGTAATAATAAACAATGGATGTTAAAACCATTAAATGAAACAATGATTGGGAATTTAATAATAGAGAGATTAAGCTGAAACCACCTGAAATTACTGATTAATCTTAATATTATTAAAAGTGGGATAAACCAGAGGTGTCATTTACCTATTGTCTTTTAGCTCCACATCCATACTTCCTGTAATTTGTTCTCTGATCCTGAGGTTAGGCTCTGGAAAAAAATATTCTCTTTCCATACCTGAGTCCCTGATGATTTCATCAAGAGGAGCCACTAGAGATTTGGAGGATTAAAAAAGGATGGAAAAGGGAGTAATCCTTCCTGTTTTTCCTTTTCTTGTCTGGATTGTCCCAGAGTGGCCCCTCCTCCTGGTGGCAACGGTTTCCTCTCTCATGCAACCCTCAAAAAATCTAATCTCTCTCATCTCTGCAGAAATACTACCAGTAGTCTGGGGGCACCCCTTCCTCAGAGGTTCCACCCTCAGCTCTGGGAGATCCCTCCTCTGAGCTTAAAAATACCAGTTCCATTTTGTTCCCTCAATTATAGAAATGTTAACAGTCTTCAGCTATCATCTTTTGATTACCTCAGTGCTATTTATTTACTCTTACAAATCTCCCACACCTGCGTAATCAATCCGTTAAATAAAATTTCCTCTTGAAGTACTTAGTGTGATTTGTTTTACCAACTGGACCTTGACTCGTATACCAGGCATTAAGTGATACAATAAGAAGTATACTGCACCACATATGAAGCATTTTTATTTTAAATCAGGTTATTGAGATATAATTTATATGCAATAAAATTCACCAATTATAATTGTATAATTAGATTACAGTCCAGTAACCATGACCACAATTATATATAGAACATTTTCATTACCCCAGAAAGTTCCCTTGGGTCCCTCAGTAGAAAATCTCCTTTCCCCACTCCTGGCTCCAAGTCACTATTGATCTGATTTCTGTTGCTATGGATTTATCTCTTCCAGAATTTCAGAGAAATAGAATCATTTAGTATGTGGCTTTTTGTGTCTCACTGCTTGCTTTCTCTTAGCACAATGCTTCTGACATTCATCCATTCTGTTACATATTTGTTTCTTTTTATTCCATCATATGAATTTACCACAATTTGTGCATTCACCAACTGAGAGACATTTGGATTATTCCAAATTTTAGGCTATTATGAATAAAGCTCCTATGAACATATGAGAGCAAGATGTTTTTGTGAAAATATGTTTTCATTTCTCTTGAAAGTACTAGGAGTGGAATGGTTTGGTTTAATGGTAAGTGTAGGTTTATAAAAAACTGCCAACTGCTCTTCAAATTAGTTGTACTATTTTGTATTTAAAGAACAACATATTAAAGTGCCAGTTGCTGACATCATTGTCAGCACTTGGGATTGTCGGTCTTTTATTTATTTTTTATTTTTTATTATTATTTTCAAATAGCCAACATAGAGTACATCATTAGTTTTTGATGTAGTGTTCAACAATTCATTAGTTGCGCATAACACCCGGTGCTCATCACCACATGTGCCTTCCTTAACACCCATCACCCGGTTACCCTATCCCCTCACCCCCACCACTTCTGTAACCTTCAGTTTGTTTCCTGGAGAACAGAGTCTCTCATGGTTTGTCTCCCTCTCTGATTTCTTCCCATTCAATTTTCCCTCCCTTCCCCTGTGGTCCTCCGTGCTATTCCTATGTTCCACATATGAGTGAAACCATACAATAATTGTCTTTCTCAGCTTGACTTAATTTCACTTAGCATAATCCCCTCCAGTTCCATCCATGTTGATGCAAATGGCGGAGAAAGGGAAAACCTCTTACACTGTTGGTGGGGAATAGATAAAGAAGATGTGGTTCATATATACAATGGACTATTACTCAGCCATCAGAAGGGATTGTCAGTCTTTTAAATTTTAGTGATTCCAGTGAGTATGCAGTGGAATCTTACTGTGATTTTAGCTTGCATTTTCCTAAGACCAAACACAGTTGAGCATCTATTCATGGGCTTATTTGCCAGTTGTATATCTTCTTTGGTGAGTTATTTATTCAAATTTTTCCCATTTTTATTTCTATTATTAAGTAATCTCTATGCCCAACAAGGTGCATGAACTCATGACTCTGAGATCAAGAGTCATATGCTCTACTGATTGAGCCAGCCAGGTGCACCTCTTTTGCCCATTTTTTTATTATTAAGTTCAGTTAGTACATCATTAGTTCTCGATGGAGTGTTCAATGATTCATTAGTTGCTTATAACACCCAGTGCTCATCACACCACGTGCCCTCCTTAATGCCTATCACCGAGTTACTCCACCCCTAACCCCCTACCTTCTGCAACCCTCAGTTTGATACCCAGAGTCCAGAGTCTCTCATGGTTTGTCTCCCTCTCTGATTTCTTCCCCTCCAGTTTTCCCTCCCTTCCCCTATGGTCCTCTGTGCTATTCCTTAAATTCCACATGAGTGAAACCATATGAGAATTGTTCTCAGCTTGACTTATTTCACTAGCATAATCCCCTCCAGTTCCATCCATGTTGATACAAATGGTAGGTATTCATCCTTTCTGATGGCTGAGTAATATTCCATTGTATACATGAACCACATCTTCTTTATCCATTCAGCTACTGAAGGACATCTCGGCTCCTTCCACATTTTGGCTATTGTGGACATTGCTGTTAGGAACATTTGGGTGCAGGTGCCCCTTTCTCCACTACATCTATATCACTGGGGTAAATACCCAGTAGTGCAGTTGCTCAGTTGTAAGGTAGCTCTATTTTTAACATCTTAAGGAACCTCCATACTGTTTTCCAGAGTGGCTGCACCAGCTTGCAATCCCACCAACAGTGTAAAAGGGTTCCCCTTTCTCTGCATCCTCACGAACACTTGTTGTTCCATGTCTTCTTATTTTTGGCCATTCTAACTGGTATAAGGTGGTATCTCATTGAGGTTTTGATTTGTATTATGCTGATGGCAAGTGATGTTGAGCATTTCTTCATGTGTTGATTGCCCATTTGTATGTCTTCTTTGGAGAAGTGTCTGCTCGTGTCTTCTGCCCATTTCTTGACTTGATTATTTGTTTTTTGGGTGTTGAGTTTGAGAAGTTCTTGATAGATCTTGGATACCAGCCCTTTATCTGTAATATCATTTGCAAATATCTTCTCCCATTGCATATGTTGCCTTTTAGTTTTGTTCACTGTTTCCTTTGTTGTGCAGAAGATTTTTATCTTGATGACGTCCCAATAGTTCATTTTTGCTTTTGCTTCCCTTGCCTTTAGAGACATGTCTTGGAAGAAGTTTCTGTGACCAAGGTCGAGGAGGTTACTGCCTATGTTCTCCTCTAGAATTTTGATGGATTCTTGTCTCACATTGAGGTCTTTCATCCATTTTGAGTTTATCATTATATAGGGTGTAAGAGAATTGTCCAGTTTCATTCTTCTGCATGTGGCTGTCCAATTTCCCAGCACCATTTACTGAAGAGACTGTCTTTTTTCCATTGCATATTCTTTCCTGCTTTGTTGAAAATTAATTGACCATAGACTTGAGGGCCCATTTCTGGGCTCTCTATTCTGTTCCACTGATCTATGTGCCTGTTTTTGTGCCAGTACCATACTTTCTTGATGATCACAGCTTTGTAATATAGCTCGAAGTCAGGCATTGTGGTGCCCCCAGCTTTAGTTTTATTTTCCAACAATCCTCTGGTGTTTTGGGGTCTTTTCTGGTCCCATACAAATTTTAGGATTGTTTGTTCCAACTCTGTGAAAGATGTCAATGGTATTTTGATAGGGATTGCGTTGAATGTGTAGATTGATCTGGATATCATAGACATTTTAACAATGTTTATTCTTCCCTCCATGAGCATGGAATGCTTTTCCACCTCTTTGTGACTTCCTCAATTTCTCTGATAAATGTTCTCTAGTTTCTAGAGTACAGATCCTTTATTCTTTGGTTAGGTTTATTCATAGGTATCTTAACAGTTTTTGGTACAATTGTAAATGGGATCAATTCCTTAATTTCTCTTCCTTTAGTCACATTGTCAGTATATAGAAATGCAACTGAATTCTGTGCATTGTTATATTCTGCCACGTTGTTGAATTGTTGTAAGAGTTCTAGTAATTTGGGAATGGAGTCTTTTAGGTATTGCACATAAAGAAGCATGTCATCTGCGAAGAGAGAGAGTTTGACCTCTTCTCTGCCAGTTTAGATGCCTTTTATTTCATTTTGTTTTCTGGTGGATGAGGCTAGACTTCTAGTACTATGTTGAACAAAGCACTGAGTGTGGGCATCCTTGTTGTTTTCCTCAAATTAGGGGAAAAGCTCTCAGTTTTTCCCCATTGAGAATGATATTTGCTGTGGGCTTTTCATAGATGGCTTTTATGATATTGAGATATGTTCCCTCTATCTCTACACTGTGGATAATTTTAATCAAGAATGGATGCTCTTTTTGTCAAATGCTTTTTCTATATCAATTAAGAGGGTCATATGGTTCTTGACTTTTCTTTTATTAATGTGCTCTATCATGTTGTTTGATTTGTGAATGTTGAAATGCCCTTGCATCCCAGGAATAAATCCCACCTGCTCGTGGTGAATAACCCCTTTAATGTACTGTTGGATCCTATTAGCTAGGATCTTGGTGAGTATTTTGGCATCCATGTTCATCAGGGATATTGGTCTGTAATTCTCCTTTTTGGTAGAGTCTTTGCCTGGTTTGGGGATCAGGGTAATGCTGGCCTCATAGAACAAATTTGGAAGTTTTCCTTTCATTTCTCTTTTTTGAAACAGCTTCAGTAGAATGGGTATAATTTCCTCTTTAACTGTTTGGTAGAATTCCCCTGAGAAGCCATCTGGCCCTGGACTCTTGTTTATTGGGAGCTTTTGGATTTACTGCTTCAATTTCCTTGCTGATTATTGGTCTGTTCAGATGTTCTACCACTTCCTATTTCAGTCTTGGTAGTGTATAAATTTCCAGGAATGCATCCATTTCTTCCAGATTGCCCAATTTTTTGGCATATAATTGCTCATAATATGTTCTAACAACTGCCTGTATTTCCTTGATATTGGTTGAGATCTCTCCCCCTTCATTCATGATTTTATTAATTTGAGTCCTTTCTCTCTCTCTTTTTTTTTTTTTGATATGTCTGGCCAGAGGTTTATCGATCTTACTAATTCTTTCAAAGAATCAGCTTCTAGTTTCATTGATCTGTTCTACTCTACTTCTGGTTTCTATTTCATTGATATCTACTTGAATCTTTATTATTTCTTTTCTTCTGCTTGGTTTAGGCTTTATTTGCTGTTCTTTCCCCAGGTCCTTTAGGTGTAAGGTTAGCTTGTGCATTTGGGATTGTTCTAATTTTTTCAGATTGGCTTAGACTGCTATGTACTTCCCACTTAGGAATGCCTTTGCAGGATCCCATAAGTTTTGAATCAATGTGTTTTCATTTTCACTAGTTTGCATGAATTGTTTGAGTTCTTCTTAATTTCTTGGTTGACCCATTCATTCTTTAGCAGGATGTTCTTTAACCTCCAAGTGTTTGAGTTCCTTCCAAATTTCTTCTTGTGACTGAGTTCCAGTTTCAAAGCATTGTGGTCTGATAACATGCAGAGAATAAGCTCAATCTTTTGGTATCGGTTGACACCTGATTTGTGACCCAGTATGTGATCTATTCCGGAGAAAGTTGCATGTGCACTTGAGAAGAATGAGTATTCTGTTCTTTTAGGACGGAATGTTCCTGTATATATCCTTGAAGTCCATCTGGTCCAGTGTGCCATGCAAAGCCCTTGTTTCTTTGTTGATCTTCTGCTTAGGTGATCTGTCCATTGCAGTGAGTGGAGTGTGGAAGTCCCATACATTTCTTTACTTTGGTTATTAATTGGTTTATATAATTGGTTTCTCCCACGTTGGGGGCATAGATATTTACAGTTGTTAGATCTTCTTGTTGGATAGACCCTTTAAGTGTGACATACATAGTGTCCCTCTACATCTCTTACTACAGTCTTTGATTTAAAACCTAATTTGCATGATATGAGGATTGCTACCCCAGCTTTCTTTTGAGGTCAACTAGCATGATAAATTGTTCTCCATTCCCTCACTTTCAGTCTGGAGGTGTCTTTAGGTTCAAAATGAGTCTCTTGTGGATAGCATATGGATGGATTCTGTTTTTATTTTTTAAGGATTTTATTTATTTATTGACAGGGAGAGAGACACAGCAAGAGAGGGAACACAAGCAGGGGGAGTGGGAGAGGGAGAAGCAGGGTTTCCCGCTGAGCAGGGAGCCCGATGCAGGGCTCCAATCCCAGGGCCCTGGGATTGTGACCTGAGCCGAAGGCTGATGCTTAACAACTGAGCCACCCAGGCGCCCTGGGTTCTGCTTTTTTATCCTATCTGATAACCTGTGTCTTTTGGTTGGAGCTTTCAGTCCATTTACATTCAGAGTAAGTATTGAAAGATATGAATTTAGTGCCATTGTATTGCATGCAAAGTCCCTGTTTCTATAGATTGTCTCTTTTACTTTCTGGTCTATGTGACTCTTGGGGTATCTCTTCCCTTACAGAACCCCCCTTAATATTTCTTGCAGGGCTGGCTTGGTGGTCACATATTCTTTCAGTTTCTGTCTGTCCTGGAAGCTCTTTATCTCTCCTTCCATTCTGAATGACAGCCTTGCTGGGTAAAGTATTCTTTGCTGCATGTTCTTCTCATTTAGTACCCTGAATATATCTTGCCAGCCCTTTCTGGCCTGCCAGGTTTCTGTGGATAGGTCCAATGTTATTCTGAGGTTCCTGCCTCCATAAGTAAGGAATCTGCTCTCCCTAGTTGCTCTCAGGATAGCTTCTTTGGCTCTGAGATTTGCAAGCTTCACTATTATATGTTGGGCTGTTGATCTATTTTTATTGATTTGGGGAGGGGTCCTCTCTACCTCTTGGACATGAATGCTTGCTTTCCTTCCCCAGATTAGGGAAGTTCTCAGCCATGATTTGCTCAAATATACCTTCTAGCCCTCTCCCTCTTCCCACCCCCTCCTGGTTTTTCTGACATTCGTTCTTTCCACTGCATCATTAAATTCTTGAAGCCTTTCTTCATGGACAATTAGTTGTCTTTCTCACTTTTCCTCAACTTCCTTCCTTTCCAACAGCCTATCCTCTAGATCACTTATTCTCTCTTCTGCCTCATGACCCTAGCTGTTAGAACATCCAATTTAGACTGCATCTCATTCATAACATTTTTAAGTTCAACTTGAATAGATCTCATTTCTGCCCTTAGGGATTCTGTATTGTCATTTATGCTTTTTTCAAGCCTAGCTATTAACTTTTTAATTGCTATCCTGAATTCCATCTCTGATATCTTACTTATATCCATATCAATTAGCTCTGTGGCAGAAATTATTTCCTCTGGTTCTTTCTTTTGTTGTGAGTTCCTCCTTCTAGTCATTCTTTCCAGGGAAGGATGGGTGAGTGAATAAACAGAGCCCAAAATGTCAACCATGACCCAAGCAAAATGCACCCTAGAAAAAATCTGAAGTGGTCAGAAGACACCACAGAGAAGCAAACAAAGCCAAGATGAACCAAAACAGTAAAAAAAAAAAGGGGGGGGGCGGGGAAGAGAGACTATAATTTCACAAGGTGGACAAAGCAGGGTGATCTTTTTGTTCCTGATTGAATTTTGGTCTCTGTGTTAGAAACCACTGCATCCCAAAATCACAAAGAAAGTAAAACTTATATATATACAAAAATAAAATTAAATAGAGTGGAAAAAAGACTAGAATGAGGCAAAAATCTATAAAATGTAGATGTGAAAAAATGAAAGTTAGAAAGCAACTTAAAAACACAAATTGGTAAAATAAGAATCTACTTGAAATGGGAAAAAGGTAAAAAAAGAAAAAATAAATAAAAATAAATGGAACACTTTAGACTGAAGGATAAATGAGTCATAAAGAAACACCTGGAGCTCATTATACTATTTTCCCCTGGTGCTGGGGTTTTACACTCTTGTGGGATCCATAAGATGTCATTCACCTTTTTTTCAAGTCTGTCTTCTGGGGGCAGTACCTGCTGTTCTGCTTATCAGGTGTCTTTCCTGGGCAGGGTTGCCCCACCCCTTCTCAGGGGGATGGCCTCAATGTGAATTGGTCCTCTGTGTGCCTTTTGTTCCTTAGCAGCTTTCTGTGCCTCTTCAGAGTCAGAGCAAAATGGCCATCCTGGGATTTCCAGCCCAGAGCTGCAAGATCTCGGCCTGCCTTCTTCAATAAATCCTTCTGGTCAAAACTTCACTTTTGTGTGCACCAAACTCCCAGACTCCCATAGTTCACCCCCATTGCAATTCTCCCCAGGGGAGTCTCAGGGGGCCCCTAACGTTGCTGTACTTTGTGTCTTTGCAATTGTGAGCAGTTGTGGGCTCCAGCACACACCCTGCTCCGCTGCTCCCAGGTCATGGCTGGGTGCTGTCCTACTGTCCTTTCCAGGGCCAACGCTGCCCTCAGAATTGTTGCCCAGCCATGAGGGCACCTGTTTCATCCTTCCCAGGGTATGGTAAGTGGCTTGCATGTTCCAGTATTTCTCAGGGTGCTCAGGCAAAGAGCTATCTCCCTACCAGCCTGGCTCATGGTTAATGACCATTGGGTCTGAGAGTCCCTGCTGGGCTCCCTGACCATAACCAGTTTCCCTGCTCCATGCCCAAGAATGCTTGGGCATTCTATCATTCTTTTTGTGTTTCCTGGGATCCTGAGACCACAGTGACCCACCTAGAATTCTGCTTTTTTCATCTCCTGTGCCCCTTTCAGAAAGGGATGTCTCTCACTGGAGCAAATTTCTAAGGGTTCTGATTTTGTGCTCTGGTGTTTAAACACATTCTGGTAGCTGGGTTATGGAGGCTCCCTACCCCTGCCAGTTATCTTCTGATATTTCCTGCAGTTTCAATTCAGCACCTTGCAAAAAGCAGTCATTTTTCTGCTTGTAGAGTTCCAGATATATTTTCTTACATCTCAGACTGAATTCGTGTGTGTTCAGAATGGTTTGATAGATATCCAGCTAAATTTGAGGGACCAGATGAAATGAGGTCCCCTACTCTTCTGCCATTTTGCCTCCCCCCCCAAGTTTTTCTTTTTTACAATTTTAGGATTTAGTGTCTCTTAATAAATGGACCAAAATGCACCCAGGACCAAGTGGATCTCTCTGTTTTGTCCACTTGTGAGATTATATTCTCTTTTTTCCCTTTCTTTTCTTTTCTTTTTTGGTTTCTGAGCTGTCAGATTTCTCTAGTGTGTATTTTGCTGGGGTTGTGGTTGATATTTTTGATTTGTTCTCTCATTCACCTATTCTTCTCTCATTAAAATGAGTAGAAGGAGAAATTCACAACAAAAGAAAGAACCAGAGGTAATTCTCTCTGCCATAGATTTAATTGATATGGATATAAATAAAATGCCAGACCTAGAATTCAGAGTAATTATTATGAAGCTAGTAGGTAGGCTTGAAAAAAGCATAAAAGACACTAGAGAATCTCTGAGTGCAGAAATAAAATCTAATCAGGCTGAATTTAAAAATGCTTTAACTGAGATGCAGTCTAAAATGGATGCTCTAACAGCTAGGTTAAATGAGGCAGAAGAGAGAATCAGTGACATAGAAGACAAAATGATGGAAAGGAAGGAAGCTGAGGAAAGGACAGAAAAACAACTAATGGACCATGACGGGAGACTTCGAGATATCAATGATACCATAAAGTGAAACATATTAGAATTATTGGGGTCCTAGTGGAAGAAGAAAGAGAGAGAGAGGGACAGAAGGTATATTGGAGCAAACCATAGCTGAGAACTTCCTTAATCTGGAGAAGGAAAGAGGCATTCAAATCCAGGAGGCACAGAGAACTCCCTCAAAATCAATAAAAATAGATCAACACCTCAACATATACTACTGAAGCTTGCAAATTTCAGAGGCAAAGAGAAAATCCTAAAAGCACCTTGAGACAACAGGTCCTTAATGTACAAGGGTAGGAACATTAGACTGTCAGCAAAACTATCCACAGAGACCTGAAAGGCCAGAAAGGGCTGGCATGATATATTCAGGATACTAAGTGAGAAAAACATGCAGCCAAGAATACTTTATCCAGCCAGGCTGTCATTCACAATGGAAGGAGAGATAAATAGCTTCCAAGACAAACAGAAACTAAAAGAATTTGTGATCATAGGGCGCCTGGGTGGCTCAGATGGTTAAGCGTCTGCCTTCGGCTCAGGTCATGATCTCAGGGTCCTGGGATCGAGTCCCGCATCAGGCTCCCTGCTCCTTGGGAGCCTGCTTCTCCCTCTGCCTCTCTCTCTCTGTCTCTAATGAATAAATAAATAAAATCTTAAAAAAAAAAAAAAAGAATTTGTGATTATTAAACTAGCCCTGCAAGAAATATTAACGTTGATCCTGTAAGCAAAGAGAAAGCCCAAGGGTAACATAGACCAGAAGAAACAGAGACAATCTACAGAAACGGGGACTTTACAGATAATATAATGGTATTAATTCATGCCTTTCAATAGTTACTCTGAATGTAAATGGGCTAAATGTTCCAATCAAAAGACAGAGGGTATCAGATTGGATAAAAAAGCAAGACTCATCTATATGCCGTCTACAAAGGACTCACTTTAGACCCAAAGACACCTCCAGATTGAAAGTAAAGGGGGTGGAGAACAGTTTATCATGCTAATGGACATGAAGAGAAAGCTGGTGTAGCAATCCTTATATCAGACAAATTAGATTGTAAACCAGAGACTGTAATAAGAGATGCAGATAACACTATATCATACTGAAAAGGTCTATCTGACAAGAAGATCTAACAATTGTAAATATTTATGCTCTTAACTTGGGAGCAGCCAATTATATAAACCAATTAATAACAAAATTAAAGAAACACAGTGACACTAATACAATAATAGTAGGAGACTTTAACACCCCACTAAGAGCAATGGACAGATCATCTAAGCAGATCAACAAGGAAACAAGGGCTTTGAATGACACACTGGACCAGATGGACTTCATAGATATATAGAGTATTCCATCCTAGAGCAACAGAATACACATTCTTCTGGAGTGCACATGGAACATTCTCCAGAATAGATCACAGACTGGGTCACAAATCAGGTTTCAACTGGTACCAAAAGATTGTGAATATTCCCTGCCTATTTGCAGACCACAGTGCTTTGAAACTTGAACTCCATCACAAGAGGAAAGTTGGAGAGAACTCAAATATTTGGAGGTTAAATAGCATCCTACTAAAAAATGAATGGGTCTGGGGCACCTAGGTGGCTCAGTAGGTTAAGTGTCTGTCTTTAGCTCAGGTCATGGTCCCTGGGTCCTGGGATTGAGCCCCACACTGGGCTCCTTGCTTGGCAGGGAGCTGCTTCTCCCTCATCCTCTATCACTCCCCCCTGCTTGTGAACTCTCTGTCTCTCTCTCTCTCTCAAATACATAAATAAAATATTTGGGGCACCTGGGTGGCTCAGTTGGCTAAGCAACTGCCTTCGGCTCAGGTCATGATCCTGGAGTCCCTGGATTGAGTCCCGCATCCGGCTCCCTGCTTGGCAGGGAGTCTGCTTCTCCCACTGACCCTCCCCCTTCTCATGTGCTCTCTCTCATTCTCTCTCTCTCAAATAAATAAATAAAATCTTAAATAAAATAAAATAAAATATTTGAAAAAGAAAATCAATGGGTCAATCAGGAAACTAAAGAAGAATTTTAAAAATTCATGGAAACAAAAAGAAAACACAACTGTTCAAACCCTTTGGGATGCAACAAAGGAGGTTCTAAGAGGGAAGTACATAGCAATACAAGCCTTTCTCAAGAAATTGTAAAAGTCTCAAATACACAAGCTAACCTTACACCTAAAGGAGTTGGAGAAATAACACCAAATAAAGCCTAAATCTATCCAGAGAAAAGAAATAATAAAGATAAGAACAGAAACCAATGAAATAGAAACCAAAAGAACAGTAGAACAGGTCAATGAAACTAGAAGCTGGTTCTGTGAAAGAATTAATAAAATTGATTAGCCCCTGGCCAGACTTATCAAAAGGAAAGAGAAAGGATCCAATTTAATAAAATCATGAATGAAAGGGGAGAAATCACAACCAACACCAAGGAAATACAAACAATTTTAAGAACATATTATGAGCTCCTATATGCCAACAGATTAGGCAATCTGGGAGAAATGGATGCATTCCTAGAAACTTATAAACTACCAAAACAGAAACAGGAAGAAATAGTAAACCTGACAGACCCATAACCAGTAAGGAAATTGAAGCAGTAATCAAAAATCTCCCAACAAGCAAGGGTCCAGGTCTGAATGGCTTCCCAGAGGAATTCTACCAAACATTAAAAAAAAAACCTAATGCCTAGTCTACTGAAGCTGTTTCAAAAAAGAGAAATGGAAGGAAAACTTCCAAACCATTTCTATGAGGCCAGCATTACCTTGATCCCAAAACCAAACAAAGACCTCACCATAAAGGAGAATTACAGATCGATATCCCTGATGAACATGGATGCCAAAATACCCAACATGATCCTAGCCAATAGGATCCAACAGTACATTAAAAGGATTATCCACCACGAGCAGGTGGGATTTATTCCTGGGATGCAAGGGTGGTTCAAAATCCACAAATCAACCAAAGTGATACAATACATTAATAAAAGACAGGACAAGAACCATAAGATCCTCTCAATTGATGCAGAAAAAGCATTTGACAAAATACAGCATCCTTTCTTGATTAAAATTCTCCACAGTGTAGGGATAAAGAGCTTATACCTAATAGCATAAAAGCTATATATGAAAAGCCCACAGCAAATATCATTCTCAATGGGGAAAAACTGAGAGCTTTTCCTCTAAGGTCAGAAACATGACAGGGATGTCCATTATCACCACTGTTGTTCTACATAGTCCTAGAAGTCCTAGCTTCAGCAATCAGACAACAAAAAGAAATAAAAGGCATCCAAATTGGCAAAGAAGTCAAACTCTCTCTTCGCAGATGACTTGATACTTTATGTGGAAAATCCAAACGACTCCACCCCAAAATTTCTAGAATTCATACAGCAATTCAGCAACGTGACAGGATACAAAATTAATGCACAGAAATCACTTGCATTTCTATACAATAACAATGAGATAGAAGAAAGAGAAATTAAGGAATTGATCCCATTTACAGTTGCACCAAAACCCATAAGATACCTAGGAATAAAGAGGTACCTAACCAAAAAGGCAAAGGATCTGTACTCTAAAAATGATAGAACACTCATGAAAGAATAAATATTGTTAAAATTTCTATGCTACCCAAAGCAATCTACACATTCCATGCAATCCCTATCAAAATACAGTCAGCTTTTTTACAGAACTGGAACAAATAATCTTAAAATTTGTATGGAACCAGAAAAGACCCTGAATAGCCAAAGGAATGACGAAAAAGAAAACCAAAAACTGGTGGCATCACAATCCCAGACTTCAAGCTCTATTACAAAGCTTGACAGTATGGTAGTGGCTCAAAAACAGACACATAGATCAATGGAACAGAAAAGAGAACAACAGAAATAGACCCTCAACTCTATGTATGGTCAACTAATCTTTGACAAAGCAGGAAAGACTATTCAATGGAAAAAAAGATAGTCTCTTCAATAAAAGGTGTTGGGACAATTGGATAGCCCCATGTAGAAGAACGAAACTGGACCATTTTCTTATAACATACACAAAGCTAAACTCAAAATGGATGAAAGACCTAAATGTAAGATGGGAATCTATCAAAATTCTGGAGGAGAACACAGGTAGTAACCTCTTTGACATCGGCCACAGCAACTTCTTGGTAGACATGTCTCTAAAGGTAAGGGGAACAAAAGTGAAAAGGAACTGTTGAGACTCCATCAAGGTAAAATTTTCTGCACAGCAAACAGTCAACAAAACTAAAAGACAACCAACAGAATGGGAGAAGATATTTGCAAATGACATTACAGATAAAGATCCAAGATCTATAAAGAACTTTTCAAACTCAACACCCAAAACCCCCAAATAATCCAATTTAAAAATTGGCAGAAGAAATGAACAGAATTTCTCCAAAGGAGACATCAAGATGGCCAAAAAACACATGAAAAGATCCTCAACATCACTGATCATCAGGGAAGTGAAAATCAAAACTACAATGAGATATCACTTCACACCTGTCAGAATGGCTAAAATCAACAACACAAGAAACAACAAGTGTTGGTGAGATATGGAGAGAAAGGAACCCTCTTGCAGTGTTGGTGGGAATGCAAACTGGTGCAGCCACTGTGCAAAATACAGTACTGTACAGAGGTTTCTCATATTTTAAAAACAGAACTACCCTATGACCCAGTAATCACACTACTTTGGAGTATATACCTCCAAAATATAAGAACACTAATTCAAAGGGATAAATGCACCCCTATGTTTATAGCAGCAGTATTTACAATATCCAAATTATGGAAGCAACCTAAGTGTCTATAGACAGATGAATAGATAAAGATGATGTGGTATGTATACACAGTGGAATATTATTCAGCCATAAAAAGAATGAAAATTGCCATTTGCAATGATGTGGATGGAGCTAAGGAGTATTATACTAAGTGAAATAAGTCAGTAAGAGAAAAACAAATACCATATGATTTCACTCATATGTGGAATTTATTTTTTTTTTAAAGATTTTTATTTATTTGACAGAGAGAGATACAGCGAGAGAGGGAACACAAGCAGGGGGAGTGGGAGAGGGAGAAGCAGGCTTCCCGCCGAGCAGGGAGCCTGATGCGGGGCTCGATCCCAGGACCCTGGGATCATGACCTGAGCCGAAGGCAGACGCTTAATGACTGAGCCACCCAGGTGCCCCTCATATGTGGAATTTAATAAAACATACCAAGAAAAGGAAAAAAGAAAGAGAGAGAGAGAAACCAAGAAACAGACTCTTAACTGCAGAGAGCAAACTGATGGTTACCAGGGAAGAAGTGGGTGGGGAGAGATGGATGAAACAGGTGATGGGGATTAAGGAGGGTGCTTATTGTGAGGAGCACTGGGCAATGATTTTTGAATCACTATATTGTACACCTGAAACTGATATAACACTGTATGTTAAGTCTACGGAACTAAAATTTTGACAAAGACATATAGGAAACTGAAATGCATATTAATAAGTGATAAAATGGATCTGAAAAGGCTACATACTGTATGATTACAAGTTATTACATTCTGGAAAAAGAAAAACTATGGAAATAGTGAAAATATTGGTGGTTTCTAGGGGATTGAGGAGAGGGAGGAAAGAATAGGCAGAGCACAGAGAATTTTTTGAGCACTGAAACTATTCTCTATGATATTATAATGATGTATACATGTCATTATATACTTATCAAAACCAAAGAATGTACAACACCAAGAGTAAACCCTAATGTAAACTATGGATTTGGGGTGATAATGATGTACTAAAGGAGGTTCATCAATTGTAACAAATGTACCATTTTAGTGCAACCAAGGATGTTGATAGTGAAGGAGACTCCATGTGTGGGAACAGGGGGTATATGGGAAATTTCTGTATTTTCGGCTCAATTTTGCTATGAACATGAAACTGCTCTAAGAAGTAAAGTTTATTAATTAAAAAAAACACAGCTCTTAGGTATAAGGGCTCTTTTTTAAAACAAAATAACTATCACATCTAAAAAATTAATTTATTAAATATTATATCCTTAATATCATCAAATTTTCAATTCTAGGGCTCAAATTTCCCCAGATATGCAGAAGTATCTTTTTTATGCTTAACTTGTTTGTATCTCAATCCAAATACTTTATAGTTGAATTGATGTATCTCTAAAATTCTCTTACTCTAACAATTTGGTAATGATGTTTAATTTTTCACTTTATATAAATCTATATAGTTTGAATTTTTTAACCATTTTTAAACCATATATTATTTGTAACCACTAGTATATCATTAGGGCTTGTCTAGGTGGTGGGACTATATACCAATACTTGTTGGTATTACAGAAAGCTTACTTTTTTATTTATTTATTTTATTTTTTTATTTTTAAAAGATTTTATTTATTTATTTATTTGAGAGAGAGAGAATGAGAGAGAGCACATGAGAGGGGGGAGTGTCAGTGGGAGAAGCAGACTCCCTGCCGAGCAGGGAGCCCGATGCGGGACTCGATCCAGGGACTCCAGGATCATGACCTGAGCCGAAGGCAGTCGCTTAACCAACTGAGCCACCCAGGCGCCCGAAAGCTTACTTTTTTAAAAAGTATAAATCTTTGTATATATTTTCTCTGCTGAAAACCCTTCAATCATTTCTCTCAGCCTCCAGGAAAATGTCCAACCTCTTCTATAGGATTTCCAAGATTCTTGGAAGTTCTTCAAGCAGGTGTTGACTCTTCTCTTTCTTTTGTTCTAACGCTCATCTTTACAGCTCTCCCACTACAATCACACTGATTCCCTTTCAGTTTCCAGAATAAGCCATAACCTTCATCTTCAGTGAGTCTTTGCATAAGCTGTTCCCCTACCTGATGGTTTCCCCCTCCTCTTTTACCTGTGACGTCTACTCATTGTTTAGCTTTATTTTTCATTTTATTTTTTTAAATTTTATTATGTTATGTTAGTCACCATACAATACATCATTAGTTTTTGATGTGGTGATCATTGTTTAGCTTTAGGTTAGGAGTCACTTCCTCTAAAAAGCTTTCCCTAACCTAAGATTCAGTTGCAGGTCCTAGAGCATTCTTGTACTTACAGCTGTCACAGCCCTTATTATGCTGGAATTCAACTGTCAGTTCATACATAGTTCTCTGGAAACCCTTTTTGAATAAGGATTATGTCTTATAATTTTTGTAATTGTGGTTGCTCTTAGAAATGTCTGATACTGATAGGTTCCTTTTTCCTTTTTAATTATTTATTTTTTATTTTTTTAATTTATTATGTTCAATTAGCCAACATATAGACATCATTAGTTTTTGATGTAGTGTTCAATGATTCATCAGTTGCATATAACACCCAGTGCTCATTACATCACGTGCCCTCCTTAATGCCCACCACCCAATTACCCCATCCCGCCACCCACATCCCCTCCACAAACCCTCAATTTGTTTTCCATAGTCAAGAGTCTCTCATGGTTTGTCTCCCTCTCTGATTTCTTCCCATGTAGTTTTCCCTCCCTTCCCCTTTGGTCCTCTGTGCTATTCCTTATATTCCACATATTAGTGAAACCATATGAGAATTGCCTTTCTCTGCTTGACTTATTTCACTTAGCATAATCCCCTCCAGTTCCATCCATGTCAGTGTAAATGGTAAGTATTCATCCTTTCTGATGGCTGAGTAATATTCCATTGTATATATAAACCACATCTTCTTTATTCATTCCTCTGTTGAAGGACATCTCAACCCCTCCCACAGTTTGGCTATTGTGGACATTGCTGCTAAAATTTGTATGGAACCAGAAAAGACCCAGAATAGCCAGAGGAATGTTGAAGAAGAAAACCAAAGCCAGGGGCATCACAATGCCTGACCTCAAGCTATATTACAAAGCTGTAATCATCAAGACAGCATGGTCTTGGCACAAAAACAGACACATAGATCAATGGAACAGAAAAGAAAACCCAGAAATGGACCCTCAACTCTATGGTCAACTATTCCTCAACAAGACAGGAAAGAATATCCAATGGAAAAAAGACAGTCTCTTCAATAAATGGTTCTGGGAAACTGGATGACCACATGCAGAAGGATGAAACTAGACCATTCTCTTACACCATACATGAAGATAAACAAAATGGATAAAAGACCTCAATGTGAGACAGGAATCCTTCAAAATTCTAGAGGAGAGCTAGGCAGTAACCTCATCAACATCAGCCATGGCAACTTCTTTCAAGACATGTCTCCAAAGGCAAGGGAAACAAAAGCAAAAATGAACTATTGGGACTTCATCAAGATAAAAAAGCTTTTGCACATGATAGGTTCTCATTAAATATTTATTGAGTGAATGAGTTAGGTATTTTACCCAAGGTCACAACTTAACAATTTTTTAATTAGAGTTAGTATTGCTAAATGCTCAATTTTGAACCATTCAGGCTTTCTCCCCCCCAACCCCCAATTTGTGTTTCTTTTCTCTTGTCCCTTGTTAGAATGTAAGTTCCATGATGACAGGGATCTTCATCTGTTTTGTTCACTGATGATATAAAACTTACAGAAGAGAACTAGGACATAGTAAGCACTCAATAAATATTCATTGAATGAATAAACTCCGTTCTCTGGGAATAATGTGCAGCAATGTTTTCTTATCAACTTTATTGATACACGTAGAGTAAAATGTATCTATTCTCAGTGCATAGTTCTGAGTTTTGACAAATCATTTTGCTCATGTAACTACCATTATAATCAAGATATAGAACAATTTCATCACTTCAAAAGTTCCCTTGTATTCTTTCTCAGTCAATAAATCCAGGCCCAGGCAACCACTGATGTACTATTAGTACAGATTCGATTTGCCTTTTCTAAAGTTCCATATAAATGGGACCACAAAATATGTACTTCTTTTAGTCTATTTTTTTTGCTCTGTGTAATGTTTTAGAGATAATGATTTGTAATAAGTTTTTATTGAGTTTTATATGAGTTTTGTTGTCTCCATGTCATGGTATGACTTGCGAGTATTCTCCCCACAGTTTAGGCTTGTACTGGATGTTCCTATGCCTAGTGTTCCTGTTCCCAGTTTCCTGCAGTGTTATTGTAGAAACCAGATGGTGGCACCAGCCCACTACACAGAACCCACTTTAGAGTTCTGAGTCCACCTCTCAGTGTCCTCTAGTTAGATGGTGTATGACTGAGAGAGGGACTGAATATGATTCTTTCACTAAATGGTTAATTGTGGCAGTGTTGTTCCTTGGCGAGTTTTCTTTATTCTTATAACTCTTTCTTTAAGAATAGACATTTGATAGCTTTATAGCTTTAGATTTAGGACCACAATTTTTAGAAATAAAATGTATGGGTCCTGGAACCAGACTTCAGAATTCAAATTCTGGCTGTGTCACTAACTGTGTGACCCTGGGCAAGTTAATTAGCCTGTATAATAAAGATGCTTTCTAGGATTAGATGTGTTAAATTGTGCTAAGTACTTAGAGAAGTGCCCAACATGTGGTAACCTCAGTAGGTTTTTGTTGATACTGTTACCTATGTTGTTGAAGGAATGTTTTACAATATATAAATACAAATATATTTATCTCCCAGACCTGAATATGTACACAGGAGTCCTCAAAACTTTCTGGCAGAGACATTTCCTTTTGAAACTTTGCTTTGATATGTTCTGAGTGCTTTGATTGTCTATTTTTGAGAACTTCCATATTTTTATTATACAATTCAAATCCTGCTCATGTCCCTCTGGGGAAAAAAAAGATCTCTTCCAAATCTTACGATGAAGTGAAAACCCCTTAGACATGATATTTACTTTCCTTGAGGAAAAGACATTTCCTTATAAGTGGATATATTTTCTCAATCAATGAAGGTTTAATTTCCACATGAAAAGATGATGACTGACAAACTGAATTCTTATGTCAGTCAGAATTAACTTTTAAAAAGTATAATTAAAAATATAATTTTAAAATTTAAATCACTTACTTAAAAGCAAAGGATATTCCTGTAAAACAGAAGTAGAAAACACTAACATCTAAGATAATATGTGTGTAGACAATTAAACCAATATCTCTTAGCTTCAAACCCATCCTCTGTTCACCTTTATGAAGCTGGGGCTGGAATTCTACAAATCCCATTATTCCTTTGCCTGCTGGCCCCCCTGTTAGGCCCAGTCAATAGTGGGTGCTGGAAGGAGACTGGAAGGCTGGAGGAAGCAGAAGAACCTGGCTCCTTCCTGTCTCTTTCCCATTCCTCTCTCATCACCCCAACAAAGCTCTTCACCTTGAGTGCAGTGACTTCCACTAACCACAGTTGATCCTAGTTTGCAATGATCCCAATAATCCTAGAACCAGCTCCACTGCACCACTCCAGAGACATCAGCCCCAAGTAGCTCATGTCCCTTTCTTAGAGGTCTGTCTTGCTCTCTGGTCCCTCTTCCAAACACCTGGAGCTCCACTAGCTGCTGAGCAGCAGCCCCTCTTCAGAGGTCTGAGTATTAGCCTGAAGAGTCTCTTTCTTCAAGCTTCTTAGATTTAATTTCCAAATGCTTCTCTTTATTCTACATCCCTAGCAGTGATAGCTGCTTTCTTCAATATCTATTTCCACAATAGCTTCAGTATTCCTTGTTTGCCTTGTCAGTTTTCCAATACCTGTTAGTAATGATTTATATTAAATATGTGCCAAGATGTCATGTAAGTCATCATCAGTAAACTTCCAAGACCATCTGCTCACTTTTTTATTATCAATCTGCCTTTCTTTTTATCTATTTAGCTAGTAAGTACATTTTTATCAAGAATTTTACATTCTGTGGAGGCCACTTGTCAGTCTGACTTGGGGTAAACAGTTCTCTTTGTGGTGTGGTTTGAAATATAACTTCTGACCCCAGCATATCTCTTTCATTAGCTTGTGGCCTATTAAAATTTCCACCATCAGGGGAATCATCCTTTTGATGAGTGATGAGTTTTGCATCCCTGGAGATCCTTTTAAAATGCAAATACTCCTTAGAGGGTAGGGTATGGTGTCATTTATATCATAACATAGATTAATGGATCATATTGGAACACAGAACATTATACATCTTCATAACTAACCTATGAACTCTGTCTTCCATGTCCTTCTGTATCCTCTGGACCCTCTTGGTGACAATGCCCTCAAGGAGTATGTGTCAAATGCATGGGGCAATTGAGGTGGGAAGACTTGGTGTAGGACAGGAGGAAATGTCTGTGTGTGGTGACCTCATAGCCAGGAAGCAGCCTGACGGCAATGGCTGCCTAAAAAAGAGGAAGGAGCAGAGAAATGGCAGAAAAGAATGTTGAGGATAAACTTTATTTCAAAAATCTTGTCTCATGCTGGCTTCCTGAGGCAGGGATTGGGCTTAACAGAAATTAAATTGGCAATAAAATAATCTTTTCTGGGAAAAGTAATAAATTATTGCTTGCATCATAGTATTGGCCTGCCCCTTCCTCTACTCTATCTCATCTATATTAGTATAAAATTAGTCATAAAATCAGGTTTACCAAGAATCACTGACCTAGGCAAACTGAAGAGGTGGAATAAATCATAGATTAAAAAATTGTACTTCTTGGGGCTCAGTCGGTTAAGCTGCCTTTGGCTCAGGTCATGATCCTGGGGTTCTGGGATCAAGCCCCACATCCAGCTCCCTGCTCAGCAGGGAGTCTGCTTCTCCCTCTCCCTCTGCCTGCCACTCTGCCTACTTGTGCTCTCTCTCTATCTCTCTGTCAAATAAATAAATAAAATCTTTAAAAAAAAATTGTACTTCTTGGGGTGCCTGGGAGGCTCAGTCCGTTAAGCATCTGACTCTTTTTTTTTTTAAAAACATTTTATTTATTTTTTTAGAGAGCGAGCGAGAGAGAAACAGCATGAGAGGGCATGAGCCGAAGGCAGACGCTTAACCATCTGAGCCACCCAGGCGCCCAGCATCTGACTCTTGATTTTGGTTTAGATTCAGCCCCACAGCAGGCTTCACACTAGAAGTGGAGCCTGCTTGGGATTCTCTCACCCTCTCCCTCTGCCCCTCCTCCCATCCCCACTCATGTTCTTGCTCTCTCTAAAATATATATATATTTCTTCTGCAATCCATTTTCTCCCTTCAAGCAAGACCAGTTTTCCTTAAGCAACTGTGTGTAGGGGGGGCGGGGGGGAATGATAAAGACTTACTCACTTAGGCCCTGTTATCTCCATCTCTCCTTCATTCCCATTTACAAGGTTTCTAGCACTGACACTTTTCATCAGCTTTTCTCTTGTCTACAAAAATTCTCAGAGAAATGTTTATTTATATCAATATCTATGTCCAAATCTATATTTCTTTTTTTTTTTCTTAACAGAGTTGTCCTTACAGAGGGCTTCTTTGTATACTAAACTGTATTGTAAAACCAAATGCAAAGTAGCTCAAAGAGAATAACATCAGCATCATGGTAGAATAATAAGACATCACTTGTTTTTGTCCCCCCACTCAACAATAATAATTTGGCATTTGCCCACAGACAAAGGTGCTTTTATGAAAACTGTGGGATCAAGTGCCATATGACAAGAGACCCAGAAGGAGTCTCACCCACATGTGTATTGAGCAATAGATATACAAACCTAAGTCCTGTCTGTGTTCTCTGCAGTGGCCCATGAACCTGCTCCAGCCCATCTTAGCCACTGTCTGGGGCCCCCTGAAAAACTTTGTCTTAGACGATCGCCCACAGGTGAAAGAGACTTTGTGAATGTCCAGGTTTCCAGAGGAGAAATTCTAGCACATTGCTGAAGGAGGAAAAAAAAAAAAAATATATATATATATATATATATATACATATAACAAATACAAATATAACAAATATATAAATATATTTTATATATATAAATATTATATATGTATATAAAAATATATTATATTTTTATACATATATAACAAACCCATATATATATATGGGTTTGGACATACTGGATTGAGTAAGAGAAATAACTTGACTTTACCCACATCACCCCTTCCCCCAGGCAACACAGCCCAGAAAAGGGTCAGGAAAGATCTTTCTCAACCTGTGATTTATCCTGTGGGAGAAAGGGAGAGCATGTGCATACTTACTTCCCCAGTTGTGCAGGACACTGCAAAAGGCGTTCACTTCTCCCTCACCCATCCAGAGTACTAAATCATGAGAAACAAAACCTAGGGGTGGGAAGAGACTGGGAGAGTGACAGATAAGACTCTCAGGGGGCATTAAGGGGGCACAGATCCTAACTGCATCATAGACCCCATCAAGAAACCTGCTTATGAGCCACTGAGAACGCCACACCTGTGGATGCCCCCAACTAGCCTAGAGGCATCCCCAGCATCTCATGAGCCTTGACTACCCTACCCCATGACCAGCACCCTGTGGGCACTCCTGATAGCAGTGGTGGGAATAAGCTTTGACAGATAACTGGTGAGCATGTGGGGGAAAGCTGGCCTGAATTTGAGGGCTAGGCAGAGACCACAAATTTGAGCATTAGTGCCACCTTTGGGAACACAAAAGAGAGGCTATCAGCACTCAGCCTGATGGAGAGAAGTTATATAAACTTTAAATGCTGCCACAAGAGGGAGCAAGAAACATGGAGCAGTTGTATCCATAGAAAGTTTGAGAAAGCCTCAGAATCCCCAGCAGGGTTAAAGAAAGGTGTTTCTCACTTGAAGGCAGTTAGTAAAGATGGAGAAGGTGACTGCTACTTCAAATGCAAAGACAGCAATGCAACACGAGAAATTAAAGAAACCTGACATCGCCAAAGGATCACAATAATCTTCCAGGTACCAACCCCAAAGACATGGAAGTCTGCAATTTAAAGAATTAAAAATAGCTATTTCAAGAATTTAATAAGCTACAAGAAACCACAGGAAGACAATTCAATGAAATAAAAAAATACACAAATAAGATGAGACGTTTAACAAAGACATAGAAACCCTAAAAGTCCAAACAAACAAAAATTCTAGAGCTGAGGAATATAATGAATAAAATTAAAAATAAAATAGAGAACATCAGCAAAAGAATGGATCAAGCAAAAGGAAGAATATGTGAGAAAGAAGACAGGAACTTTGAAATTACTATGCAGTCAAAGGAAAACAAAAAAGGGGGTGAAGTGAAGTGAAAATTTATTAAGTGAAGGTGAGAGCAGAAAGGAAAGGAAAAAAGCTCTCTAGAGTGAGAGGGATCCTCAATGGGTCACCACTGAGGGCTTTTAGTGGCAGTCTTTTATTGAGAACTGACTGGGAAGCTTGTGGCCTTGAGATTCTTGTGCTGTCTTGGTTTGTTCTCTTATGTCTTGTTCAGTTTCAGTTCTGTCTCAGCATCTCCACTTGCCAGGAATAGTTTCAGAGCCCAGTCAAAGGAGTCAGGGGTCTGCCTATACCTTAACTTCTTCTTTACTCATGGGACAGAACCTATGGGCAGAAAGAACTATACTGGGATTGTAAGGAGTAACTCACTGTATACTTTTTAATCAGTAGGGGTTAGGGACATCACAAGTATCCAAGGAATCTGGAAGCAAGGCTTTCAGGACCTTGAGGGGCCAGCTGCTGCCAAGGTAAGTTTACTTTTAAACAGTAAGGCACTAAGGCAACCATGAGGTCCTTGAGGAAGGTCATTTTCTGCAAGTCTTAGGTATCTATCAGTGGGCTGAAAACTGTAAGGAAATTTTAATTTAAGCTACATTTCTTTTGCCTTTTTTTTCCCACATCAAGAGGACTGAGAGAGAGAGAGAGGGAGAGAGCAGCACGTTGGGTTGGCACAAGGAAAATACTCCCCCCAAACCATTGTTTGGGGAATTGAGAGGAACTAACAATATATTGCAAGTTTTTACAAACACTGGAGCCAAATTTTGAGGTTTTAGAAGTCCATGCCATTCGCCAGAGTCAAGCCAGATGGGCAACGTGCCCCTGGGGAGAAGGAGGGCATATGCCCAGGACTGGACACAGACATAGATGGCTTTTATGATATTGAGGTATGTACCCTCTATGGCTATACTCTGAAGAGTTTTGATCAAGAAAGGATGCTGTACTTGGTCAAATGCTTTTTCTGCTTCTATTTAGAGGATCATATGGTTCTTGTTCTTTCTTTTGTTAATGTATTGTATCACATTGATTGATTCGCGGTTGTTGAACCAACCTTGCAGCCCAGGGATAAATCCCACTTGGTCGTGGTGAATAATCCTTTTAATGTACTGTTGGATCCTATTGGCTAGTATTTTGGTGAGAATTTTTGCATCCATGTTCATCAGGGATATTGGTCTATAGTTTTCCTTTTTGATGGGGTCTTTGGTTTTGGGATCAAGGTAATGTTGGCCTCTTAAAATAGGTTGGAAGTTGTCCTTCCATTTCTCTTTTATGGAAGAGTTTCAGAAGAATAGGTATTAATTCTTCTTTAAATGTTTGATAGAATTCCCCTGGGAAGCCAGCTGGCCCTGGGCTTTTGTTTTTTGGGAGATTTTTGATGACTGCCTCAATTTCCTTAGTGCTTATACATCTGCTCAGGTTCTCTATTTCTTCCTGGTTCAGTTTTGGTAGTTGATACATCTCTAGGAATGCATCCATTTCTTCCAGGTTATCTAATTTGCTGGCATAAAGTTCCTCATAATATGTTCTTATCATTGTTTGTATTTCTTTGGTGTTGGTTGTGATCTCTCCTCTTTCATTCATGATTTTGCTTATTTGGGTCATTTCTCTTTTCTTTTTGATAAGTCTGGCCAGGGGTTTATCAATTAGTTAATTCTTTCAAAGAACCAGCTCCTAGTTTCGTTGATCTGTTCTACTGTTCTTCTGGTTTCTATTTCATTGATTTCTTCTCTGACCTTTATTATTTCTCTTGTCCTGCTGGGTTGAGGCTTTACTTGCTGTTCTTTCTCCAGCTCCTTTAGGTGTAGGGTTAGGTTGTGTACTTGAGACCTTTCTTGTTTCTTGAAAAAGGCTTGTATTGCTATATACTTTCCTCTTAGGACTGCCTTTGCTGCATCCCAAAGATTTTGAACAGTTGTGTTTTCAATTTCATTGGTTTCCATGAATTTTTTAAATTCTTCTTTAATTTCCTGGTTGACCCATTCATTCTTTAGTAGGATGCTCTTTAGCCTCCATGTATTTGAGTTCTTTCCGACTTTCTTCTTGTGATCGAGTTCTAGTTTCAAAGCATTGTGGTCTGAAAATATGCAGGGAATGATCCCAATCTTTTGGTACCGGTTGAGACCTGATTTATGATCTAGGATGTGATCTATTCTGCAGAATGTTCCATGAGAACTAGAGAAGAATGTGTATTCCGTTGCTTTGGGATGGAATGTTCTGAATATGTCTGTGAAGTCCATTTGGTCCAGTGTGTCATTTAAAGTCTTTATTTCCTTGTTGATCTTTTGCTTAGACGATCTGTCCATTTCAGTGAGGGGGGTGTTAAAGTCCCCCACTATTATTGTATTGTTGTCGATGTGTTTCTTTGCTTTTGTTATTAATTGCCTTATATAATTGGCTGCTCCCATGTTAGGGGCATAGATATTTACAATTGTTAGATCTTCTTGTTGGATAGAACCTTTAAGTAGGATATAGTGTCCTTCCTCATCTCTTATTACAGTCTTTGGTTTAAAATCTAATTTGTCTGATATAAGGATTGCCACCCCAGCTTTCTTTTGGTGTCCATTAGCATGGTAGATGGTTTTTCACCCCCTCACTTTCAATCTGGGGGTGTCTTTGGGTCTAAAATGAGTCTCTTGCAGACAGCATATCAATGGGTCTTGTTTTTTAATCCAGTCTGATGGCCTGTGTCTTTTGATTGGGCATTTAGCCCATTTACATTCAGGGTAACTATTGAAAGATATGAATTTAGTGCCACTGTATTGCCTGTAAGGTGACTGTTACGGTATATTGTCTGTGTTCCTTTCCTGTGTTCCTTTCCTGCTTTTAGGGTCTCTCTTTGCTTAGAGGACCCCTTTCAAGATTTCCTGTAGGGCTGGTTTTGTGTTTGCAAATTCCTTTAGTTTTTGTTTGTCCTGGAAGCTTTTTATCTCTCCTTCAATTTTCAATGACAGCCTAGCTGGATATAGTATTCTTGGCTGCATATTTTTCTCATTTAGTGCTCTGAATATATCCTGCCAGTCCTTTCTGGCCTGCCAGGTCTCTGTGGATAGGTCTGTTGCCAATCTAATGTTTTTACCATTGTAGGTTACATATCTCTTCTCCCGAGCTGCTTTCAGGATTTTCTCTTTGTCTATGAGACTCGTAAGTTTTACTATTAGATGTCGGGGTGTTGACCTATTTTTATTGATTTTGAGAGGCATTCTCTGTGCTTCCTGGATTTTGATGCCTGTTTCCTGCCCCAAATTAGGGAAGTTCTCTGCTATAATTTGCTCCATTATACCTTCTGCCCCTCTCTCTCTTTCTTCTTCTTCTGGGATCCCAATTATTCTAATGTTGTTTCGTCTTACGGTATCGCTTATTTCTCGAATTCTGCTCTCGTGATCCAGTAGTTGTTTCTCTCTCTTTTTCTCAGCTTCTTTATTTTCCATCATTTGGTCTTCTATATCACTGATTCTCTCTTCTGCCTCATTTATCCTAGCAGTTAGCGCCCCCATTTTTTATTGCACCTCATTAATAGCCTTTCTGATTTCGACTTGGTTAGATTTTAGTTCTTTTATTTCTCCAGAAAGGGTTTCTCTAATAACTTCCATGCTTTTTTCAAGCCCAGCTAGTATCTTTAAAGTGATGATTCTGAACTCTAGACCTGACATCGTACTAATGTCCGTATTGAGTAGGTCCCTGGCAGTCGGTACTTCCTCTTGTTCTTTTTGTTGAGGTGATTTCCGTGTTGTCATTTTGTGCAGAGGAGAATAGATTAATGAGAGAACAAAATGCTAGCAGAGTAACAACGTCCCCAGAAAATATACTCTAAACAAATCAGAAAAGACCAGAAGCAGTGGAAAAAGAAACGGAAAGAGAGAAAAAAGAAAAGGAAAAAAAAGAAAAAGATAAAGATAAAAACAAACAAAACAAACAAAACAAAACAACAACAACAACAAAACCCAGATTGTGATCAAATATGATCAGGCTGGTATATAGATCAGTGCCACACACTAGATTTGGGGTGTATTTTGGTCTTTTAGAAGAAAGTGCCTCCCAAAATTTTAAAGAAAGAAAAACTTATATATGTACAAAAATAAGGGTTGATATGATGAAGGGATGGAATATGACTGTAAAGATGGAAATTATAAAAAATTTTATAAAAGGAATTGATAAGAAGTTGTTTGAAAAAAAAAAGAGGATTTAAAAAAAGAAAAAAGGAAAAAAAAGGGAGAGAATGTGATCAGGCAGGGGAGTAGAAAAAACCATATACTAGAGATTTAGGGTATATTTTAATCTGTTAGAAGAAACTATCTCAAAATTTTAAAGAGAGAACAACTTATATATATATGCCAAAAATACGGGTAACTACTATGAAGGGATAGAATATGACTCTAAAAATGAAAAATAAAAATGTTTTTTAAAAAAAGGGATTGATAAGATGTTGGCTGAAAAAGGGAAAAAGAAAAATTAAAAAAAAAAAGAAAAGAAAAAAAGACAGTTAAAAAAAAATTAACTTTGAAAGACTAAAGAATCATGGTAAAAAAGCCATGAATTCTATGTGCAGTATTCCCCTAGCGCTGGAGTTCTGCCGTTCTCATTGATCGGTAAACTTGGTCTTGGATGGCTGTTCTCGCTGATCTTCTGGGGAGGGGCCTGTTGCCCTGGTTTCCAAATGTCTTTGCCGGAGGCGGAATTGCCCCGACCTTGCCCCCTCCCGGCTAAGTAATCTGCTCAGGTTTGCTCTCCAGAGCTTTTGTTCCCTGCGAGCTTTCCTTACAGCTTTGGAGGCGGAGAGTGAAAATGGCAGCCTCCCAATCTCTGCCCCAGAGGAACCGAGAACTCGGGGCCCCGCTCCTCAGTGAGCCCTCAGAGAAAAGCCGTCAGTCACTCCCATCTCCCCAGTCTCCGGCCACACTCTGTGCTCACCCAGCTTATGACCACATGTTTGTATCTCTGGCACCCGACCCCGGGTGGAGTCTCCAAACCCAGCAGATCCCTGCGGTGCACTCCCGCGCTCCTCCTGGGGGAGGAAGGTGAGTCTCCCCGGATCTGCCGCTTGTTGGGTCCCTGCTGGAGGAGCAGTGGCCCGACTGTGCCGCGGATCACGGTTTATGGCAACCCCAAGCTGAGAGCCCGCGCCTGGGCTGCGCCTCTGCAGGCGGCTTCCCTGCTCCGTTACCTGGGAGCTCTGCCACACTCAGGCACCTCTGGTCTTTCTGTGACCCCGAGGGTCCTGAGACCACACTGTCTCGGAGGGTTCCACCCCCCGCTTAGCCACCAGATTGACGTCCCTCAGCAGAGCAGACTTTTAAAAGTTCCAATTTTGTGCTCCGTGGTTCTATCACTTGCCAGCAGCGGCCGACGGAGGCCCCTCCCCCGCCATCTATCCTCCCGAATATCGCCTCGGATTCACTTCTCCGCACGTCCTACCTTCCAGAAAGTGGTCGCTTTTCTGATGAGAGAGTTGTTGCTATTCTTTTCTTGGATCTCCTGTTGAGTTTGTAGGTGTTCAGAATGGTTTGGTCCCTATCCAGCTGAATTCCTGAGAGGAGACGAAATCCAGGTCTCCTACTCCTCTGCCATCTTGCTCCCCCACCCCGTGCCTCCCAAAATTTTAAAGAAAGAAAAACTTATATATGTACAAAAATAAGGGTTGATATGATGAAGGGATGGAATATGACTGTAAAGATGAAAATTATAAAAGATTTTATAAAAGGAATTAATAAGAACTTGTTTTAAAAAAGAAAGAAGAGGATTTTAAAAAAAGAAAAAAAAAGGGAGAGAATGTGATCAGGCAAGAGACTAGAACAAAGCCATACACTAGAGATTTAGGGTATATTTTGATCTGTTAGAAGAAACTCTATCTCAAAATTTTAAAGAGAGAACAACTTATATACATATGCCAAAAATATAGGTAACTACTATGAAGGGATAGAATATGACTCTAAAAATGAAAAATAATGTTTTTTAAAAAAGGGATTAATAAGATGTTTGTTGAAAAAGGGAAAAAGAAAAATTAAAAAAAAAGACAGTTAAAAAAATTTAACTTTGAAAGACTAAAGAATCATGGGAAAAAAGCCATGAATTCTATGTGCAGTATTCCCCTAGCGCTGGAGTTCTGCAGTTCTCATTGATCCATAAACTTGGTCTTGGCTGGTGGTTCTTGCTGATCTTCTGGGGGACGGGCCTGTCGTGTGGTTCCCAAATGTCTTTGCCGGAGGTGGAATTGCCCCGCCCTTGCCAGTCCGGGCTAAGTAATCTGCTCGGGTTTGCTCTAGGGAGCTTTTGTTCCCTGCAAGCTTTCTCCTTGGCTTTGGAGGCCGAGAGCGGAAATGACAGCCTCCCAATCTCCACCTGGGAGTAGCTGAGAACTCAGGGCCCCCCCAGAGAAAAGCAGTCAATCACTCCTGTCTCCCCAGTCTCCGGCTGCACTCCGTGCTCACCTGGCCTGTGACCGAACATTTCTATCTCTGGAGCACGACCCCGTGTGGAGTCTTGAAACCCAGCAGATCCCTGCGGTGCACTCCTGTGCTGCTTTTCCTGGGGGAGGAAGGGGAATCTCCCCAGATCTGCCACTTGTTGGGTCCCTGCTGGAGGAGCAGGGGCCTGACTGTGCCACGGATCACGGTTTATGGCAACCTCAAGCTGAGAGCCCACTTCTCGGCTCCATCTCTGCATCCAACTTCCCCTCTCCAATACCTAGGAGCTCTGCTGCACTCAGGCACCCCTGGTCTTTCTGTGACCCTGAGGGTCCTGAGACCACACTGTCCCACGAGGGTTCCACCCCCCACTTAGTCACTGGAGCGACGTCCCTCAGCAGAGCCAACTTTTAAAAGGTCTGATTTTGTGCTCCAGGGCTCTATCACTTGCCAGAAGCTGACGACGGAGGCCCTCTCCCCACGCCGTCTATCCTCCCGAATATCACCTCGGATTCACTTCTCCGCACATCCTACCTTCCAGAAAGTGGTCACTTTTCTGATGAGAGAGTTGTTGCTATTCTTTTCTTTGATCTCCTGTTGAGTTTGTAGGTGTTCAGAATGGTTTGATCCCTATCCAGCTGAATTCCTGGGACCTGACGAAATCCAGGTCTCCTACTCCTCCGCTATCTTGCTCTGCCCCCCAGATTTTGGCTCATTTTTAACCAGCTACTCCAACACCTGAAAGCTCAGCTTTCTCCAGGTCATTTGAACTCCTGGCAGAGAGAAATATGTGATTCCAGAGATAATTGGTAGATAGTTGATAAGTTTGACTATTGATTATATTTGTGTTAGGAGGAGTGGAGAAAAGTGAGAAAAAATAAGAAGCCAAGAACGCTGTCTAGGTTTCTTATTTGGACAAGTGAGTGGATGGTATTCCCATTCATTGGAACATGAAACAAGGAGTCGGAGCAGAGTACGGGGAACACTTCCATTTGGGTCATCCAAGTGAGATGTTCAGAAGACAGTTGGATATGTGAAAAGGAATTTAGGGGAAAGGTCTGGATTGTGACATAGATTTGCGAGTCATTGATTTATAAAAGGTAATTACAGACATGGATAAAATGGCCCTGGGAGAATATATACTATGTGAAGAAAAGATGGCCTGAGATTAAGGCCCACGATAGTCTCTTCTTAAAGGTCACCTTTTGAGGTCTCTACATAAGTCTCTAATAATATAGGTCCTGTTACGCTATTGAAACCCTTCTTAAACTTACTCAATAAAACAGAGAGATAGCAGGTTATAATGGAGAACCAAAATTTAGAGTTACCCCATCATCCTACTCTCCTTTGGTCTCCACATTGCCCTCTCTCCATTTCCCAACCACTGCCAAGCTGGAGGATGGTGGACCCAACCAAGTTATCTCTTCTCTTACCTTCTCATGGAATCACACAATACCAACCTCCCTTCCTTTTGGGCTTCTCCAAACCGCAAGGGAACACCTAAAATTTAGAGTTCAACTCTGAGTTTTTCTTTATTTGAAAACAGGGATAATAATAGCATTTTCTTCATAATATCCTGTGTTAAATGAGAAGATATAGATACATTAAAGCACCCATGACAGAACTTGGAACATTGTAGATACTCAGTATATGTGAACACTCTTGCAAACTACATCTGTCATCATAATTGTAGATGGTATATTCCTTGAAATAATGTTTGTATATTTATATCAATTGTGTAAAGGATTCTTTCTTTTGGTTCACAGATTATCTCTCCTAAACATCAAAGGGTACTATCTCTAAACCAAACCTGACTAGGCCCTTTACACGGAAGAGGCATCATGCCTCTACATAAAATTGCAGAATAATTTCTTAAAACTTTAAAATGTTCTTTTTACGTTTTCTATTGTCAAACTGAATCAAGTAGAAACCTAAATTCCCAAGTAGCCATAAATATGGGGGTCACGGTGTATAACTCATCCTAAAAGGTTGAGATTAAAACAATCTGATAAAGATGGGGATTTCCTGATTTTCTAGTTTTATTTATGTTGTCACATCCCTTTGTCTTATCTAAAATGCTCTTTCAAAATAAAGACCTGGCAAGAAGCCTGACTAGACTCTCTGATCTCTCTTCCATCTCTTGTCTCCCCATTTTGGGAGGCAGTAGAGATCCCACAATTCTATGGAAAGAATAGAGGTTTTGGAATCAAGCAGAAATGGGTTCAAATAGGAGCTTTTCTACTAGCCAGATAAGCAACCTTGGATTAGTTACTTAACCTCTCTGAGCCTTAATTTTTCTGTGATGAGAACTTCACTGGAGTTCTGGTTTGGATTAAATTAAGTAATATGTATAAAGCCCCCTGGGTGCTTCAATTTATCTATATTATCTCATTTAATGTGTAATGTGCCCAATGAATGGCAGTCATGATATTTATTATGGAGCTTAGACCAGTGAGGAGAATGGAGTGGGCCCAGAAAATATTCCCTGAGAGGAAAAAATAAGGGAAAGAAGGAGACAGGGTGGGAAGATAATGTTGTGACTTTTTATTCACTTCTCAGGGAAATTGGAAGGGACCATGAACTTGTGTGGTTCACTTGGGGAGCTGTCCTGGATGCAGAAAATTCCAAGAAAAGTTAATCAGGTCAAAGAAAGGAGTTAAAAGTTCATTAAAACTTCTTTGCATTCAAGCAAAACTTCCTAAGGAAAAAAATTCCATTTAGAGATGGGGCTGCAATTCTCAGGGAGGAGGAAGAGATACTATTATCCCAGAGAAATCCAGAATTGACTCAGGGTGGAAGGAAGACATAGAGATAGTACCTGGCAATAGAAACTGCAAAGATAGCTGGTTTTGTTTGTTGGTTTGTATGTTTGGTTTGTTTTCTGCCCCCAAACTATTTCTATATCTTTGAATGACAGATCACTATTTTACTTTAGGAAAATATCTTTCCCCAGTGAAGTTGCCATCCTTTTTAAGATTGCCCAATTTGATTCTCTTCCCTTGGACTTTGAATCTTCAGTGGAGATTTAAAAATTAAAAATAGAGTGAATTCCTCTTAAGCAGGAGTACCTTGCAGAGCCCCTACATTCACCCTACCCACACCAGTTCCTGGTTCCCAGATCCTGTTGTTTGCTAAACTGGATTCTACAGGTTTCCCTTAAATTCTGTGAGTCATCTAATATCCTTCCAATAAATCCCTTTTCTGCTTAAGTCAGAGAAACTCAGTTTCTCAGCCATGACACTAAATCAAAACACAGTTTATGAGAAAAGAGGCTCTAAAACTAAAGGGATGATGGGAGTCAATACTGTGATACTACTCCCTGGGAAAACCGATTTTTAGTTTCATTCTTGTCCTTCAGCATTTTCTATATTGCAGGGTGCTGGAAATCTGCAAACTAGATTTTCTAGCAACCACAGAGGGGAGTCAGCAGTACAGCTCTTGTGAGCTTTGGGTATCATCACTGGTCCCCTTTGGCCCTTTTGGATTTTATTCCATTTGAAATGCCTGGAGCAATTTTGCCTTTCTGACTGCACACTGACCAATAACAGAGTGATTTCATATTAAACTTTTGGAAGGAATATTAACAAATGGGTATAATTGGTAAGGTATAGTGCAGTCAGACAGACCTGTGTTTAAACCTGGCTCCACCACCTATTTAGCAGTGTTATTTTGGACAAGTAACTTAACCATGCCTCAGCTTCCTTATCTGTAAAATGGAGATGACAGGATCATTCATAGGGACATTATGCAGATTAAATGATATAATGTTGCATATATAACGATATAATGTATGTAAAGTACCTTGTACTTTTTTTTAAAGATTTTATTTATTTATTTGAGAGAGAGAGCATGAGGACAGGGTGAGGGGCAGAGGGAGAAGCAGACTCCCTGCTGAGCAGGGGGCCCTATGCGGGGTTCAATCCCAGGACCCTGGGATCATGACCTGAGCTGAAAGCAGCGCTTAACCGACTGAGCCACCCAGGCGCCCCATGAAGTTCCTTGTATTTAATAGGCACTCAGCAAACTTAAGTTTCCTATGTATCCCTCTCCCAGCACTTGTTTGAGCATGGTTTGTGTGCACAAGCATAGACACATTCCAGAGGTTTTGCTTCAAACTTATCTCAGGAACTAGGATACAGTAGAAATGGATTATAAGAGGAAGTCAGATATGGAGAGGAAATTAAGTAGTTGCTGACATGGAGTGTTAAGTGGGATTCTCAGAAAAGATGCTTCTCAGAAGAAAAATATAATGCAAAAAAATTTTAAACTTTCATTTCATAACAACCTAATTCAAATCATAAATATAGACCTGTACTCAGAAAAATGATGTTCCTACATTAGTATGGGAATAAGATATTCATCTGGAAAAGGAAAATTGGCTACAGATCCTATTGTGGATATTTGCATAATTTCATTTGGAAGATTGAATCAATTATTTTTTGACCTATCTACAGAAATTTCACATTCCTATTATTTGAAGAGTCACATAGATGTTAACAGAGAAAATATGTCTTTTCATAAGGGCCCCTTTAGTCCTTTGGATCACTCGATCCCTAGAGTGAAGTATTTGAATTAATCCAAAAGAGATGAACAGGTGACTAAAAGATCATGACAGAGCGTTCATGAGAAAAGATTAGCAATTAAAGATGTTTAGGCTAGAATAGAATTATAGGATACTAGTATTCAATAATGCTCTAAAGATTCTCTCCTTCAACCCTCTTATTTTTTAGATGAAAAAATCTAAGCTCAGAGGAGGAGGAACATACTTACTCCTAGTCTCACATAGATTTGGCAGCAGAAATGTAACCAGATTCCTTATATCTGGGAGGGAGGCTCCAAAAAGTTGCTATCTATTGCCTGTCTTCTGGGATGGTCTTGGCAAGAGCCTTTAGCCTCTAAGGGTGGGGCTAAAGAATGAAGCTAGACCATTTGTGGGCCTGTGCCATTGGCTGGTGGGGTCACCCCTACATAAAAATATGCCACTCTTTGAGCCCAACCACTGATGTTTCAGTCTAGTATTGAATAAACAGGCCCTTGCTTTCACATACACCTTCCAACATATTTTCATCATAATATTCACAACTTACACAACTAAAAATGATCAAAAAGTCCTACTCCTGAAGAATGCACATAAAATGAAGTGATTGTTCCCCTCTGTCCTAGCAAGAGGAACTGACCTAAAAAACACATCTCCTGATATTCAGTCCACTGTTCTTTCCAGTTTCTCCAAAATATCTATTGATAGTATTGAAAACTATTGAAATACAGGTAACACTTGAATAACATGGGTTAGAACTACATGGGTCCATTTGTTTATGGGTTTTTTTTTTAAATAAATACACTAGAGTGCTATAAATATATTTTCTTTCCTTATGATTTTCTTAATAACATTTTCCTTTCTCTAGCTTACTTTATTGTATATAATACATGTAACATAAAAATATGTATGAATCAACTGTTTATGTCATTGGTAAAGCTGCCTTTCAACAGTAGGTTATTAGTAGTTCAGTTTGGGGAAAGTGAAAAGTAATACATGGATTTTTGACTGCACAGAAAATTGGTGCTCCTAACCTCCAAATTGTTCAAGGATGTATGTCCTTCCTGAGTTTGATTAGCAGACACTATTTTTCCTTAAAAAGAGAGTTGTAATAAGAGGTCTAAATTTCCAGCATGTACAGCAGAAGGATTTAAGGTAAATATTTTAATCTTACAATAATGATTATTAAGGATTATTATAGAATCACTACTTTTGGAGAGCTTGAAGAATAAACTTGACTATTTAAGGGATGAAAAGATAGCCAGAAAATAACTTTGGCTCCCACTGTTCTTTGAATGCAATGACAAATGATGCTGAAAAGTCCCTCCACAGGACCTAGGCCAAGAGGAATGGAAGAGGAAAAACAACACTGGCCATTAACTTAAGAAATCAGACCTTTTGAGGGGTTGCTATTATTGTTTTTAACCACCAGATTTTTTAAACTAATAGCTTTATTGAAATATATGCACATACATATAATTTGCACCCCAAAAGTGTAAAAATCAATGGTTTATGATATATTCATAGTTATGGGACTATCACTACACTTAGTTTTAGAACATTTTCATGATCGCAAATGAAACCTAGTACCAATTAGTAGTCACTCTTCCCTCATCCCATTCCAGAACCTGGAAACCACCAATCTAACTTCTGTCTCTATGGAGTTGCCTATTCTAGACCTTTTATGTAAGTGGATTTACACAAAAGATCACTCATGGGCGCCTGGGTGGCTCAGTCAGTCAAGCCTCTGCCTTTGGCTCAGGTCATGATTCCAGGGTCCTGGGATTTGGTCCCGCACTGGGCTCCTTGCTCGGCAGGGAGCCTGCTTCTCCCTCTGCCTGCCACTCCCCTGCTTGTGCCATCTCCCTCCCTCTCTCTCCCTCTGTCTCTCTGTCAAATAAATAAATATAAATAAATAAATAAAATCAGGAATGGATGCCATATTTTGTCAAATGCTTTCTCTGCATCAATTGAGAGGATCATATGGTTCTTGTCTTTCCTTTTATTGATGTGCTCTATCACGTTTTTTGATTTCTGAATGCTGAACCACCTGTGCAACCCAGTAATAAATCCCACCTGGTCCTGGTGAATAATCCCTTTAATGTACCATTGGATGCTATTGGCTAGAATCTTTTGAGTATTTTGGCAACCATGTTCATCAGGGATATTGGTCTGTACTTCTCCTTTTTGATGGTGTCTTTGTCTGGTTTTGGGATCAGGGTAATGTTGGCCTCAGAGAATGAGTTTGGAAGTTTTCCTTCTATTTCTATTTTTTGAAACAGTTTCAGTAGAATAGGTATTATTTCTTCTTTAAATGTTTGGTAGAATTCCCCTGGGAAGCCATCTGGCCCTGGACTCTTGTTTTTTGGGAGGTTTTTGATTATTGCTTCAATTTCCTTGCTGGTTATTGGTCTATTTAGACTGTCTATTTCTTCCTGTTTCAGGCTGGTAGTTTATAAGTTTCCAGGAATGTGTCCATTTCTTCTAGATTGCTAAATTTGTTGGCATGGAGTTGCTGGTAATATTTTTTAATAACTGTTTTGGTGTTAGTAGTGATTTCTCCCATTTCGTTCATGGTTTTATTAATTTGGGTCCTTTCCCTTTTCTTTTGAATAAAGTCTGGCCAGCAGTTTTATCAATCTTATTAATTCTTTCAAAGAACCAGCTTCTAGTTTCATTGATCTGTTCTACTCTTTTTCTGGTTTCTATTTCATTGATTTCTGCTCTAATCTTTATTATACAAAATCCTTTCCTGATTAAAACTCTTCAAAGTACAGGGATAAAAGCCATCTATGAAAAGACCACAGTGAATATCATTCTCAGTGGGGAAAAGCTGAGAGCTTTTCCCTTAAGGTCAGGAACATGAAAAGGATGCCCACTCTCACCAGTATTGTTCAGCATAGTACTAGAAGTCCTAGCCTCAGAAATCAGACAACAAAAATAAATAAAAGGCTTTCAAATTGACAAAGAAGAAGCCAAACTCTCTCTCTTCACAGATGACATGATACTCTATGTGGAAAACACAAAAGACTTAAACCCCAAGTTAGAACTCATACAGCAATTCAGCAATGTGGCAGGATACAACATCGATGCACAAAAATTAGTTGCATTTCTATACATTAACAATGTGACGGAAGAAAGAGAAATTAAGGAATCAATTCCATTTACAACAGCTCTAAAAACCATTAGATACCTAGGAATAAACCTAACCAAAGAGGTAAAAGGTCTATACTATAGAAACTACAGAACACTTACAAAAGAAATTGAGGAAGACACAAAGAGTTGGAAAAACAGTCCCTCAGCATGGACTGGAAGAATAAACATAATTAAAATGTCTATGCTACCAAGAGCAATTTACACTTTCAATGCAATCCCTATCAAAATACCATTGACATTTTTTTCACAGAGCTGGAAAGACAATCCCAAAATTTGTATGGAACCAGAAAAGACAGAATAGCCAAAGGAATGTTGAAGAAGAAAACCAAAGCTGGAGTTATCACAATGCCTGACCTCAAGCTATATTACAAAGCCATAATCATCAAGACAGCATGGTACTGGCACAAAAACAAACACATAGATCAATGGAACAGAATAGAATCCCCAGAAATGGGCCCTCAACTCTATGGTCAACTATTTTTCAATGAGACAGGAAAGAATATCCAGTGGAAAAAAGACAGTCTCTTCAATAAATGGTTCTGGGAAAACTGGACAACCGCATGCAGAAAAATGAAACTAGACCATTCTCTTATACCATACACAAAGATAAACTTAAAATGGATGAAAGACCTCAATGTGAGACAGGAATCCTTCAAAATCCTAGAGGAGGCCATAGGCAGTAACCTCATCGACATCAGCCACAGGAACTTCTTTCAAGACACATCTCCAAAGGCAAAGGAAACAAAAGCAAAAATGAACTTTTGGGACTTCATCAAGATAAAAAGCTTCTGCACAGCAAGGAAACAGTCAACAAAACTAAGAGGCAACCCACAGAAGGGGAGAAGATATTGCAAATGACATTACACATAAAGGGCTGGTATCCAAGATCTACAAAGACCTTCTCAAACTCAACACCTAAAAAACAAAAAATCCAGTAAAAAATTGGCATGGGCAGAAGACCTGCACAGACACTTCACCAAAGAAGACACACAAATGTTTAACAGACACATGAAAAGATGTTCAACATCACTAGCCATCAGGGAAATACAAGTCAAAACCACAATGAGATACCACCTTACACCAGTTAGAATGGCAAAAATTAACAAGGCAGTACACAACAAATGTTGGCAAGGATGTGGAGAAAGGGAAACCCTCTTACACTGTTGGTGGGAATGCAAGCTGGTCCAGCCACATTGGAAAACAGTGTGGAGGGTCCTCAAAAAGTTAAAATAGAGCTACTCTACAACCCAGCAATTGGACTACTGGGTATTTACCCCAAAGATATAGACGTAGTGAAAAGAAGGGCCACATGCACCCCAATGTTCATAGCAGCAATGTCCGCAATAGCCAAACTGTGGAAGGAGCTGAGATGTCCTTCAACAGATGAATGGATAAAGAAGTTATAGTACATATGTACAATGGGATATTACTCAGCCATCAGAAAGGATGAATACCCACCATTTGCATCAACATGGATACAACTGTAGGGGCTTATGCTAAGTGAAATAAGTCAAGCAGAGTAAGACAATTATCTTATGGTTTCACTCACATGTGGAACTCACAGAATAGCACGGAGGACCATAAGGAAAGGGAGGAAAAACTGAAGGGGGGGAAATCAGAGAGGGAGACAAACCATGAGAGACTCTGGACCCTGGGAAACAATTTGAGGGTTTCATAGTGGAGGGAGGTGGGAGGATGGGGTAGCCAGGTGATGGGTATTAAGGAAGGCACGTGTTGTGACGAGCACTGGTTGTTATATGCAACTATTGAATCATTGATCACTACATCAAAAACTAATGATGTACTATATGGTGGCTAACTGGCCATAAAAAAAAAAGAGTCTGTTTTATGGTTTGATTCTCTCTGTTTTCTTTCTTCAATTCCACATATGGTGAAATAATATGGTATTTGTCTTTCTCTGACTAATTTCACATAGTATAATCCTGTCTAGTTCCATCCATGTCATCCAAAGGGCAAAATTTCATTCTTTTTTTTTTTTGGCTGAGTAATATTCCATTATATATATATATATCACATCTTCTTTATCCATTCATCAGTCAATGGACATTTGGGATCTTTCCATAATTTGGCTATTGTTGATAATGCAGTATCCCATAGGTTTTGGACCAATGTGTTTTTGTTCTTATTGGTTTCCATGAATTGCTTAAGTTCTTCTTTAATTTCCTGGTTGACCCAATCATTCTTTCACAGGATGCTTTTTAACTTCCAAGTGCTTGAATTCCTTCCAAATATTTTCTTGTGATTGAGTTCCAGATAACCACATTGTGGTCTGAAAATATGCAGGGAATAATATTAATCTTTTGGTATCAGCTGAGACCTGATTTGTGACCCAGTATGTGCTCTATTCTGGAGAAAGTTCCATGTGCACTTGAGAAGAATGAGTATTCTGTTGTTTTATGGTGGAATGTTCTGTATATATCTATGAGGTCCATCTGGTTCAATGTGTCATTCAAAGCTCTTGTTTCTTTGTTGATCTTCTGTTTAGATGATTTGTCCATTGCTGAGAGTGGAGTGTTGAGGTCTCCTACTATTAATGTATTATTATCAATATGATTATTTTGGTTAACAATTGGCTTATGTAGTTGGCTGCTCCCATGTTGGGGGCATAGATATTTACAATTGTTAGATCTTCTTGTTGGATAGACCCTTTAAGTATGATATAGTGTCCCTCTAGATCTCTTACTACAGTCTATTGTTTAAAATCTAATTTGTCTGATATGAGAATCACTACCCCTGCTTTCTTTTGAGGTCTGTTGGCATGATAAATGGTTCCCCATCCCCTCACTTTCAATCTGGAGGTCAAAATGAGTCTCTTGTAGAAGCATATGGATGGGTCCTGTCTTTTTATCCAATCTGCAACCCTGTGTCATTTAATGGGAGCATTTAGATTGTTCCCTGATGATGGCTATTGAAAGATATGAATTTAGTGCCATCATATTGCCTGTAAAGCCCCTGTTTCTATAGATTGTTTCTGTAAATTTCTGTTCTATGTTCCTCTTGGGGGTCTGTCTTCTTTTATAGAATCCACCTTAATATTTCTTGCAGGGCCAGCTTGGTGGTCACATATTCTTTCAGTTTCAGTTGGTCCTGGAAGCTCCTCATCTCTCCATCCATTCTGAATGACAGCCTTGCTGGATAAAGCATCCTTAACTGCATGTTCTTCTCATTTAGTACCCTGAATATGTCTTGCCAGCCCTTTCTGGCTTGCCAGGTCTCTGTGGATATGTCTGATGTTATTCTGATGTTCCTCCCTCTGTATGAAAGAAATATTTTCCCCCTAGCTGCTCTCAGTATAGCTTCCTTGGTTCTAAGATATGCAAGTTTTACTATTACATGCTTGGGTATTGATCTATTTTTATTGATCTTGGGAGGGGTCATCTCTGCCTCTTGAACATGAATGCTTGTTTCCTTCCCCATATTAGGGAAGTTCTAAGCCATGATTTGCTCAAATGTACCTTCTAGTCCTCTCACTCTTTCACCCTCTCGGGGATCCCAATAATTCTGACATTGGAATGTTTCATGGCATCATTGATCTCTCTAAGTCTGGTCTAATGGGCTTTTAGTTGTTTATCCCTATCCTCCTCAGCTCTCTTTCTTTCTATCAGCTTATCTTCTAGATCACTAATTTTTTCTTTTGCCTCATTTACCCTAGCTGTTAGAGTATCCAGTTTAGACTGCATCTCATTCATAGCATTTTTAAGTTTGACCTGATTGGATCTCATTTCTGCCCTTAGAGATTCTATACTGTCACCAATGGTTTTCTGAAGCCTAGCTATTGACTTCATAATTGCTACCCTGAAGTCTATCTCTGACATCTTGCTTATATCCATATCCATTAAGTCTGTGGTAGAGGCCATATTCTCTTGTTCTTTTCTTTGTTGGGAGTTCCTTCTCCTAGTCATTCTGTTGAGTGCTGGTTGAGGGAATGAACAGAGTCCAAAATATCAACCATGACCCAAGTAGAATGCACCCTAGGAAAACCCAGAGAGTTGGAAGCCACTGCCAAAAAAACAAAGCCAAAACGAAACACAAGAATAAAATTTAAAAAAATTAGAAAAAAATTAAAAATTAAAAAGGGGGGGCGCCTGGTGGCTCAGTTGTTAAGCATCTGCTTTTGGCTCAGGTCGAGATTTGAGGGTCCTGGGATCAAGCCCTGCACTGGGCTCCCTGCTCCACAGGAAGCCTGCTTCTCCCTCTCCCGCTACCCCTGCTGTGTTCCCTCTCTCATGGTGTCTCTCTCTGTCAAATAAATAAATAAAATCTTAAAAAAAATTTAAAAAAGGGAGGGGTGAGGGGAAGGGGGGTATAATCCCTCAGTGTGGACAAAGTAGGGTGTTTCAGTTGCTCCTGGGTGTATTTTGTTCTGTTTGCTAGAGGACGCTACTTCCCAAAATTACAGGGAATATAAAACTTGTATATATATAAAGGTAATATTGAATAAGGAAAAAAGGACTACATTGAAGCTTATATCTATAAAAAAGTATAGGTGTGAAAAAGTACAAGTTAAAAAGCTACTGTGAAATATAGGTTGATATATTAAACATCTAGTTGAAATGAGAAAAAGGTAAAAAGAAAAAACATAGAAGAAGCATAAGAGAAAGAGTAAAAAGAATAAGAGAGTTGTATCTGAAAAATAAACAAGCCGTGAGGCAACGCCTGGAGCTCAATATAATATTTTCTCCTGGTGTTGTGATTTTACAGTCTTATGGGGACCATAGGGGTTTGTTGTCTTTTTGTTCTTCCAGCCTGTCTTCTGGGGGAGGGGCCTGCCATGCTGTTTCTCAGGCAACCCTGCTTGGGCAGAGTTGCCCTGCCCCCTGTCGGGGGGTGGGGGGAGGCTGGGCTCCATGGAAACCGGTTTTTTGAGCTTTTGTTCTCTGGTGGCTTTCCGTGCCTCTTCTGAGGGTCAGAACAAAAATGGCCACACCCAAACCTCTGTTACAGAGCAGAGAACTTGCAGTCTGTTCTCTTCACTAAACCCTCCAGAACACACAGACTCCATTTCTCTATGCACCACTGAAAACCGCAGCCACCCACGGTGTGCACCCAGTGACTCTCTCAAAGGTCCTCCCAGGGGCCTGGGTATGTCCTTGCTCTTTGTGCTTCTGAAATTGCAAGCTGCGACAGGCTCCTGGGGTCTCATGCATGCACAAATACGTGCCTGCAACTCCTGGATCCTGCCTGAGCACTGCTCTAAAGCCCTTTCCCTGCTGCTACTGCTCTGTGAGTTTTTGCCCTGTCCCTGGCACAAGACACTTCTGCACTCCAGGAGCCAGCTTATGAATGAATACTCCCTCCCCCATCTGTTTATCTTCTGATATCTCCCCGCAGATTCATGATTCTGCCCTTCCTACTTCGAGACAGGCAGTGTTTTTCTGCTTATCTTCTTATATCTCAGGCTGATTTTGTGGGTGTTCAGAATGGTTTGGTAGATATCCAGCTAAATCCAGGGGACCTGTTGAAATGGGGTTGGTCCTCTACTCCTTCACCATCTTGCCTCCTCCTCCCATAAAGCAGACTCTTAAGTATAGAATATAAACTGAGGGTTGCTGGAGAGGAGGTTGGTGGGGGGATGGGTTAAATGGGTGATGGGTGTTAAGGAGGGCACTTGTGATGAGCACTGGTTGTTGTATGAAGTGATGAATCACTAAATTCTACACCTTAAACGTATTATGCTGGGTGAAATAAGTCAATCAGAGAAAGACAATTATATGGTTTCACTCATATGTGGAATATAAGAAACAGTGCAGGGGTCATTGGGGAAGGGAGGGAAAACTGAATGGGAAATCATCAGAGAGGGAGACAAACCATGAGAGACTCTTAACTATAGGAAAGAAAGTGAGGGTTGCTGGAGGGGAGGTGGGTGGGGGCATGGGGTAATTCGGTGATGGGCATTAAGGAGGGCATGTGATGTGATGAGCACTGGGTATTATACACAACTGATGAATTATTGAACTCTACATCTGAAACTAATGACATACTATATGTTGGCTCCTTGAATTTTAAAAAAATGAAAAAAAGAAACACATGCTATCAGACTATCCCACCCACAAAATCTCCTATGTCTTATTTCAGCCATATTATCATCATCATCATCATCCTAGACAATAGTCCAAGAAAAACAGTCAGCTAGCTATAGGTCTCACTTTAAATGTAAGACCCCCTAATGAAGTGAGATTATCCAGTATTTCTTCTATTCTATTCTATTAATATTGAACAACTTCTTTACCTTCCTCACTCTTTTCCATGACCTTTCTTGTTTTCCCTTGAAGAAAATAAAAGAGACCTTTCATATCTTCCCACACCCATCTGGGCCATATAACCTGCCTTCCTTTTTGAAATAATGGATATGAGATTTTCTCCCAGATATATAAGCAAATTTCTCCTCATGCAATTAAAATCTCTGTTTAAATGTTACTTATAGGGTGATGGGTATTAAGGAGGGTACCTGTGGTGATGAGCACTGAGTGTTATACACAACTAATGAATCATTGAATACTATACCAAAAACCAAATATGTATTATATGTTGGCTAATTTAACATAATAAATAAATAAATAAATAAATAAATAAATAAATAAATAAATGCTACTTACCTAAAGAAGACTTCCCTGATCACTCTTTCTAAAATAGCAGGCTTTGACATAATCTGTGCTCTTATCCAGCTTTATTTTTCATTATAGCATTTACCACAACCTGATACATGATACATCTATTTGTTTATTTGCTTATATTATTTCTCCCTCACTAGAATATAAGCTCCCCATGGTCAGGGGCTTTTTCTGTCACTTTTACTGATGTATGTTCTGTGTATAGACTAGTGTCTATATATTCATGTTCTATATATTCATAGGTGTTCAGTAAATATTTATTGATTGAATAAGTGCATTGAGTTGTAAAAAGAAGAGAGGCTATTACAACTTGTAACTTTTTCCAGAGAAGGGACATTTTCTTTAAGTAATATACAGGAATAACAATGTTGCCAGAGTAATTTTCAGATCTTAAGTATTCAGTATTGAGAATATGAGGAAAGAAAGCAACACAATGCAAAAATTATGCTTCTCATTCTTTCATTCAACAAATAGTTATTGAGTGCCTACTCTGGGCCAGGCACTGTCCTAGGTACTGAGAATAAAATAGTAAACAAAACATACAAAACCCCATATACTCATGGGGTTTATATTTAAGTAGGAGAATGAGGAAATGAACAGGATCAATGAGTAAGTTATATATTATGTTAAGCTGTGATAGCTCAAGGGGTAAAAAGGGAAAGAAACACTACAGGTTTAACACCCAGAATTTAATAGATTCATTGTAAAGAAATCAAGGGAGAACCAATACATGAAAAATACTTTAAAATTTCTAGACTATGGTGTCTAGAAATGAATATTTGGAAGACAAAAATAAAAAGTGCAAGAAAATGATTGCTATAAAGGTCAAGGTAGTTGTTAATTATGAGAGGAGTGCCAGAATTGTAATAGGATGGGGCAAATGGAAGGGGCTTCTGAGGTGAGTGACAGGATTCTGTTTCTTAACCTGGGAGACTGTTACAAGGGTATTCACTTTATAATGATTCATTCAGCTATACATTTATTTTGGGTGGTTTTCTGTATCTGTGTTTTATTTTACAATAAAAGATTAACCAAAAAAATAGCAATGGAAAGCAAAGAACCACTCCCAATAAGGTCAATTACCAAGCCAATACTCTTGTAGTTAACTATCAACTCTGAACAAAATATAAGTACAAATACTTGAAGGAAATTGAATCATGAACTGTAGGGGGTCAACACTGGCCGAAGAGAACAAAAGTCAATTTCCCCTTTTGTTAGTGTGGATTTTAGCTATGTGCAGTAGCTAACACTCCAATAGAAAACCAAAGTCTTACTGTCTTAAGAAACAGAAAAGAAGGTTTGAGTTTAAGGCAACATATCCACTGGAAAGTGAGAGAGGAGATCCCAGAAAGAAGAAAGCCAAAAAGTGAAAATCCAAAATTCTGGGTATAAAATTTGCCCAAATCTCTGACTGACCCTTGAACATGCATATTGGGGAAAGACTCAAAGCAGATCAGTTAAGGCTACAAGAACTGAACTAAAATTTGATCTACACCCATTGAAGAGGGAAAGTTAACTATATTCTTTTAAAACTCAATATTCTTCATAGGAATATTCAGATTCCAAAGCTCCTACAATATATCATTCACAATATTGAGGATGTAATCCAAAATTATACAACATTCAACAAAACAGGGAAAATATGATTAATTTATAAGAGAAAATATCAACAGAAAAAAATCATCTAGGATTGCCCTGATGTTGGAATTAGCTGACAATTATTTTGAAGCTTATATTAAAGCTGTGCTCAGTGATATAAAGGGAAATATACTCACAATTAATAAAAAGATGGGAAATTCCAGCAGAAGAAATGAGACTATATTTTACAAGCTGAACTGGATTTCTCAAACTGAAAAACAAAATAGCTGAAATAAAAAATTCACTCGTTGGGCTTAGAACAGACTAGAATAGCAGAGAAAAGAAGCAATGGACTTGAAAATAGAGCAATGGAAATTATCCAATTTGAAGAGCATAGAAAAAAATTTTTTTTAGTTAACAGAGCCTTGTAGGACAATGGGACAATATCAAAAGTTCTAACATGTATGTGATTGGATATCTGAAAGGAGTGGAGAGAATTGAGAGGGGAAAATGGCCAAAATTCCCAAATTTAGCATAAGACATAGATTCACAAATTTTAAAAGCCTAGTGAAGTCTATAAAGGATACATAAGTAGGAAAAAAAACACTTCTCATTTACATCATAGTCAAGCCAATAAAATGAAAGAAAAATGTTTGAAAGCAACCAGAGAAAAATGACACTTTGTATATAGGGTAACAACAATATAAATGACAGCTGCTTTCTCATAATAAGAATTGGGGGCCAGAAGACAGTAAAATGATGTCTTTAAAGCACTGGTTGGGCAGGGGTGGGGAACTGTTAACTCAGAATTCTATATCCAACTAAAATATGTGAAATATGATTTTCAGATAACAGAAGACTAAGAGAATTCATCACCACCACATCTGCAGTAAAATAAATAAATAAATAAATAATGCTGAAGTAAGTTCTTCAGTCTGAAGAGAAATAATAGTAGATGGAAATTCAGATCTTCAGGAAGGAAAAAAAAAGATGATGTATATAAATACAAAAGACTGTTTTCTCCTTAATTTCTTTAAAATTCACATAACTATTTAGACCAAAAACTATAAAATTGTATTGTAGGGAATATGTAGATGCTATATATATGATAACTATAGCATGAGGGAGTGGTAAATGTACCTGTATACTTACAAGGTTTCCACATTTTATGTGAAGTGGTACAAAATTAATTCAAAGCAGACTGCTAAAAGCTAGGGATGTGAACTGAAATCCCCAGAAAAGCCTAAAGAATGCAAACAAAAACAAAAACAAGAAGTATAGCTAAAAAGCCAGTAAGTAGGTAACTCTTTTCTTCCCTGGATGCTTGAAGCTCAGCCACCATCGTGAATGACATGGCAACTATTTGGACCAGGAAGTTCATGACCAACTGACTACTTCAGCAGAAACAAATGGTCATCAATGGTCTTCACTCCGGAAAGACAACAGAAAGTAAGATTGAAATTCTGGAAAAACTAACCAAAATGTATAAGATCACACCAGACGTCATCTTTGTATTTGGATTCAGAACCCATTTTGGTGGTGGCAAGAAAACTGGCTTTGGCATGATTTATGATTCCTTGGATTATTCCAAGAAAAATAAACCTAAATATAGAATTGCAAGACATGGCCTGTATGAGCAGGAAAAGACCTCAAGAAAAAGTGAAAGGAACACAAGAAGAGAACGAAGAAAGTCAGGGGGTTGCAAAAGCTAATGGAGGTGCTGGCAAAAAGAAATACAGTGTCTAGCAGTGAGCTGGAGATTGGACAACAGAAGGCATGAAGACCCTGCAGTGACTTTATCTGTAGTGATTATGCAGATTTTTCATGAGAGGACTAATAAACTCAGAACTTAAAAAATAAAATAAAGTAAAAAGCCAGTAGGTAAATTAAAATGGAATTCTAAAATATATTCAATTAATCCAAAAGAAAATAAGAAAGAGGAAAGAGATAAATAAAAAACATAGGAGTCAAAGTGAAACAAATAGTAGAAAGGTAGACCTGAATTCAATCATATCAATAATTACATAAAGTGTTAACAGACTAAATACTCAAATTAAAAGGCAGAGGTTGTCAGAATGGAATAAAAAGAGAAATCCAACAATATGCTGTCTACAAGAGATGTACTTTCAATATAAAGACACAGATAGCTTGAACGCAAGTGGATGAAAAAGATATAAAAACAGTAAGAATGAAGAGGAAAATTACCCGGAGCAGGCCCAGGCCAACAGGCCCCAGTAGATGGGAAGTTACTAACAGCAAGCTAGAGATAACCAAAGCCCTGCTGGGAACGAGAGATAACCAGCTGTTTCTGCTTCTGTAAACAGGCTTTCACCTAAAGCAGCCCCCTGCTCCCCCAGTTTAAACCCACCTACCAGCAGTCAGCACAGCCCTTGGAACCTGACCTCCTGCACCCCCCCTATAAAAAGCTCTATAACCCCGCTGCCCAGGACCCAGAATTTCTAGTGTGAGCTTCTCTGGGTCCACCAGCTTAAAATAAACCCGAGTTCTCCTACTTCTCCGAGTGTCACTTGGTTTCTCGCCAGTCTGATTATTTTTCCACAAGAATAGACTGCAGTAGGTCTATTAATATCAAATAAACTTGAGGGTAAGATATTATGAGGAATAACAGAGGGACGTTTCAAAATAGTAAAAGGAAGACAAAACGGAAATGAGGGGCATCTGTGTGGCTCAGTCAGTTAAGCATGCGACTCTTGATTTTGGATTAGGTCATGATCTCAGGGTTGTGAGATAGATCTCTGAGTTGGAATCTCTCCCTCTCCCTCTGCCTATCCTCCCACTTGAGCTCACTCTTGCTCTCTCTCTAAATAAATAAATAAATCTTAAAAAAATAATGAATATCCCTGTACCTAATAACAGAGTTTCTAAGTATATGATGTCAAAATTGACAGAATTAAAGAGAGAAGTAGACAATTTCATAATATGGTTGTAGATTTTACACTCCTTTTTTGACAACTGATTAGAATTAGATAGATGAAAAGTTCTGTGAAGACATAAAAGACCATTACAGCACTATAAGTCACCTTGAGCTAATCGATATTTAGGGAACACTGCATCCAGGTAAGAAATTATGGTGACTTGGACCAGGTGAGGAGCAGTGAAGTGGTGACAAGTGATCAAATTCTAGATATATTTTAAAGACTGACTTGAGAAAGTCATTTAACATCACAAAACATTGGTTATAAATCAGTAAAATGAGGATAAACAGTATTAACCTCATTGAGTCATTGTGGATTTAAATGAGATAGTTCATCTAAGGTGTTTAGCATAGCACATGACTCAGAGTATGCAATCAGTACACTTAGCAATTAGTCTTACTATTACAATCTGGGGAAATCATTCATTCAGAAAACACTTATTGAGTCTTCCTGTGTACCAGGCCCTAAGTTAGGCAGGGAGAAAACATATTTGAGTATAATGAGCCTCATCAAGGAGCTCACAGCAGCATATGGATAGAATGGAAACCAAACACTGCACATCATTAAAGTACCAATGGGAGCAGGAATGCCCAGCAGCAATAACAATGAGACATAAAAGCTGCCACATTCATTTGTTAAAATGTCTTTCAAGAGGACACACCTGTAATTATATACATTTTACCACTCCTACAATTATATCTTTGAGCCCCTATGCAGAGTCAGATTACCTAACAATAGCTTCAAGTCAAGAGAATATTGTGGAAAATAATAAGTGATACCTGATTCAGGTTGTCAGGATTCAACTTTAGATTCTTCTAACTGAACCCAGAATATTTGGTTTCTATTGTTTTTCACTAAAGGAAGACTGACCTGGATTCTGTAAAATTAGACTAGGAGAATAGGAAGTCTTAGAGCTGGAGACTCAAGAGAAAGCATTTATAGTAAATACCTGAGTAGCACATTGTTCAAGTCATCATACCACACTCTGGTGAAGAAAGCCTTTTCAAATTAAAAATTTTAAAATTTTAAAGAGATTAATCCCAGAGGATCTATATGGGTTGGCAGAGGAAGAGGAAAATTGTGTAAAATGATCCTATGAAACTAGTGGGTCACAAATAATTGTTTCTACATGCACTGGGTTAACACCTATATCTTTCATTAAATCTCCCATAAGCAAGTGCTGAGCACAGCAGGTACAAAGAAAAATGAGGCACTATTAAGAGGCTTCCTCCAGGAAACCTGTTATTATCAGTCTGGGAGGAAACACACTGTCTCAAGGATCATGCCACCAGCTCTGACTCAGGCTAGTTTCCTGGCCCTCAGAGAGAGATAAATGATGAAGGCAAAAGCCTAAAGAAGGAAAACCCCTAGTCTTTTTGGCTGGATGACTTTCAGGCCCACACTTGACATCCTACATCCCTGCTCTGTGACCACAGAGGCTGACTCTGTGGGCTATCCCACTTGGCTCCACTGCTTTCAGTCTTCTAATAAGCATTCACTGAGTAATGCTGCATAATCAACAACTTCACATTATTACAATAAATATTTCTGTCTCATGTTACACAAGGACTAATCTAAAAATCTACTATAAGGTCATGAAGATTTATCCCTATATTTTTGTCTAAGGTTTTTATAGTTTTAATCCTCACATTTAGGTCTTTAATCCATTTGGCTGTACTGTGTATATGGTATGAGGCAGCGTCCAACTTCAGTTTACTCAATGAAGATATCCCTTTGTCACAACATAATCTGAGAAAGACTATTCCTTTCCCCCACTGAATGGCCTTGGCACTCTTGTCAAAACCCATTTGATTATATATGTGAGGAATTACTTCTGGGTTCTATTCTATTCCATTGTTCTATATGTATAGCTTTATGCTAGTGCCACACTCTTGATTATTTTAGGTTTGTAGTAAGTTTTGAAACCAGGAAGTATGAGTCCTCCAATTTTGTTCTTCTTTTTCACGATTACTTTGGCTACTCTGGGTCTTTTGCAGTTCTATATAGACTTTAAAATCAGTTTGTCAATTTCTACCAAGGAGCCACCTAGAATTCTGAAAGGGATTGTATTGACTCTGTAGATAAATCTGGGGAGTATTGCCATCTTAATATTAAGCCCTTTGATTCATGAATATGGGACATCTAGGTCTTTAATTCCTTTCAATGATGTTTTGTAGTTTTCAGTGTACAATTTTTACACTTCCTTAGTCAAATTTATCCCAAAGTATTTTATTCTTCTTGACATTATTGTAAATGGAATTGTTTTCTTGATTTTTTTTTGATTCACTACTATTGTATAGAAATACAACTGATTTTTATGACTGATGTTGTGACAGAGAACTTTGTTGCAACTTTGCTACATTCATTTATTAGCTCTAATTGTTTTGGGAGTTTTTTATGGATTCTTTGGGATTAACTACATTTAAGAGCAAGTATCTGCACATAGATGTATAGATGCTTGTCTTTCACCAAACTTAATGACATATTTAACCATTATTTTTTCAAATATTTTCTCTGTCCCTTTTTCTCTCTTCTTACCCTCTGAGACTTCTACTATGCATATGTTGGTATGCTTGATGGTGTCTCACGGGTCTTTTAGACTCTGCTCATTCTTGTTCTGTTTTTTTTTTTTTTTCTCTTTTTGGTCCTCAGACTGAACAATCTAAATTGATCATGTTCCTTTTCACTGCTCAAATCTACTACTAAACTCCTCTAGTGAATTTTTCACCTCAGTTATACTTTTCAACTCCAGAATTTCTAGTTGGTTCCTTTTCATAATTTCTTTCTCTGTATTGATATTCTCTCTTTGGTATGACATCATTATCCCGGTTTCCTTTAGCTCTTTGAACATATTTAAGACAGTTGATTTAAAGTCTTTGTAAAGGATGGTTTCTCTAATTTTCTTTTTATCTGTGAGTGGGCCATGTGTTTTTTCATTTTGTGTCTCATATTTGTATAGAAAAGTGGACATGTTAAATATTATAATGTGGCAACTCTGGAAATTCATTCCTCCCCATTCCCAGGGTTTTGTCATTATTCAATAACCTTATTTGGGTATACTTTTTACCTTAAAACATAGCATACACAAAGTAATATTAGCTTTCTAATGATCAGGATTTGCCTCATATACTTTCTTATATTTTCCTATCCTTTAATTTCAATTTATAGATTTTTGTATATGTCTCTTAAAAACAGCATAGATAGATCTTTTCAAGTCTACTAATATAAGTTCTTTGGAGTTTTTGATTCATGTATTAAAATAATTGATATTTTTGTGTTAAATCTGCTGTACTTTGTCCTGCCTTTCCTATGTTTTGCTCTCTCTCCTTTCTTGATTTCTATTGTACAGTATATAGACTACTTTTTTTTCTCATTTTATTTTTCTCTTCTAATAGTTTGGAAGTTAGTTATGTGCCCAATATCTAATATTTTGAAAATCTTCCTGGAAAATGTAATACATAGCCTTAAGGTATCAGAACCAACTATGATCCAGCAATTACCTACTGCTAATTTACCCAAAGGATACTTATTCAAAGGGGTACATGCATCCTGATGTTTATAGCAGCATTGTCAACAATAGCCAAACTATAGGAAGAGCCCAAATGTTCATTGACTGATGAATGGATAAAGAAGATGTGATGAAATATTACTCAGCCATCAGAAAGAATGAAATCTTGTCATTCGCAATGATGTGGATGGAGCTAGAGTGTATTATGCTAAGTGAAATAAGTCAGTCAGAGAAATACAAATACCATATGACTTCACTCATATATGGAATTTAAGAACATATTGGGGGGGGGAAGAGAAGGGAAACAAACCATAAGATACTCTTAACCATAGAGAACAAACTGATGGAGTGAGGTAGGTGGGAGATGTGCTAGATGGGTGATGGGTATTAAGGAAGGCACTTGTTATGATAAACACTAGGTGTTATATGTAAGCGATAAATCACTGAATTCTCCTGAAACCAATATTGCATTGTATGTTAGCTAACTAGAATTTAAATAAAATTTTGAAAAAAAGCATCAGAACCTAAAATTCAACAATATTTTTATCCCCTCCCCGATCAACACATGGACTTTACAAACTCTCATTCTTATCATTAACTTCCAGACCTATGGGCTATAGTTCTTATGTATTTAGTTCTGGCTTATTTTTCTTAACATTACAAGATATTGTTATTATCATTTACAGTTAATATTTGTTTAGCATTCCTTCCATATTTATTATATCTTTTGTTCTTCAATTCCACTTGAATCTCAGACTTACTATTTGGGGACGACTTCCTCTGCCTAAAGTATGTCCTTTACAGTTTAACTTTTTAAAGTCTATTTAAAGCACACCCTAAGTTTTAGCTTTCTTTCTGTTTTTAGAAACAAAATAACATCACCAGATCTTGCATATACCACACATCTACCTTGAAAGGAGGTAGCTGGTAGGGCAGATTTAATATTTGAGAAGGAATAGAGAAGGAAAAAAACTATATAAAAGTCGTAAGTGCAGGGGCACCTGGATGGTTCAGTCTGTTAAGCATCTGCCTTCAGTTCACATCATGATCCCAGGGTCCTGGGATTGAGCCCCTCATCAGGCTCTCTGTTCAATGGGGAGTCTGCTTCTCCCTCTCGCTCTGCCTGTTGCTCCCCCTGCTTGTGCTCCCAGTCTCTCTCTCTCTATTAAATAAATAAATAAATAAATAAATAAATAAATAAATAATAAAATCTTTTTAAAAAGTCATAAATGCAGCCCAAAGAACCAGTGAATCATTAGGGTGACCATATCTCAGTGTTCATCTATTACTCTGACCTAATTATTAATAATACTTTTTCCATTTTTAAAGGTTTTATGGTTTGGATAATAAATTCTATGGTCACTTGAATAAAGCCCAAATGATATCTAGTCCTCCTAAAGAAAGCCATGCTTTCATTTGTATTTAACTTAAATAGTTAGGGACATCCACTTATGATGCAATGAAGTAGCTTGTGGCAGTCCACTGTTGCCACTGAGAATAACCAGAAAGGACAGATAATGTACCCCCCAAAAATGTTTAAAGGTAGGAGAAAGCAGTTGAAACACTGAAGATGAGAAGTCAACATTCCCAGGAAAGATGAGCTGGTAGTTATAGCTGCTTTTTCTCCAGTGGAATTTGCCAATTGTCTGTGCAGGATGCAGGGAATCTGAACTTTAAGCAGAAGGTTATGGCTAGGAGATAGAGGAATCAGCAAAGCCTTTGGTTGTCTTATGGAACTCGAGAGACAAAATCAGAGTGCTAAAGGGCCAAGAACTCAGTGAAAAGAGGGGAGTGGAGAACTGAGCCTGACATACAAAGAGTTTTCTCCTCAAAACATTTGCCAAATTATGTAGTTGCATGGGGCAGAGGCAAAAAAAAAAAAAAAAAAAAAAGAAAAAGAAAAATCATAAAGCCTCTTAAGAGCAAAGCTGTAGTTTTTTTCAGTCTTACTATACTGATGAGACAAGTTATAGTGCCTGACCTCTAGGGGAAAATTTAATAATTTTTTAAAATGGACTAATCCAAAAGAAGCAAGAAAAGAAAGAAAAATAAAGCATTAATGGAGGCACAAAATAAAGAAAAATAAAGCAAGATAGTACAAATACATCCAAATATATCAGTAATTATAATAAATATAGAGTAAATATTTCATTTCAAAGACAAATGATAAACTCATTTTTAAAAAAAGATATACTTCTTATAACACTTCTTACATAAATAAATATATAAGGGAACATTTTGTAATAATGAAGAATTCAGCAATCAAAAGGCCACACTATTTATCCCTTGTAATCTCAGTATTTGCAAGAATTCCCAGGGTAGAGCAAGCTAACATTCTTTCGGTTGTTGTCACCTCTTCCTCCTTTATTTCCTGATCAGAACTGGTCATCTTGGCTTCCTGATTGTTTGCCTTCTTTCTATACTGCTTTATCCCAAGAGGAAACACAGCCTTCTTCCTTCATTCTTCACAAACACAACACTGGCTTGTAGCAGACAATTGCTCAGGTTTGGGCATGTTAGAAGGGCATTATTACACAGAATAGGAAACAGCTTTAAACTGGGTAACAGATCTCAGTGTTCCTCAGTTCTTCAGTTGTTTTTTTCCACAGGGAACTCTATCACAATCATATCTTTCCCAAGCCCTGGTCAGCCACTTGTTGCTATCTCATCTTCATTTTCCCATGGATTCCAGAACACTGACATTCTATTCCTCAGTATGCCAAGAGGAAAACTAAAAGTTCCTGTTATTTAGTTTTACAGAACATTTATTCTGCCCCTTTGTTTCAAGTTCACCCTTCTAAACTTGTAAGTTGAATGGCTGTGGGAGCTTGCCAGTCTTGCAAGCATGTTACAGTCCCATTCCTTCCAAGTACAATAGCAAATTTCCCCTGATGTATAATCTTAGGATGCAGAAATACACCCAAGTTTTTAAACATTTAAAGCATTCTTTCACCCCTTTATTTCTTGCTATGTTTATATTACAGATGCCAAAAGAGGGAAAGAGGGTGTGTGGAAGCAAAATTTATCATGAGGCAGGATTTGCTTTTGCAACAAAAAAACTATGTCTTCTGTGAGATTTGGAGATGAATGAAAGGATATGTAGTTGGCTGTTCCCATGTTGGGGGCATAGATATTTACAATTGTTAGATCTTCTTGTTGGATAGACCCTTTAAGAATGATATAGTGTCCTTCTGTGTCTCTAACTATAGTCTTTAGCTTAAAATCTAATTTGTCTGATATGAGAATTAGTACCCCAGCTTTCTTTTGAGGTCAGTTGACATGGAGGATGGATCTCCATCCCTTCACTTTCAGTCTGGATGTATCTTTAAGTTCATACTGAGTCTCTTGTAGACAGCATATGGATGGGTCCTGTCTTTTTACCCAATCTGCAACCCTGTGCCATTTTATGGGAGCATTTAGGCTGTTCACATTGAGAGTGATTATTGAAAGATATGAACTTATTGTCATCATGTTGCCTGTGAAGTCCTTGTTTCTATAGATTTTGTCTGTAAATTTCTGTTCTATATCACTCTTGGGGTCTTTCTCCTCTTTTCTCCCTCCTTAATATTTCTTGCAGGGCTGGCTTAGTGTTCCCATATTCTTTCAGTTTCTGCCACTCTTGGAAGCTCTGCATCTTTCCATCCATTCTAAATGACTGACTTGCCAGATAAAGTATTCTTGGCTGCATGTTCTTCTCATTTAGTACCCTGAATGTGTCTTGCCAGCCCTTTCTGTCTTGTCAGGTCTCTGTGGATAGGTCTGACATTATTCTGATGTTCCTCCCTCTGTAGGTAAGGAATGTCTTCTCCCTAACTACCCTTAAGATTGTTTCCTTGGTTCTAAGATTTGCGAGTTTTACTATTACATGCCGGGGTGTTGGTCTGTTCTCCTTGATATTGGGAGGGGTCCTCTCTGCCTCTAGGACACAAATGTTTGTTTCATTCCCCAGATTAGGGAAGTTCTCAGCTACAATTTGCTCAAAATATTCATCATCATTAGCCATCAGGGAAATTCAAATCAAAACCACATTGAGATACCACCTTACACCAGTTAGAATGGCAAAAATGGATAAGGCAAGAAATGTTGCAGAGGTTGTGGAGAAAGGGGAACCCTCTTACACTGCTGGTGGGAATGCAAGTTGGTACAACTACTTTAGAAAACAGTGTGGAGGTTCCTCAAAAAATTAAAAATAGAGTTACCCTATGACCCAGGAATTGCACTACTGGGTATTTACCCCAAAGACACAGATGTAAGGAAAAGAAGGTCCATATGCACCCCAATGTTCATAGCACCAATGTCCATAATAGCCCAACTGTGGAAGGAGCCAAGATGCCCTCCAACAGACAAATGGATAAAGAAGATGTGGTCCATATATACAATGGACTATTACTCAGCCATCAGAAAGGATGAATACCCAACTTTTACATCAACATGGATGCGACTGGAGGAGATTATGCTAAGTGAAATAAGTCAAGCAGAGAAAGTCAATTATCATATAGTTTCACTTATTTGTGGAACATAAGGAATAGCATGGAGGACATTGGAGAAGGAAAATGAAGGGGGGAGATTGGAGGGGGAGACGAAACATGAGAGACTCTGAGAAACAAATTGAGGGTTTTAGAGAGGAGAGGGGTGGGGGATGGGTTAACCCAGTGATGGGTATTAAGGAGGGCATGTATTACATGGAGCACTAGGTGTTATAAGCAAACAATAAATCATGGAACACTACATCAAAAACTAATGATGACTAACATAACATAATAAAATAAAATAAAATAAAATATATAACAAAAGCACAAGGATGATCTAGAAAATCTTCCGTAGGAAACCTCATCCCTTTTCTAACCTGCTGGTACAATCCTAGTCAAACCCTAAATTGTAAATACAATAAAACTGCCATGATAAAGTGAAAAAAAAATAACAATGTGGAGCAGAGAAGCAAGTCAGATATGTTGAGATGTATGGAGAACTTGAGACATTTTATTTGCAGATGTGTTGTATATTACTGATAGGCCATATGGGGCAACCCTACGTAAAAAAAGGGTTTGAAAGAACAAACTGACTCTTAGTGAAGGTTATAAATGAAGTTAATGGCCAAAAGTGAAAATATAAATGACAGAAGAATTTTTTAAAGGTTTAGAGTACTTTATTTTTTTAAAGATTTTTATATATTTATTTGAGAGAGAGAGAGAGCATAAGCAGGGGGTAGCAGCAGAGGGAGAGGGAGAATCAGACTCCCTGCTGAGCAGGGAGCCCTATGCCAAGCTCAATCCCAGGGTCCCCGGATCATGACCTGAGCTGAAGGCAGACGCTTAACTGACTGAGCCACCCAGGCTCCCCTAGAGTGCTTTATTTCTATTTTTATTTCTGTTTTTCAAATTTTTGCCATTAAAAATTATCTATTTCTTGAAAATCCTTGATAGTATATATACCATATTACTAAGTAACATAAAATTTACTAATAACTAGCTAATGGCTAACCATCTCCTTAGTGACTCTATGTAGAAAATCTTTTTTTTTTAATTGAAGTATAAGTGACATATAACATTATTTTAGTTTCAGGTATACTGCAGAGCAATTAGAAATTTGTATACAGTGTGAAACAGTAGTCACCACATTAAGTCTAGTTATCATCTGTCACCTTAAAAGTTAATACAATATTATTGACTATGTTCCTTATGTTGTACATTGTGTTCCCATGACTTATTTATTTTATAGTTGAAAGTTAGTACTTCAAAATGCCATTCACCCATTTTACCATCCCCCAACTCCACTCTCCTCTCTGGCAGTGACCAATCTGTTTTCTGTATTTATGAGTGTGGGTTTTGTTTTATTTTGTTCATTTGTTTTGTTTTTAGACTCCACATATAAGTGAAATCATGCAGTATTTGTTTCTTTCTGATTTATTTCACTTAGCATAATACCCTTTAAGTTCCACCCATGTTATCACAAATAGCAAGATTTCATTCTTTTTTATGGCTGAATAATATTTCATTACACACACACACACACACACTCCACATCTTCTTTATCCAATAATCCATTGATTGACATTTAGGCTGTTTCCATATCTTGGCTATTGAAAATAATGCTACAATTAATGTAGGGGTGCATATATTTTTTCAAATTAGTGTTTTCATGTTCTCTGGATGGATAACCAGAAATGGAATGTCTGGATCATAATTTTTTTGAGAAACCTCCATACTGTCTTCCATACTGGCTGCACCAATTACATTCCCATTAACAAAGCACAAGGGTTCTGTTTTCTCCACAACCTTGCCAACACTTGTTATTTTTTGTCTTTTTGATATTAACTATTCTGACTGGTGTGAAGTGATATCTCATTGTGGTTTTAATTTGCATTTGAAGACTGGTGATGTTAAGCATTTTTTTCATGTGCCTGTTGGCCATCTGTATGTCTTCTTAGGGAAAAAAAATCTACTCAGATCCTCTGCCCTCTTTTTAATTGGATTGCTTATTTTGTTGTTGAGTTGTATAAGTTCTTTACACATTTTGGGTATTAACCCCTTATCAGATATACACTTTACAACTATCTTTTTCCATTCAGTAATTTGTCCCTTCATCTTGATGATGATTTCCTTCAGGATGCAAAAGCTTTTTAGTTTGGTGCAGTCCCATTTGTTTATTTGTGCTTTTGTTTCCACTGTCTTCAGAGAAAGATCCTCCCCCCCCCCCAAAAAAAATTGCTAAGGTTACTGTTAAGGAGCTTAGCAACTCTATTTTCTTCTAGTTTTATGGTTTCAGATTTTACATTCATGTCTTTAATCCATTTTCAGTCAATTTTTTTATATGGTGTAATATAATCCAGTTTCATTCTTTTGCATTCAGCTATCCAGTATTCCCAACACCATTGATTAAAGAGCCTGTCCTTCCCCCATTGGATATTTTGGTCTCCTTTGGTGTAATTAAATTGACCATATATGCTTAGTTCTATTTGTAGGCCCTCTATTGTGTTCCATTGATTTATGTGTCTTTTTTATGTCAATGCTATACTGTTTTGATTACAATAGCTTGGTAGTATACTTTGAAAACCGTGAGTGTGATACCTCCAGCTTTGTTCTTTCTAAAGAATGTTTTGGCTATTAGGGGTCTCTTCTAATTCCAGACAATGTTAGAATTATTTGTTCTAGTTCCATGAAAAATATTGGAATTTTGATAGGGATTGCATTGAATTTGTTCATTGCTTTGGGCAGTATGGGTCTTTTAACAATATTAATTCTTCCAACCAGTAATCATGAAATATATTTCCATTTATTCATGCCTTCTTCAATTTCTTTCATTAATGTCTTATTATTTTCAGAGTACAAGTCTTTCACCTTCTTGGTTAAATTTATTCCAAGATATTTTACTCTTTTTAATGCAATTGTAAATGGGATGTTTTTCTCAATTTCTTTCTCAGAGTTTATTACTATATAGAAACAAAACAGATTTTTGTATATTAACTTTGTATCTTGCACTTTTACTGAATTTATTTGTCTTAACAATGTTTTAGTATCATGTCATCTGTAAATAGTAACAGCTTTGCTTCTTTCCCAATTTGCTTGCTTTTTATTCACTTTTGTTGTCTGATTGCTGTGTCTATGATTTCCAATTCTATGTTTTGGGCTTTTTAAATAATCATTCTTTTGATGCTTTTATTATGTCTAAAGTATGGGTGTCAAGGAGCATATAATATTTCACAGTTAAGTCTTTATGCAGGTTTTACTTAACCAAACAATGAGAAATGACAGGCCTCACTGGACTTGATATTCAAATTATCTTTTTTTTTTTTTTAAAGATTTTATTTATTTATTTTGACAGAGAGAGAGAGACAGCGAGAGAGGGAACACAAGCAGGGGGGAATGGAAGAGGGAGAAGCAGGCTTCCCACCAAGCAGAGAGCCCAATGCGGGGCTCGATCCCAGGACCCTGGGATCATGACCTGAGCTGAAGGCAGACACTTAACAACTGAGCCACCCAGGCGCCCCTCAAATTATCTTTTTAAAATTTCCAGTGTCTTCTGCCAGTTGTTATGTGTAGAATATTATATTGAAGTGGTTGGCAAGTGACTGATGTATCAGTTATCCCAAATAAAATAAAACAAATGCTTAGTTCATGTATCTAATACTAAAGTCTTAGAGAAATAATGATTATGAAGTCCTAATTTTAATTTGCCAAATGAGACATTTTAATCAGAAAATAACTGAAACCTATTAAATGGGGAGTCATATTTTTTAATTATTTTAATTCAATTAAGTAACATATAATATATTATTTGTTTCAGAGGTACAGGTCTGTGATTCATCAGTCTTATATAATACCCATTGCTCACTGCATCACATACCCTCCTTAATGTCCATCCCCCAGTTAACCCATCCCTCCACCCTTCTCCCCTCCAGCAACCCTCAGTTTGTTTCCTATGGTTAAGAGTCTCTTATGGTGGGGCGCCTGGGTGGATCAGACGTTAAGCGTCTGCCTTCAGCTCAGGTCATGATCCCAGCATCCTGGGATCGAGCCCTGCATCGGGCTCCCTGCTCAGCGGAAGCCTGCTTCTCCCTCTCCCACTCCCCCTGCTTGTGTTCCCTCTCTCACTGTGTATCTCTCTGTCAAATAAATAAATAAATAAATAAATCTTTAAAAAAAAAAAAGAGTCTCTTATGGTTTGTCTCGTTTCATTTTTTCCTATCTTCCCCTATGATCCTCTCTTTTGTTTCTTAAATTCCACATATCAATGAGATCATACGATAATTGTCTTTCTCTGATTGACTTATTTTGCTTAGCATAATACCCTCTAGTTCAATCCATGTCATTGCAAATGGCAAGATTTCAAATTTTTGATGGCTGTGTAATATTCCAGTGTGTGTGTGTGTGTGTGTGTGTATCACATCTTCTTTATCCATTCATCTATTGAAGGACATCTGGGCCCTTTCCATAGTTTGGCTATTATGGACATTGCTGCTATAAACACTGGGGTGCACGTGCCCCTTCAGATCACTATTTTTGTATCTTTGGGGTAAATATCCAGAAGTGCAATTGCTGGGTCATAGGGTAGCTCTATTTTCAACTTTTGAGGAACCTCCATACTGTTTTCCAGAGTGGCTGTACCAGCTTGCATGCCCACCAATGGTGCAAGAGGGTTCCCCTTTCTCTGCATCCTCACCAACATCTGTTGCTTCCTGACTTAATTATAGCCATTCTGACTGGTGTGAGGTGGTATTTATTGTGGTTTTGATTTGTATTTCCCTGATGCTGAGTGACATTGAGCATTTTTTCATGTCTCTGTTGGCCATTTGGATGTCTTCTTTGGAGAAATGTCTGTTTGTCTTCTACCCATTTCTTGATTGGATTATTTGTTCTTTGGGTTTTTAGTTTGATAAGTTCTTTATAGATTTTGGATACTAGCCCTTTATCTAATGTGTCATTTACAAATATCTTCTCCCATTCTCTCTGTTGTCTCTTGGTTTTGTCGACTGTTACCTTTGCTGTCCAAAAGCTTTTTATCTTGATGAAGTCCCAAAAGTTCATTTTTGCTTTTGTTTCCCTTGCCTTTGGAGACCTGTCTAGCAAGAAGTTGCTGTGACTGAGGTCATAGAAGTTACACCCCTGTGTTCTCCTCTAGGATTTTGACAGATTCCTTTCTCACATTTAGGTCCTCCATCCATTTTGAGTCTATTTTTGTGTATGGTGTAAGAAAATGGTCCGGTTTCATTCTTCTGCATGTGGCTGTCCAATTTTCCCAGCACCATTTGTTGAAGAGACTGTCTTTTTTTCATTGGACATTCTTTCCTGGTTTGTTGAAGATTAGTTGACCATAGAGTTGAGGATTCATTTCTGGGTTCTCTATTCTGTTCCATTGATCTATGTGTCTGTTTTTGTGCCAGTACCATACTGTCTTGACGACTACAACTTTGTAATAAAGCTTGAAGTCCAGGATTGTGATGCCACCAGTTTTGGTTTTCTTCCAATACTATGTTGAATAAAAGCAGTGAGAGTAGATATCTTTGTCTTGTTCTTTATCTTAGAGGAAAAACTTCCAGCTTTTTACCATTGAGTATAATCTTAGCTGTGGGTTTGACATATATGCCTTTATGTTGAGATATTTCGTTCTATACCTACTTTAAGATTTCTTTTCTAATTTTGGGCTTTTTCTGTATCTATTGAAAAGATAATATTATTTTTATCTTCCATTTTGTTAATGTGGTCTATCATGTTGATTTATGATGTTGTAACATCCTTGTATCCCTGGAATAAATCCCACTGGATTATGGTGTATGGTTCTTTTAATGTATTGTTGAATTCGGATTGCTAATATTTTCTTGAGGATTTTTACATCTGCGATCATCAAGGATATTGGTCTATAATTTTCTCTTTTTTGTGTCTGTGCTGTCCTTGTCTGGTTTTGGTATGAAGATATGCTGGCTGCATACAGTAAGTTTGGAAGTATTCCCTCCTCTCAAATTTTTTAAAAGAGTTTGAGAAAGACAAATGTTAAATATTCTTTGAATGTTTGGTAGAATTCACCAGTGAAGCCATCTGTTCCTGGATTGTTTTTGTTTGTTTGTTTGTTTTTGGTAGGATTTGGATTACTGATTCAATCTCCTTAATAGTAATAGGTTTATTCAGATTTTCTATTTCTTCACAATTCAGTGTTGGAAGACTATAAATTTTTAGGCATTTGTCGATTTCTTCCTGGTTGTCCAATTTATTGGTATATAATTGTTTGTAATAGTCTTCTATGATCCTTTGGATTCCTGTGGTATCAGTTGTAACTTTATTTCTGGGTTTATTTATTTGAGCTCTTTCTCTTTTTTCTTGGGAAGTCTAGCTAAAGGCCTGCCAATTTTCTTTATCTTCTTGAACACATTCCAAAACTACATTTTTACTCTCCCCTTTTATGTTTTTGATGTCATTTCTTACATCTTTTTATATATCCCTTAATTCTTATAGTTTTAGTTGATTTTACTACTTTTGTCTTCAAACTTCTTAATAGCTTCATAAGTGATTAATCCTCTGCCTTTATATATTTACCTTTTCCAGTGAGATTTTTACTTTTGTATTTCTTATTATTAGTGCTATTTCTTTTCAGCTTAAAGAAATCTCTTTAATATATCTTGTATGGCCAGTTTAGTAGTGATGAATGCCTTAGCTTCTGCTTGTCTAGAAAGCTCTTTATCTCTCTTTCAATCTGAATGATAACCTTCCTAGACAGAGTATTCTTGGTCTGAAGTTATTCCCTTCAGGGCTTTGAATGTCTCTTTCAACTCCCTTTTGGCTTGCAAAGTTTTTGTTAAGAAACCTGCTGATAGCCTTATGGGGTTTCCCTAGGATGTAACAATTTGGTTTTTACCTTGCTGTTTTTAGATTCTTTATCTTTAATTTTTGACATTTTAATTATAATGTGTCTTGCTATGGATTTCTTTAGGTTCATTATATCTAGAAGTCTCTGGGCTTCCTGGATTTGGATGTCTGTTTCCTTTCCTAGGTTAGGGAAGTTTTCATCCATTAGTTCTGCAAAAAAGTTTTTTTATTATTATTATTTTTTATTGTTATGCTAATCCCCATACATTACATCATTAGTTTTAGATGTAGTGTTCCATGATTCATTGCTTGTGCATAACACCCAGAGCTCCATGCAGAACATGCCCTCCTCAATACCCATCACCAGGTTAACCCATCCTCCCACCCCCCTCCCCTCTAGAACCCTCAGTTTGTTTTCCAGAGTCCATCATCTCTCATGGTTCATCTACCCCTCCGATTCCCCCCCCTTCATTCTTCCCCTCCTGCTATCTTCTTCTTCTTTTTTTTTTTTCTTAACATATATTGCAATATTTGTTTCAGAGGTACAGATCTGTGATTCAACACTCTTGCACAATTCACAGCGCTTACCAGAGCACATACCCTCCCCAATGTCTATCACCCAAACACCCCATCCCTCCTACCCCACCCCCCACTCCAGCAACCCTGTTTCTTTCCTGAGATTAAGAATTCCTCATATCAGTAAGGTCATATGATACATGTCTTTCTCTGTTTGACTTATTTCGCTCAGCATAATACCCTGCAGTTCCATACACGTCGTTGCAAATGGCAAGATCTCATTCCTTTTGATGGCTGCATAATATTCCATTGTATATATATACCACATCTTCTTTATCCATTCATCTGTCGATGGACATCTTGGCTCTTTCCACAGTTTGGCTATTGTGGACAGTGCTGCTAGAAACATCGGAGTGCACGTATCCTTTCGGATCCCTACTTTTGTATCTCTGGGGTAAATACCCAGGAGTGCAATTGCTAGATCATATGGTAGCTCTATTTTCAACTTTTTGAGGAACCTCCATACTGTTTTCCAGAGTGGCTGCACCAGCTTGCATTCCCACCAAAAGTGTAGGAGGGTTCCCCTTTCTCCGCATCCCCGCCAACATCTGTCATTTCCTGACTTGTTAATTTTAGCCATTCTGACTGGTGTGAGGTGGTATCTCATTGAGGTTTTGATTTGGATTTCCCTGATGCTGAGCGATATTGAGCTCTTTGTCAAGTGTCTGTTGGCCATTTGGATGTCTTCTTTGGAAAAATGTCTGTTCATGTCTTCTGCCCATTTCTTGATTGGATTCTTTGTTCTTTGGGTGTTGAGTTTGATAAGTTCTTTATAGATTTTGGATACTAGCCCTTTATCTGATATGTCATTTGCAAATATCTTCTCCCATTCTGTCGGTTGTCTTTTGGTTTTGTTGACTGTTTCCTTTACTTTGCAAAAGCTTTTTATCTTGATGAAGTCCCAATAGTTCATTTTTGCCCTTGCTTCCCTTGCCTTTGGCGGTGTTTCTAGGAAGAACTTGCTGCAGCTGAGGTCGAAGAGGTTGCTGCCTGTGTTCTCCTTTAGGATTTGGATGGACTCCTGTCTCACATTGAGGCCTTTCAACCATTTGGAGTCTATTTTTGTGTGTGGTGTAAGGAAATGGTCCAGTTTCATTCTTCTGCATGTGGCTATCCAATTTTCCCAACACCATTTGTTGAAGAGACTGTCTTTTTTCCATTGGACATTCTTTCCTGCTTTGTCAAAGATTAGTTGACCATCTGCAAATAAGTTTTCTGTCCCTTTCTCTTTTCTCCTTCTGGACCCCTAAAATGCAAATATTATTCCACTTGATGTTATCCCAGAGGTCCCTTAAGTTATTGCCATTGTTTTTCTTTTTTCCACTGTTGCTCTGTCTGGGTGAATTCCATTGCTTTATCTTCCAGTTTATTGATTCATTTCTGTTTCATCCAGTCTGCTGTTGAACTCCACTAGTGTATTTTTAAGTTCAGTTATTGCAGTCTTAAACTCTGTGACTTCTTTTTGGTATTTTCTTAAGTTTTCTACATCTTTGTTGAAGTTTTCACTGTGTTCATCATTTCCTCTCCCAAGTTCAGTGAGCATCTTTATGACCATTACTTTGAATTCTTTATCAGGCCCATTACTTATCTCCATATTATTTAGGTCTATTTCTGAGGCTTTGTCTTATTTCTTTTGTTTGGAACTTATTTGTGTTTTCTCATTTTGCTTGACTCTCTTTTTATTTCTATGTATTATGTGAAAGAGCTACCTCTCTCAGTCTTGAAGCTTTGTATAGATGATGACCTTCTCATTCAATCTCACCCTAGCTCTTGATTCTCTCTTAAACCTTTGTGATTGTCTAAATAGCCTGATTTATTCTTGATATTCCCTCATTGTTGAGAGTATGTTAAGAACGGTCAGTGATTCAAAGGTAAGAATCTCATTTAGCACCTAGTTTCAGGCTGACTGGAAACCACACTCTCAGGCAGCAGCTTTTAAAGTATACAAATATATAGTCCTGTGGAGTCACAATCACAATCCCTGCTGGCCTCCAGACCAGGAGATATGGAATTGTACCCTGGGTGATAGTTGGGTGATAGAGTGTATAAGCTCCTTTCTGGGAAGTCCCATCAACCTCTAGCAAGGCCAAGGGAGTGTGCAAGGATGGTATATCCCTGCTTATATTCCCCTTGAAACACTCCTTACTCTCTAGATGTGTGGGGTACTTTAAGCCTGTCCCTCAGGCTGAAGCTTCAAGCTAAATAAATAGGCCTTTTTCAAAGGAAGACTGGAGTTGTGTTTTAGTCTGCTGTCTGTGCAGTGCCTTGGGGTTGATAGCCTGCCAAAAACTGTCTTTCCAATTGTTACAGTCTTGGCCACCAGAGCCAGGCAATCAAGGAGTGTCCCTTGTGTGGATTGTGCAGACCCACTGGTTTGGGCAAGGAAGATTATATGGGTGGGCCACACTCACCAGCTTCAGAAATGCAGTGAGCAAATGTCTTCACTGCATGCCCCCACAGCCTTCAGTAATGCAGTGTGAGAGTACCTTGTCTGTGCACACACACCAGCTTTGAGCTGAAAGCTGGAATGTGGTAACTACTTGCTCTTGCCCACCCCAGCCAGAAAGTGGGGGAGCACTACTACTGCCCATGATCTCTGACTTCAGCACATGCTGTACCTGCTTTCTTGCTCCACCACCCCCCCCTCACAGCAAGGTGGTGAGAGGGTGCTGCATCTGAACTCATCTGCCTGTTCTTGCAGACTGTGTGTAGAGTGGAACAATTGTGTCCACCAGCATCTCCCTCTCCAGGAAGCACCTCAATCGTCCCATGCCCCTCCAGCCAATGCTTCCAGATCAGCAAATGAATGCCCCTCATATAGTATAGGTGCTTTTCAAACTGCTGTTTTTTCACTGGGTCTTGGGGCAAGTAAGACTATATGTGAGCTCTCCAAGAAGAGAATCTCAGTTTCTTATTGCATTCTGGGACCCGTAGACATCAGATGCATTGGTTTTCCAAGCCAGATTTCTGGGAGCTTGTCTTTCCAGTGCAGATCTCACAGGCTGTGGCACCCAATATGGGATACTAACCCTCACTCCTCTGGGAAAAGCACCCATCTGGTGACATCCTTCCCTTTGTCTGTTGCCATGCCAGGGGTTGGATTTTTTGTGAGATTGTGTCTCTGCCTCTCCTACCCCATCTTGATGTGGTTCTTTTATCTTTGTTGTATCCTTTTGTTGTGGAGAGCAGTTCATCTAATTTTCAGATCTTTTTCAGAGGGAATTGGTTCTTATGTAGCTGTAGATTTGGAGTGTTCACGGGAGAAGGTAAATTCAGGAACTTCTCACTATTGCCTTAAAACTCCCTCCAAGAATTTCCATATGAACAGTGCTGAAGGTGAAGTTCAACTCTGAAGACAGCCAAGTTGTAATGTGTTGGGGCAGGGGCAGAGGAGGATTGTGAGTTGGAGATGGGAGTGGGGGTTGCATATAAGATAATTCTGATGTGAGGTGGAAATAAAAAAACCCATAAATCTATAATTGTTGAATTAAATTTTAAGATGGAGATGGGGAGAAGACAGAAAGTAGGAATCTTGAATGTTGACAGGATTGTAATTCTATTGGCTCTTTTCACACAATTAAAATCCTGCCAAAATCTCACCCTCTCAGATCTCCTTCTTACAGCAATTTGGTTCTCTGCCAAACTTTGGGTAATAAATAGAATCTACAAGCTCTCTGAACACAGAGCTGCAGCTTTTCAGAGAAGAAATCAAAACAAGATTACACGGTAAGAATAAAACTAATATTCTTGTACATTTTTTGTCAGGTTTGGTAAAATAAGATCTTGGGAACCATGGAGAACTGGTTTTTATTTCTATAAAATAAAGGATTAGACTGATTTGTTATTTATTGTCAATACCAGTAAAAGTTGATAATAGCAGTTGCTACTAACTTATAATTCCACTTTGATTTCCTTTGGGTGATTTGGAAAACTATTAATAAATTTCTAAAATTGATTATAATAGTCTTTATAGTAAGTTTCCATCCCCCACCACAAAACTTTATAAAACAAGTTGATAATTCTACTCCATACTGCTAATGCTTATCCAAGACAGACCTACTCACAATTGTTTACCAGTGACTTCAAAAAAGGGGGACAAATAAAAGAACTAAGAGGGGCCATCCTTTCAAAATCATCTGCTCAAAAAATAAACCATTTATGAGAAAATAAGGAATTGTCATCCTAAATGAGTAAGTTCAAAAGCTCATTAGTTTTGCTACTATTCTTCATTTCGACACTTTCTTTAAAAGAGTGTTTTATTCACTTTCTTTCTCGCCGTCTGCCTTGTGGCAATTTTTCCTCCTTGCTCTTTTCTCTGCCTTATCTTTCCACACATAAATACATGCCTCCAGACTATTTTAATAAAGAAAATGGTAAAAATCCAAACATATCATGGCTGCACAAAGTTGATTCCAGGTCTTTGGAAACTTGAGAGTTTAGGAGTAGGTGTGGTTGGATCTTCCTGACTCTCACTCCCTCCTCTGCAGAAGCTTGAATCATCCCTGTATGCCACTGTGGTCCAGTGCTGTTCCCAATATCCTTACCTATTGCTTGTCACATTTGTCTTTAGAATACTTTTTGCTCCTCTTTTAATTTTGTCCCCCAAAAGGCACAGTTCTGTGTTCAGAAAACTTCAGAATCCTCTATTTCCAAAGTTTGGAGTGCTTGAGAAGAATCATAGAGTTGAGTAGTATCCTTAAATAGTTAAGAACTCTCTGCACAAGCATCACTCCCTGAAGCTTAAATTTCACATTTTTTCCATTTTTCTCTGAAAGGATCCTAGATTTCCTACCAGTCCTTCACTGGCAGCAGCATAATTCATTTTCTTAGCAATGATCTAGATATTTTTCTATTTCCCATCACTGTTTAGCTTACAATATCTACAGCCAGAATGTACCTCTTTCTCTTTCCCATTTATAGAGAAGGAAGAATTCTCAGAACTTTTATTTAGGGCTTGAAACAGGGCTGAAAGTAAGGCAGGAGACTGAGAAATGGGAGCTCCCTCTCCTGGTTAGGTTCAGCAGAGGGTTAAAGAAACAGAGCTTACAACTAACTTCTGGGAATGTGTTTGAGATTCAATTGTAAAAAGTTCATCCATGGGGGAATTAAATCATTACAGGGAAATGCTGTGGGGTGTGGTTAAGTGTGTGTAGCACTGAAGGGAGGAAAAAAAATAAACACCAAGGAATATTTATGCCAGTAAATATGACAGCACAAGGCCTTTTTTGGAGATATGCATGCAGAATTAACTCTTTACAGAGAAGTTCTGCAGAGGGGACTGCATTTAGGGAAGAAAAAATATACCCTAGGGAATTTTTATGCCAGTAAATCTGAGAGCATGAGGTCATTTTTGGAGATGTGAGTGTGACTGCCAAAATCAATGTATCTTTTACTCAACAAGTTGAAATTCTGGCAAACACGGTGGAAATCAAAAGTGTCAGTCAGAATTTTTCTTCTTTATATCACAGCTTGTAGCAGGGACATTTGAAACATTAAGACCAAAAATAATTTCCTTGAATAGCAGAAAGAAAACTTAATTCCTTTAAACAAAATGATGGTTGGTTCAAGGATTTCAGGAAATCCTGGTAGAACCTCTAATCTTTTTTCAGTTTCCCTCAGGGTTCTCTGGTGCTGACATTTGCATGCAAAAGTAAGCCTTAAGAGAACAAAGCCTTACAGGTCAGCCAAAGTTCATTGTTGCAGGATGGTAATGGGGAAGTAAGGAGTTTGGGCCACTTCCTCCCTATAACAGACTCCTGGCACATACTCACATGCTGGCCTTGTTATTGTCAGTAGATTATGCTATATTCTGTAAAAATGTTTGGTTTTGTTTTTGCTTTATGTGAAGAGTGCAATATAGCATAATAGTAAAAACACACAGATTTTTTTTTATTCAGACATCATCTTTCACTGACTACCTGTGTGATTTTGGATCTTACTTAATTTTCCTGACCCTGATTTTTTTTCCTCTGGTGCAAAATATAAAACAAACAAAACAGTAACAATAACAAAACATCCTACCTTAGGTGTTCTGATACCTATGAAGATAAAGCAAGTCGGAAGCAGTCATTAAAGGTAACTATTATTAATCACTGATCACGTACTAAATATGAGATATTTTCCTCACATTATCCCATTTAATCCTCAGAGCATCTCTGTGAGATAACATTCTCCATTTATAAAGTTAAGCAAGAAAAATTTGTAAAGATTGTACTAACCCAAGATAACTCAATCAGTAAATTTCAAATTAGAGGTTAAAACCCAGAGTTACATCCCATGAAGGAAAAGAACCAAGAAGGAAGATGGATTCCAAACACTTCATTTAGTGAGACTTTAATCTTGTAAAGCCATTTTCTATTCAAAGTGTCCATAATTTTCTTTTTTTTTTTTTAAGGTTTTATTTATTTATTTGACAGAGAGAGACACAGCGAGAGAGGGAACACAAGCAGGGGGAGTGGGAGAGGGAGAAGCAGGCTTCCCGCCGAGCAGGGAGCCCAATGCGGGGCTTGATCCCAGGACCCTGGGATCATGACCTGAGCCGAAGGCAGACGCTTAACGACTGAGCCACCCAGGCGCCCCAAAGTGTCCATAATTTTCAAACGTAAAAATATTAGTGAGATGACATAAAACCTTCCACCTATTTTTTTAGGGTTACATTCATTGACATCTGAGGGAAAGTTTCCCTGCCAGCCACCATTTTCTTATGTAACTTTCTTTCCCATTGGTATTGCCAGAACCAAGAGGGGTCCACCCACAAACTTGGCTTGGTGCTTTCACTTTTAATTAGCACAACAGTCTACATCTACTTCCTCTTCACTTTGAACATCTTATTAATTAGATGATTGCCACAATTTTCCCCAGCAACACTAGTGCATCCGAGACTTTTTGCAATCATAATAATGTTTTGCTCATTATTTCTCTTGAATTTCCTAGCAAAGATTCAATATTTTTTTTAAAGACTTTGACAGAACTTCATAGTTTTGCATGTCTCCTGTGTTCAAATATCAATCACTCTCACTTCTTAGCCTGTTGGCTCTATCAGTGGCAGTTGTTTCAGAAATGTTATTTAAGCAGTTAACATTTTTTTCCTTAGGAGATTGTGTGCTTTTTCTCTTGGGTTCTTTGGGGGCTTATTATATACAAACATGAATATTCCCTTAGCCTGAATTTATTAGTTCCAAAATTTTTCCTTCCTGAGGTTATATTTTTCCATTATCTTTTATGTATTAATATATGTACATATATGTATTACTTGTCCACATTCTTTAGCAATCCTGTTTGAACAAAACTTCATCAATAATCAGCATGACTGCTTCATATTGGTAAATTAGTAGTAGCTGTAGTATTCAGCTTATTTGAGTAATTTTTCTTTCCAATCTTTTTAAAAAGTTTCAGCCTCAGGGGTGCCTAGGTATCTCAGTTGGTTAAGCGTCCAACTCTTGATCTCAGCTCAGGTCTTGATCTCAGGGTTGTGAGTTTGGGGCCCTCATTGGGCTCCACGTGGGTGTGGAGTCTGCTTAAAAAGAAAGTTTCAGCCACAGACATAGGTGCCAATATTCATTCTAATGTAATTTGGTGGATATACTCAGCTTCCTTTTTTTTTTTCTTCACTATGACCTATATAAGATACATATTACCTGAATGTATATATAGCACTACTTTATCAAAGATGGTGCATATTTCATCTTCACTGACTTACTCAAGAATCATATTGTTTCTTACCATAATCATAATTGTCACAGTGTGGTGGTTAATAGAATAAATTGGATATTATTAACTCAAAGGAGTATAAGCTGTTTTACTAAGAAAGTTTGGAGGCTCCTATGCTTAAGACATGACATGTAATGCTTACATCTGGTTGTCTAATTATTATTACCTTTCATTATGTCAAGTAGCATGATTTCTCCTTGTTACTATGAGGTCCATGAGATCAGACTCAGCATTTGGAAGCATTAAAACAATTTGCATTGTGATGTGTCAGTTGGAAAAATACTATTGTTTATAAATCCTTGTATTTCTAAATTCATAAAAGTATAAAAATTAGATAGAAGTCCATTTTTTAGCAGCATCCAATTTTTTTTCTGGTTATTTATGATATATGCTCCTAAATGAGCATCTGGGTTTATTTAGACTACTCTCTTGGCAGACCAATGCAGTGACTCCTAACCTCTAGGGTTGTTGTTCACCATTAGGTCCAGATAACTTCTGTACCTATTATATGCGAGTCCTCTTCTTGGCAAAGGAAGGAACACCAGTTATATTCTTTCACTCTGCATCATTGGGGTATACTCAGGAAGAGGTCATTATCTGTCCAGAGGAGAAGAACAATTAAGTCTTATCTTGAAGAAGAGAGGTGGTTAACACAGTCTTTCCATGTTAGTAGCTTTCACCACAAACCCAGTTACCAAGTAATCAAGGTTGAACCTACTTAGAATCCCACATAATGATGATGAAGTCAACAGTTTGGGGAATAGCTGGAGCAGCCCATGAAGTAGGCAAAGTGGGAGACAAAGGCTTGTCATACCATCACGGGCAAGTTTCCAGCCCTCTGAGTTCTATTTTCTGTTGTTGCACAAGGAAGCTCTGTTTAAACTTGTACAGGAATTAAATATCCAGGGGGTGGATTGTAACTTAAGTTTTTTCAGGTCAACGGCCAGGAACCTCCACACCTGTGAATGGAAAGCTTCCATACTCTTGACATGGGTTGGGAAGCTGCCAGTAGCTTCTTCCTGCTGCATGGCCTGTGCATGGTGTGGGCAGCACCCCCTAGTTGGTGGGCATGGGGGCTGTTCTGGCCATGGGCCTGCTCTGGGCTTCTGCCCTCAGTTTCTACATGGGTCAGCTGGAGCTGGATGTGAAATTGGTGCCCTAGGAAGATGGGACAGGCTCTGCTGAAAGCCCTGATGAAGCGGGCCAGCCACCACCAGCATGACCAGCTAGGCCATGAGGAATGGCTGGGTGCTGGACAGCCCACCGCCCAAGGACTGGGACATTAAAATGTGACCATTCCCTCACTCTAGAAAGAAAGAAGAAAGAACAGAAAGGAGGGCAGGCACTTCCATACTCTTAATTTGTAAATTTCTTCTAATAATCAAATTTAATATCACCTAATACATGACACAGTGTATTACTAGGTGGCTATTTGGTTGTGAAAAAATATCTCATGGTTTATCCAGGGGTGATATTAAACAGCTGGTATGGCATGAGCAGAGATAAATAGGAAAAGAACCAGCCACATGGAGAATGCCAGCTGAACACCAGCATTGGGAGAGACTCTCTGGCTTTGTAGTATACCAACTAATCTGGGATAATGTAGCAGTAAGGGTAGGGTGGAATATCTAAAGTTTTACAGAACTTTTAACAACTTGACCAGTATTTCTGTTACTATTTGATAAGCATATCCCAAAATAAGGTGGAAATTCCTACAGAAGTTATGCAAGATGTAACTTCAGTCTTTGTACAAGGGAAAACTTTCACTTATTATGGAAATATATTTACAATTAACTTCTGAATAAAGGTAAAATGAAATAATATTTTTAACAGAAAACAGTTTTTATTTTTAGTGTTTTTCTTCTTTGAGCATCATTATGGACTCATGATTTTTGTTGACATTATTGTAACTAAATCGTTTTCAAACTTAACTTGTTTTGATTAGCTATATTTTTTATTGTTTTGACTCAAATGGTCAAATTTGGCACATAGAAGCCCTTTTATGCTGGCCCATTTGCTCTTTTATTAATCACCTCAGAACTTTGAAAAATGCATCACTGTTTTCAGGCAACAAGTTATTTTGGCTCATCTTTCATTTCTTCCACCCATAACATAAACTGTGTTTTCTTTAGGATTCTGATGGTCTCCTGTCTCACATTTAGGTCTTTCAACCATTTAAAGTTTTTTTGTGTGTGTGCTGTAAGGACACTGATTTCTTCAGTGGAGAACATTATTAGATTACAAACTATGGGCCCTGGGATATATACTGGATTATTTCATCTTAATACTGACATTAAATCAGTTCAGTTACAGAGATAGGGGAAGAAACATATATACATAAAATCATGAGTTCATATTGGCAATTTTATTTTGTTATAAATATATAAAGATTTTGTGTGTGTGTGATGAACACTGGGTGTTGCATGTAAGTGATAAATCACTAAATTCTACACCTGAAAAAATAAAATACAAATACTTTATTTTTTTAAAAAAGGAATTAAATATCCATTTGTTGAAGAGACTGTCTTTTTTCCATTGGACATTCTTCCCTGCTTTGTCAAAAATTAGTTGACCATAGAGTTGAGGGTCCATTTCTGGGCTCTCTATTCTGTACCATGGATCTATATGTCTGTTTTTGTGCCAGTACCATGCTGTCTTCATGATGACAGCTTTGTAATAGAGCTGGAAGTCCAGAATTGTGATGCTGCCAGCTTTGCTTTTCTTTTTCAACATCCCTCTGGCTATTTGGGGTCTTTTCTGGTTCCATACCAATTTTAGGATGATTTGTTCCATTTCTTTGAAAACAGTGGATGATATTTTGATGGGGATTGCATTGAATGTGTAGATTGCTCTAGGTAGCATTGACATCTTCACAATATTTGTTTTTCCAACCCATGAGCATGGAATGTTTTTCTATTTCTTTGTGTCTTCCTCAATTTCTTTCATGAGTATTTTATAGTTTTCTGAGTAGATTCTTTGCCTCTTTGGTTAGATTTATTCTAGGCATCTTATGGTTTTGGGTGCAATTGTAAATAGGATCAACTCCTTAATATCTCTTTCTTCTTTCTTGTTGTTGGTGTATAGGAATGCCACTGATTTCTATGCATTGATTTTATATCCTGCCACTTTACTGAATTCCTGTATGAGTTCTAGCAATTTTGGGGTGGAATCTTTTGGGTTTTCCACATAAAGTATCATATCATCTGCAAAGAGTGAGAGTTTGACTTCTTTGCCGATTCAAATGCCTTTCATTTCTTTTTGTTGTCTGATTGCTGTGGCTAAGACTTCTAGTACTATGTTGAATAGCAGGGGTGATAGTGGACATCCCTTCCATGTTCCTGACCTTAGTGGGAAAACCCTCAGTTTTTCCCCATTGAGAATGATATTTGCTATGGGTTTTTCATAGATGGCTTTTATGATATTGAAGTATGTACCCTCTATCCCTATACTCTGAAGAGTTTTGATCAAGAAAGGATGCTCTACTTTGTCAAATGCTTTTTCTGCATCTATTGACAGGATCATATGGTTCTTGTTCTTTCTATGATTAATGTATTTTAACACATTGATTGATTTGGGGATGTTGAACCAAGCTCTCAGCCCAGGGATAAATCCCACTTGGTCGTGGTGAATAATCCTTTTAATGTACTGTTGGATCCTATTGGCTAGTATTTTGGTGAGAATTTTTGCATCCATGTTTACCAAGATATTGGTCTGTAATTCTCCTTTTTGATGGGGTCTTTGTCTGGTTTTGGATCAAGGTAATGGTGGCCTCGTAAAACGAGTTTGGAAGTTTTCCTTCCATTTCTATTTTTTGGAACAGTTTCAGAAGAATAGGTATTCATTCTTCTTGAAATGTTTGGTAGAATTCCCCTGGGAAGACATCTGGCCCTGGGCTTTTGTTTGTTGGGAGACTTTTGATGACTGCTTCAATTTCCTTAGTGGTTACAGGTCTGTTGAGGTTGTCTATTTCTTCCTGGTTCAGTTTTGGTAGTTGATACATCTCTAGGAATGCATCCATTTCTTCCAGGTTATCTGATTTGCTGGCATAGAGTTGCTCATAATATGTTCTTATCATTGTTTGTATTTCCTTGGTGTTAGTTGTGATCTCTCCTCTTTCATTCATGATTTTGTTGATTTGAGTCATTTCTCTTTTCTTTTTGATAAGTCTGGCCAGGGGTTTATCAATCTTGTTAATTCTTTCAAAGAACCAGCTCCTAGTTTCATTGATCTGTTCTACTGTTCTTTTAGTTTCTATTTCATTGATTTCTGCTCTGATCTTCATTATTTCTCTTCTCCTGCTGGGTTTAGGTTTTATTTGCTGTTCTTTCTCCAGCTCCTTTAGGTGTAGGGTTAGGTTGTCTATATGAGACCTTTCTTATTACTTGAGAAAGGCTTGTATTGCTATATACTTTCCTCTTAGGACTGCCTTTGCTGCATCCCAAAGATTTTGAACAGTTGTGTTTTCATTTTCATTGGTTTCCATGAATTCTTTTTAACTCTTCTTTAATTTCCTGGTTGACCCATTCAGTCTTTAGTAGCATGTGCTTTAGCCTCCATGTATTTGAGTTCTTTCTGACTTTCGTCTTGTGATTGAGTTCTAGTTTCAAAGCATTTTGTGTCTGAATTTATTTTTAAAAGAGCATATCAAATGGTTACTTAGAAGTTTTTTAAATCTTGTCCTGATACAAAAAAATTTCAGTTTATCCTTCAGATTTCTCACATATCACGCATTTTCTTTCATATATATTTTTATTGGTTTTAATGTATCATTTATATATTCATATTATTATGCTATAATTTTGTTTAAAATATAAAATTATTTAAATATTAAAGTGTTTAAACTAGCTGATATGGAAAAGAGTATGACAATTCCTCAAAAAATTAAAAATAGAACTACTATATCACGTTGCAATCCACTTTTGGGTATATATCCAAAAGAATTGAAAGCAGGATCTTGAAGACATATTTGTACACCCATGTTTATTGCAGTATTATTCAAAATAGCCAAGAGGTAAAATCAACCCTAATGTCCATTCACTGATAAATGGATAAAGAAAATGTGGTATATACATACAATAGAATATTATTCTGTCTTTGAAAAGAAGGAAATCTTGTCACATGCTACAACATGGATGAACCTTGGGAACATTACACTAAGTGAAGTAACCCAGACACAAATACTCTATACTATATTATCTCACTTATATGAGGTGTCTACAGTAGTCAAACATATAGAAACAGAGAGTAGAACAGTGTCATCAGGAGTCTGGGAAAGGGAGAAACAGGGAGTTGTTGTGCAATGAATATAGTTTCAGTTTTGCAAGATGAAAAAGTTCTAGATATCTGCTGCAGAACAGATCTAGTTAACACTACCGAATTTAATAAAATTTGATAAATTTAATTAAAAATTTAATTAAGGGGTCGCTTAAATGGCTCAGTTGGTTAAGTGTCTGCCTTCAGCTCAGATCATGATCTCAGGGTCCTGGGATTGGCCTGCCTGAATAGTTGTAAGCCTCCCAACTCAGCAAGGAATCTGCTTCTCCCCCTCCCACTGCCCCTCCTTCCTCTCATGTTCTCTCTCTCTCTCTCAAATAAATCAATAAGATCTTTTTTAAAAATAAAACAAAAAATAAAAATTAAATTAAAAGAAAAAAAGAAGAGCTTTGAGCATGAGGGGCAGGGGAAATGTTTAAATAATCCAGCCGTATTTAAAGATATTATTAAATCAATGTCCAGAACACATTAGTTGTTTGCCATTTCATTTTAGGATTTAGAAAAAGCCAATGTGATGACATTTAGACAAAAAACAAAGAGAATTTATATCACTTGATATGCTTTAGCTGCAAAAATAGAATAATGAATTGAACATGGCTTAAAATATAAGACACTTGTTGCTCACTTAACAAGAAGTTCTAAAGTGGTCAGTCCCACAATTGATGCAAAGAATCAAGGACATCACCAAAGACCCAAGCTCTTCTCACCCTTCTGCTCTGCGGTCCTCAGACTGTCTATGATCTCTCCCTTTATGGGAGATGGTTGGTCCAGCTCTGAACATCACATCCTCACAGAGGCCAAGTGAGTGCATGTCAAAAAGTGCTTATTCTTAAGGAAAAAATTTTCCCAGAAGTCCCAGACACACCTCCCCTTTGTCTCATTGACAAGATCTGAGTCACATGCCTACTCCTAGATGCATTATTGGCAGACAGACAGGATTGCCATGAATGGCTTATGTTTCTGCATACCTAAATTTATTCTTTGGGGAAAGAAAAGAGATTTGTCCACTAAGAAACAGCATTCAACCCAGGTAATTCTCAACATCTTCTAATTCCCACAGAACTTCAGCCATTTTCGGTTTTTAAGAACTTATAAAAAAAAAAAAAACCTTCTGAGAAGGGCAGCCAAACTCTTTTCAAAGTTACCATGAGGATTTCAAAATGCCTTATTTCAAAAACACCTAAAAAATTTCTTTTAATCTGAGCAACTTTCAATTCCTTCAGATCAGAAAACTAAGTCTTTAATCAGGCATATCAGAACCACTTGTTTTGTACTAAGGGAAGAAGAGAATGTGTGCATTTCCCATCTGACCATTTTCCTGACAGATCAATGCATTCTCAAACACAGATGCTGACACTTCTTTAATTTTTTCAACCATGATATAGAGTGCTTACTTAATTCTGTCAATGAATCTCTTTGACCACCACACTTAAGAATGGGGAATCTGGGGGCACCTGGGTGGCTCAGTCTGTTAAGCATCTGCTTTCTGCTCAGGTTATGATCTCAGGTTGTGATCCCAGGGTCCTGGGATCAAGCCCTGCATCGGGCTCCCTGCTCAGTGGGGAGTCTGCCTCTCCCTCTGCCTCTCCCCTTGTGTGTGGTCTCTCTCTCTCTGTCAAATAAATAAAATCTTTTTTAAAAATATGGAAGCTGTATATTTTAGAATTCACTGACAGTCTCTCTTTCTTTTACTTAAAAAATTTTCATTCACATATAACACACACACACACACACAACTGCATAAATCATAACTGTATAGCTTAATGAATTGTCACAAAGTGAACAAACGTAAGTAACCATTTAAAGAAATAGACAAGTATAAAACTCTAAGAACCTTCTAGTCACTACCCTGTACCTCAAGAATAGCGTTATGTTTTCTAATATAATACGTTCAATTTGCCTGTGGGGTTTTTGAACTATTTATAAACTAATTCATACAGTATATACCCCTTTGCATCTATCCTTTCACTCAACATTGTGTTTGTGAGATCCATCCCTGTAGCTGCACATAGATGTAGCTTGTTTATCTCATTACTGGTTAGAATTCCTCTAAATAAATGTGCAACAATTTATCTATTATAATGTAGATGGACATTTTCAATATTTCCAACTTAGCATTATATGACTAAGACTGCTATGAACATTCCCTTATTATGTCTTTTGGCATTTTTATGCCTTTCATATATACCTTCAAGTAGAATTGTTGGGCCAAAAGTATGCTTTTGAATACTACCAAGTTTTTTCCCAAAGTCGGTGTAGCAATTTATACTCTAATCAGCCATGTAAAATAATTCCATTTGTCCCAAATCCTTGCAAATACTGATATATCCTATCTTCCTCATTTTAGCCATTCTGATAGGTGGGCATTGTGGTTCTCCTTTAATACATGCATTTTCTTTATCTTTCTTAGAAATACACTATTTCAGTCTGGGGTAGCTAGTAATTTTTCCCCAGACTTGAGTTAGCTAGGCAAACACAATTTAGAGAAAAACATGTCTTCCTTAAGATTGTAATTCTGGAGTTGAGGCATTTGTCTATTGTCTCCAAGTTACAAAGCAACATTAATTAGGGAACAAAACAAGTCATCATATTGTATTTGGGTTTCAGGAAAAAAAAGTCAGGAATCACTTTTTTGTTAAGTGTAATACCATAGTAGGAAAAAAAAGCGGGGATTATTCTCTTAACCCCATGGTCACAAATTTAATTTTTGTAGACTTTTTTTTTAACAAATCTATACCTTTATTTATTTACTTTTCAGTAAGTTTAAATCATTGAGGGGTACAGCATCACATGGATTCTGTGGCTTTAGCAGGAAGGTTGCTTCAGAATTTGGCATGAACCATGTCACTGTTTCCATGAGCACAAATTACTCTCCCCCAGATTACTCTGGTTTTGCTCAGTTTGCTACCAGGAGTTACTGTGTTGTTCTTTGCTGTGTACGCATAAGCATATCTCTTGCCTAGATAGAATTCAATTTCATCTCGACCATAAACACCTTCAATTTTAAGAGGAGTTGAGTGCTCCCTCCAGTTGCAGAGACCCCACTTATAGTCAGCAAAAATGGCCTTGGACCACAGACTTCGTTGTTTTAGGAGTCCTGTTCCCAGTCGGCTCCAAGATGGCAGAAAGAGCTAGTTTTTATATACTTTGAATACAACATACTTAAAAAAATTTAGTCGAGGTATTGTTGAATCATTATGAGTTAATAATAATCCACCCTGATTAATTTTCTTGATTAAAACATTGTTCAAATGACATATAATTTAACAAAGTATCCACTTTGTGTAATTTATCACAAACATTTGGAGTTTTTTGAGTTTTGTTTTGTTTTGTTTTTAGATTTTATTTATTTGAGAGAGAGAGAATGAGCACGAGCAAGGGGGAGGGACTGAAGAAGAAGAGACTCCTTGCTGAGCAGGGAGCCTGATGTGGGGCTCAATCCCAGGACCATGACCCAAGCTGAAGGCAGACACTTAACCAACTGAGCCACCCAGGCACCCCTATCACAACCATTGATAAAACAGATCATATTAAGGTTTTACATGTGACATCAAAATAAAGGCTGACTGGCTGACTGGTTTGTGTTTTTAGCACAAGGACAATTCTTACCTTCTGGTTGGGTGTCAGAAGCCTGAAACTTACCTTTTGAAACTTATCTTTTTATATCTATTTTTGAAACTTATCTTTAGTCTTCATAATATAATTAGCAAGCACTTCACTAACCAGTAGTTGATCTCCACTCTTAAAAACTTTTTTTTATAAGGTTTTTATTTTTAAAGGAGGTCTGCTACATTTATCTTCCACCAATACAAAGTTTTGTTACCTCAGCTGCTGCTTCAGGCTGTCTTCTCTTGCTTTTAAATTTTAGAGACTAGAGCTCCTCTTTCCCCATTTCCATAAATATATGGCTCATCCTTTTAGAAATTCGTCTTGTTATTCCTTAGTTTTCCAAAGCCTGCTAGCTCCCAGGATCAATTCTTGAAGTATCTAAGTGGCATCCTTGTGCACTGGAAATTGAAGTTAGGTATACTTTCACTGGCTTTAAATATATATTGGTGGTATCTGGAATAAATTTCTCCTCTTCAATGTTTTATGTAGTTGAAATATGTACCATACCCAAGCCTGTCTTTTTACAAGTGAGCCAATTTAAAGATATATATTACATTCTACTCTGAAGATGAGCTTCAAAATTTAAATCTTTGCTTGTCTAAAAATCTCATGTTTCTCTTAAAAAACAAACAGCAAGTTACCTGATAAAATTTAGGATACTTCCCAAAGAATTGTATCCTTTTTAGGATTTCAAATTATACAAATATTAAAGTACTTCAGGCTTTGTAGTCTGGGCACTATCCCCAGAGTCAAAACTAACAGTAATGTGCAAGTTTTCATTCTTGGTTAAGCAATCTATTTTGCTTCTATTGTTGCTAATTCCAGATGTTCTTACACATGTTGGTATATATTTGTAGAGAATTAGGCAAGACTCAGAAATAATTCTTGCATACATACATATACCTAAATGCAATTATTATCTTTTCATGAACAGAGATGATAGATTTTGATATATATACAAATGATTTGTCTTGAGACAAAACCCTTGCAGATTGTCTTCCTTTGTGGATCTCAGTATAAATAAACTTTTTAGAAAGTAAAACAATCCAGGTCTAAGGCAGTGAACTGAAGCAAAACAGATTGTATTTCATCTCCAGTTTTGAGTACTGATTTATGACTTAGTGACTCAGGTATATACACATGCTGTGGCTTGATACCTGCTTTCTCTATGTGTATTTCTCAGCAAAGCCTTTCTCCAGATTGAGATTTTGCATCTATCTCCATGCATCTATCTCCACTTGTTCTTCTGCCACCTATACAGAATGCTGTGCCAGAACTATTTTCTGTGACTCTGCTTTAATTACATCTTCTAAAACCTTTCTCATTCTACCCTCACATTATTTTATAAGCTTAAAGGAAACAGGGCTATGTTCCTTACCCCCACCTGGAAAACTGAGCAGCTTCATCGGTTCCTAGAGATGGGACACTGTACTGTGTAAGAATGTATTAAAATAGTTATTAAATTCCACATATGATACATAAGGACAGTGCCGAAAACTTCCCTGATAAACTGAAACTGTTGCCTGTGCTTTCTTCACACTTTGTTATTCTTTGCTATTGTTTAATATCTTAAAGAAACAGCAGCAGGGTAGAGAGGAAAGAGCAGTGACAGCTACCACTTTGTGAGTTGGGAGACCAGAGTTCTGGTCCTGACTCCACCATGTACCCACTCCCTATGTGACTTTGAGTGAAGATCTGCCCTTAATGGTTCCAAAGATACCTAATGTTAATTTCACAGGTTTGTGAAAGTGGGGACTACTCTAAGACTAACAACCATCCATCCATAAACCCAATCAAAATTTTCTTTTTCCTCACCCCAATAGCTTCATTTTCCTCACCTTCTCTCTTTTTTCAATGTTCTGCAGTTTCATAATTAATATATCAAAATATGGATTTCTTTCATTTTTTAACTTGCTTGGGATTCTTAGATCTGAAAATTGGAGTCTTTGAATGATTTTGGAAGTTCTCGGTCTTTATACCTTCAAATATTTTCCCTTCCGTATTTTATCATTCCCTTCCAAAATTCCAAATAGATACACATTATCTGTCCTCCAAGTTTCTCACCCCCTTTTCCATATTTTCCATCTCTATGTATCTTTGAATTGTATTCCAAAGAATATCTTCAGATATATTTTCTCTTTCACTGACTCTATCTAGTTCACTATGTCTGATCTGCTATTTAATCTGCTGTTTAATGAAGTTTTAATTTCAATATTACATTTTTTATTTCTAGAGATTCTATTTGGATCTTCTCCCAATTGAATTTTTCCTTGTTCCTGTTTTCAATATTTTTAGAACTCTATCTAAAGATATTAAAATCAGGTGTTTTATATGTCATTCTTGATTGTTCTAATACATACACCAACTTTGCAGGTTGGTTTCTGCTGTCTGTTCCTTCTGTGCTTCTCACCAGTATTCCTGTTTGTTTTATAAACTTTGACAGCAAACTACTCATTTGCCCTGGAAATTTTTGTGTGTAAATGAATACTCTGGCTTGGGCTGCAGCTAAGTTCAAGATAAGACTTGTGTTTGCCTTTCCCATTTTTCTTGAGGAATTACCAACCTAAAACCATTTTATATTTAATTCTCTATTTCAGACTTTTGGAAACACACAGGTAGTGTGATTTCAGACTGCAAACCCATATGAGGTCTGACTTTTCATGAGGAGAGAAATCCTCAGAAGAATGGTTTTCTTTCTATCCAGTGCCAGAGTTGAGTTCAAACAAACTTCCTAGTGGTGCCCTTCTGCAAGTGAGGTTTATTTATCTCAATCACCCTTACACTGCAAGTGCAGCCCTTTGGGTGTTCAGGTTTAAGCCATGCATTATTAGAATCCCCATGTTAGGCATATCCTGGGCTTTATCTCCTGGGCCCTGTATTTCATGTAGTTGTCTACCCTGTCTCTAGCATTTAGCAGACAACTTTAGGAAAAAGCCAAGATTTCTTGCCTCCCAGTATTTTGAACACTAACTTTCCCTGTAGTTCAACAATGAGTTTTGAAAAGATTTTTTAAAAGATTTCTTTCAAGGGGCGCCTGGGTGGCTCAGTTGGTTAAGCGACTGCCTTCGGCTCGGGTCATGATCCTGGAGTCCCTGGATCGAGTCCTGCATCGGGCTTCCTGCTCAGCAGGGAGTCTGCTTCGTCCTCTGACCCTATCCCCTCTCAGGTGTTCTCTCTCTCTCATTCTCTCTCTCTCAAATAAATAAATAAAATCTTTAAAAAAAATAAAAAATAAATAAAATAAAAGATTTCTTTCAAGATTTTAGTTCTTTTTGTCAGAAGGACTTGTCATGGTAACTAATCCACCATTATGCTGAAAACAAAGTCTCTGACTAATTAACTTTATAATGAGCAAATATTAAAATTTAAATTAAAACCATATTTGTATTAATAAATTAATAAATTACTGATTTTTAAAAATTTCTTGGGGTTCTTTGCAATATTTCTTTTTCAGACAAGGTTTCTACTCCTGACAAAGTTTTGAGAATTCCCTCTTCCAACCTTAAACTGCAATGATTTCTTATGATGCTGCTAAATCTACTCATCAACTAGATGACCAATGATGGCATATGAACTGGGCTTTAGTTTCACTCTCCCTTTACAGGGTTAAATAATCCAAATGGCAGGGATTTACGCCATATTCTCAAAACTTCAATTTGTTTTCTTACAGCAAAACTTTTTTGACCAAGTAAACTTTAAGCAGAAACCAAGTATGGACAAGGAGTTTCTGCTCTGGATGTGGGGGATAGGCAGGAAGACCTGAAACCCAAGAGGTTTAGATTCCTCCACCTCTTTCTAGAGCACCTCATGAATTCTGAAAATATTTGCTTCAGGTTTTAGCCATGGATCCCTGGGCAAGTTACTTGATCTTTCTGTGCCCCAGTTTTCTCATATAAAATAGGGAAAATAATAGTACCTCCCTGATGAAATTGTTGTGATGATTGAAGGAGTTAAATATATAAAGCACTTAGTACAATACTTGGCACTTAGTACAATACTTGGTAAATACTATATAAAGGTAAATTTTTAAAAACACAGAAGAACTTTTATTATTTAACTCTGCATAGTCCTACTAAATTTTTTATGCTCCACTGAATTTTTCCTTAATCCATAGTTTGTATATTACTTGTCCAGTTTTACTTAAAAAAAAAACTGTAAGTAAAAGAAAAAAATTATGTCAACTTTAAACTTCAGAATTAAACTAAAACCAAAGACCTGTTTGTTCCATGTTGTTTCTTTCCCATATATTGCTTTCCTCTAACACTTAAAAGTTTCCCAAATCCATATATATATATATATATACTACAAACTCTATAGACTTTCTTTTTCTTTGTCATTTTGCCCTAAGACAGAATGTAGCCAAGTCCATGGCTTACCTGGATTTCAGATCTGCCTTTGCCTAAGACATGACTCCAGGTTACTTAATTCCCCCCTTGTCAAACCTTGTCATCCTATCTGCTGTGAGGTAGTGAAAGAGAGGAGGGGGCACAGGGCTGAGGCAGAGCTTGTGCATTTTTCTGAGAATGACATCTTTTGTGGGGCAAGGCTGGTGCAGCTGCTGGTATTGAAGTAGCAGGCCCAGGGAAAGGGGAAGGAAGGGGCTGAAGTGGGAGCCTGTATAGGAGCACAAGAAAGAGTCAAAGGGATAGGAAGACCCTGGCTTTCATGCAACCTCTTCATTTTTGAGATGAGGAAACTAAGACCTAAAGAGCTGAAGAGCCCTGCAGGGAGGAAGCAAACGCTGAGTCTAAGCTTGGGAATGGAGGTCATTCTACCTCTGCTTCTTCAAAAATCATTAAAAATTTGGTTCAACACATAGCTAGGTCTCCAAAGTATGTGAGGCATGGGGAAGCACACTGGAGGGGAATAAAACAACACACTGAACTGAACAATTCGAAATGTTTGGTCACACTAAAACCATAGGGCCATAGGCCAAACAGAAAGTCAGCTTCTTTAAATGATTTAGAAAGAACATTGACCCAGGAACAAGAAGACCTGAGTTCTATTAGCTAAGTCATATAAAACTGTCATTTTGTAGTTATGCCATATTCCACAGTGCTCAATCCACAGTTTTAGCTTTACCACTCAGTTGGGGATTTGGACAGGGCCTCCACATCTGTTCAGTGGGTAATACCTGCCTTACCTAGTATGTAGGGATTTTGCAAGGACAGATCCAAAGTACACAATATTTACTGGGTGCCTGCTATCAATGATTGCTTGGGAAACAAAGATGACTAAGGTACAACCCTTGTTCCCAAGGAGCTAGTAGTCCAGCAGAGGAGAGAGGAAATTGAGTATACTTGGATGTGATAAGCAAGTAAGAAAAGAAGCAATAAATTCTGCTTGATTGTGGGTAGTTAGGGAAACAAAGGCATTGAAATTGGGCTCTAAGGGTTAAATATAAGTTTCCCAGACAAAGAAGAAAAGGCATCTCTAGCAAGAGGAAAAGCTTGAGCAAAAGCATGGAGGTGTGCAAGTGTGTGCTGAATTGAGTAACAGTAAGCAGTCCAGTGGGTACAAAATGAACAGTGGGGGGAGGTGGTGTTGTGTGACATTAGAAAGGTTGAAGGGTCAGGTAGTGCCAGTGAATAAAAATGACTGGGTAAGAATGAGTCCAGGAAAACTGTGGGAAAGCATAGACGTACTTTATAAATATTAAGTGAAGAACAAAAAAAAAGTTTTCCTAAAAACTCATAACATCCCTACCCTCCTCTCACAGGGGTTTGGCTTGAGTCACACATTGATTTGCCAAATTTCTTTGTAGTGCTTCCTCTCTCTGGGAGAAATGTTCTCCCTGGGTCCAGGTAAGGGGCATGTAGAAACTTTCAGAGTGTCAGAGACTCAGGGACAGGAAGTGATTCAGTTTGAGTAAGGACAATGCTATCTCATTGTTCCCCAAACTTCCACCTCCTTTTCTTCCACATCACTTTTTCTGATCTCCCCCAAGAAAGAAGTGAAACCAGTATACCCAAGGGAACAGAAGGTAATGTGATCACTCTCCCATCTCACCCTCTCTGTTCTGCTCCCCTATAAAATCTCCCAGAATGAAGTCATATAGTGTTGCCGAACTTAGTCATACTCCCCATTTCCTCTCCCTCCTACAGACCAGGACAAGTCTGGGGACACTCTCTCCTTCCAGTAATTTTCTAGGACCCAACAATGGGTTTGTATAATTGCACCATACCTTCATAGATTCTCTGCCCATGCAAGAGCATGTAAGCTTGACAAGGTGAGGAATGGACCCTCAAGTCCAGGATTTTAATTACACCTCATTCTAACAATGGTTCCCATGGAATAAGAGAAAGAACCAGATGGATTTGAGTTCAGATCCTAGCTTTGCTACTTACTAAGACATTTATTTAATCTCTATTTCCTTATCTCTAAAATGAAGGCAATCATACTCAAATACCATGGTCATGGTGACAGAGATAGTATCTATAAAGCATTTGGCCCACAGAAGATGGCCAAGACACTGTAACTGCCATCACCATTATCACCATCATCACCATCACCGTCATTATTAAGAGCTTGAACTAATGCAGACTCCTTGATGATTTCATTCCTTCCCTCTTACTGCCCTCTATCTGTTCCTCATATGGCAGCCAGAGCACTCTTTTAAAAACAAAACTCAAATCACATCCCATATTATTTAAAACCCTTCCTTGGCTTCCCACTGCATTTTGAATAAAATCTAAGCTCCTTCCTCTGGCTTCCACAGCCCAGCCCTACCCGGCTTCTGTCCCTTTCCATCACCAACCCGTTACATTATACTCTCCTGATTGCCCACTGTGTTCCAGCCACACTAGCCTGCTCAACTCCCTAAATACTACAAGTTCTGTCAGGGCCCTTGCCCTTAGGGTTTTCTCTGTCTAGAAGGCACCCTCTGTCCCCTCTCTTCCATAGATTCTTCACACCCTTGGTGTACAGCATAAATGCCATCTTCTGTGACTACACTACTTTAGTACTACTCTTTATCTTCTTTACCAGCCTAGTTCTTATTTATCATTGTTTCTAAATGAATTATTTGTGTGATTATTTGCTCCATATCTATCTCCCCAAAGAAAGTAAACTCCAGGAGGGCAGGAGAAAGTTTGCTTTGTTCACTACTATACCCCCCGCACCTAGCCCAGCACTAGAGAAGTATTAGTTATTACTGTTACCATTACTAGGCAGCACTCTGCTGTAGTACAGATAGGTGCAAATCCAGCATCATTTGGGACCTTTGGATCTTAGGAGGGCAGAATTTCCTTACAATGATTACTAGGTATCTTTCTTTTCAAAGCATTTAATTACTTTCTAGGGCATCAAATATTTTATATTCCAAGTTTTCCATAATTAACATGTATTTTAATAAAAATTTATTATTTCTGCCTGTTAACAGCAAGCCTCCTCACAGGAAATCAATCTAATTAAGTGAATTTATTTTAAAAGTAAAATTCACAATAAGGAAAAAAAGACCAACAGATTTAACATGATAAAGAGTATAGGTATTTTAAAAGAGGGAAATTGCTAATCAAAGGGCATTGCCTGACATATGAGAGGTGGTTAGTGATTCAACAGATGATTTTCCAGTTGATCAGATGTAGATAATAAGACAAAGTGAAATGAAAATTTTCATGCAGTGTCCCATGAACACTTTGATGCCCTAGAAAGTAATTAATGCTGTTGGAATACATTGTCCCTGACAAGTTATGGACACTTGATATTTGTTGAATATAAGTTTCTGGAAGCCTCCTTGGGGCAGAGAAAAACACACACATTGCAACTTTGGAAATGACTACACTTCATACATTTTTTGTTGTTGTTGCTCAGATGTGAATCCCCAACTAATGAATTTCTATGTAAGAAATTATTTCTTGATAGATTAAAATCTTCTTTCAAGTTGTTTGGGGTTGTTTTTTTTTTTTTTTTTGTAATTTAAATGTGTAACATTTCATCTGGAATGTTCTCTCCCTCCTTTTTTCTTAAAAAGCTTCTTCTATTTCCTTTTATCATCTAAAATGTGGCTTTCCCCTGGTGACACCACTATTCTCAAAATCCACCCCTTTTCCAAGTGTGCCCATTTCCCAAGGCCAACAGAGAAGTGGCACACTTCTCATTTTCTACATATGTTAATTTCTTTCCATTCAGGTTGACAGAGACCCTGATGTCCTTTTCTGGTTGATGTTGCCACTGCTGATGTCACCCTTGGTGACTCCAGTGTCTGTTTTCATGACTCTTTAATACTCTTGCACAGTTCACCCACAAAACCTCATCCTGACAACCATTATCATCAGAATGTTTCTACCTCCAAGATAGAGAACATTGGAATTCCTCGGTTTACAAACAACCTCATCTTTCTACTTCTCCTACTCCCATTTTTTTATCCTTTTTAAAATCATTTTTTAAAATTGTGGTAAGATTTATCATTTTAACCATTTTATGTATGTAGTGCAGTGGTATGGAGTACATTCATATTATTGAGTAACCATTACCACAACCTATGTCCAAACATTTTTCATCTTCTAAAACTGAAACTCAATATCCACGAACAGTAGTTCCCCATCCCTTATAAATTCTTTTTTACATTCTCCAAGGAACTACTTATCCTCAAAAACTAAAACTCATACTTATTTCTCTTAATTTCTATAACTCTTCTCACAACCTACTTTATGAAGATTCAGGCCATTTTTACAAGACTATCAAGTTCATGTCCCTTAAAACTTCACGTCTCACCCATTCTCTTGCTCTTCCTCCTCTTCTAAAGAAGTATGTGTCCTCCTTTTCAAAGCCAACCCCTCCACTAGTATTCTTTTCCCTCTCTCTGTCTCCTCTGGGACTTTATTATATCAGTTTTCTCCATTTCATTTCTCTCTTTTCATTCTCCTTTTCTCTCTACATTGAAACAAGCCCAAGACTACCATATACCAATAAAAAAAAATCAATAATAATAATAAAAACATGTATTAAGTTCCCGCTATGTGCCAGCTACTGTGCCAACGGTTTAAAATATACCTTCATAATTCTTGCCATGAGCCACTGAGTTCAAATTATTATAAAGAAAATTATTATGAGGAAACTGAGAGCTTAGAAATATCAAGTAACTTGCCCAAGATTGTCTAACTGGTAACCAGCATCTTCCCTTCTCCGTGGTACTGTCAAGATAGAATTTTCTCTTTGTTTCCCTTTCATTCAGTTCCTCCTCCACATTGTGCAATCCACTGCAGTTTCTTGGAGATTCCCATGCTTACTGGACTCTCTCCAAGTTCTCTAATCTCCAGCTGGGTCTACTAGTGCTCATCAACCAAATGTTCCTTTTTGAGATGGTTTTCTCTCTTAGACTTCATAATATATGAACTCTTCTTTTTTCTGGTTCTCTTTCTGGTCTTCTTTGCCAACTCCTTATCTTCTCCTACCCCTTAAATGTAAGATTCCCTATAGTTCCATTTAGACATAGCCTGCTCTTCCTGTTCTACACTCAGCTGAGACAATCTCATTTGTTCCTACATCATCAATTCTCATGCTGAAATCTACATGTAGCAAATCCAGATTGCTAACTCTGGCCTCCCCCACCCACCCACAACCTACTTCCAGCTCAGTGCTGAAAGTTCCATATTTGCTCCTCATTTATCTCAAACTCCATCTGCCCCACATCAGACCATTATCTGTACCTGAAAATGGACTCTTCACCTGAGTTTCCTACCCTGAACACCTGACTGCCCCCTCAGTTCCCTTCACCTTCTCACTTCCCCAGTCCAGAGCTAATACAAACACATCCAAAAAGAGCTGTGGAGGCTCTGTGATGGACACAACCCTGAACCAAGAGTCAAACTTGGGTTCTAATCCTGATTCAGCCACTAAGGAGCTAAGTGACTTAGCGGAGCTGGAACAGGGATCTCTGGGGCCCTTTCTCACGCCAATATTCAAGGACTTTCTGAAATGCTTGCAGCACTCACCACCTTCATCCCCTCCTTACTGGCCTCACTAACATTGCCCTAGTCCCTGCCCTCACTGCTTTTTCCTGGACTATTTTAATTAGTCTCCTGACTGGGCTTTGTTTCCTATCTTTCTCTTCTTTCATTCCTTCAGATGTTCTTTCACACAACCATAAAATTACATTCACAAAACACATTTTTTATAGTACTTCTCACTTGCTTAAAAAACTTTTAAAAGATTCCTGTTGGTTACAGGATAAAATTCCAACTCCTTGTTGCTGCATTCACAGCCCTTTGCACGCTAGTTCCAACATAACATATGAAACTTCACTTTGTCTAAATTGGATTACATGTGTGGTTGAGATAAGCACTGGAGCGGAAAAAAATCCTATTCTTTATATACTAAATGTAATAGTGGATCAAAGATTTAGGTTTTAAGTAGTATACAATTTTAGAAAATGGTGTGATAAATTTATTTATAATTTTAGAGGAGGGGAGGTGTTTTGAAGCAGGACACAAAATCCAGAAATTCTAAAACAATAATTAAGTTTGACCACATGAGATTTGAAAATTTATGTATGGCCAAAAAAAAATGCCATTAATAGTCTAAAGATAAATGGTACTGGGGAAAATTTTTCAACACATGTCACAGATAACACATGTTTCATTTCTTACTTTACAAAGAATTCATATAAATCAATAATTTATAGAAATTGACAACAAGTGCATTGTTTAAAAGATGCTTAATTTCACTAAATAAATAAAATTCAAAACCATGAGATATTTTCCACTCTTTAGAAAGGCAATTTTTAAAAAATTTTTATTTATTTAAAGTTCAGTTAGTTAACATACAGTATAATATTAGTTTCAGGTGTACAATACAGTGGTTCAACACTTCCATACATCACTCTGTTCTTATCATGACAAATGGCATCCTTAATCCCCATCATCTATTTCACCCATCCCCCCACCCACCTCCCCTCTGGTAGGTAACCATAGTTTGTTCTCTAGAGTTAAGAGTATGTTTCTTGGTTTGCCTCTCTCTTTTTTTTGCCTTTGCTCATTTGTTTTGTTTCTTAAATTCCACTAGAAAGGCAAACATTTTAAAGGTGATGACACCCATTGCTGCTAAGGCAATGGTGAAAAGAGCATTCACCTGGATCATTGAAAAAACTATAAACCAATACAAACTTCTAGAAATTCAATGGGGTAATATCTTATCAACATGTAAGATGCACAAACCCCTTGATTCAGCAATCTTGCTACTAGGAATTTGTGCTACCAATGAACATACAAAAGTTAACCAAGAATTACAACACACACACACACACACACTCACATGTCAATTGCAACACTGGTGATATTAGAAAAGAAGAAAAGAAAGAAAAAAACAGAAACAGCCAAAGGGTTAATCAATAAAAGATTTGTTATGGTATACTTACATGATTGAAAGCTATTTATAATGCTTCCTGTAAAAGAATATTTCTGACATTAACTGGAAAATCAAAAAAGCAGCTTACAAAATAATACTTGCAGTAGATTCTATTTTTTATGAAAAAATATATATGCATAGTATTTCTGTATTGGAAAAAGAATGTCAGGAAATATAGCTTATATATGCTTTCCTACCATTTATCCATTTTCTGAGTGCACATACATCATTTTTAGAATCAGAAAAAAATTACCTAAAGTTTTCAACTTCCCAATAGAAAAGAGAAAGACAATGAAAGTCTGTGCCCTTGTACACTCTACATTGAGCAATAAACAATACCTAGAGTCCATGTCATAGAGGTTTCATAAAAATTAATGATTAACTGAGTATAACTCATTGAAAGTGCTGCAGTTAAAATAATCTGAAAGCTCTGTTTAGGATTTGGCTGTGGGATAGTATATACTCCCACTCATTCTAACCCATTCAGCTAGTGCTATTTGCATTGCCTCATTCATCAAACACTGCCACCCACTGTTGCTTAATCCAAGTGCATATATATAAGTAGAGTTGGACTATAGCATCAACCACTACCAAATGCTGACGACAAGAAACTTCATTATTTGAGACCAGCCCTTCACGTTTATAAGGTAAGGTATCATAACCAGTGTGCAAGAATATTTGCCTATATTATTGGGAAAAGCAGCATGAAAGAACCAGTGATTTTTATATTGCTATATATTCTGAAATATTTCTGACTTAAAAATATGAGAATAAAGAGTAAATTTTAGTCCTGAAAAGAGTGATTGTGTTTTTTAAAGCAAAAGATTTGTAGACTGTTTAAAGAAAATGCTTTGTTTTTTAGAATAGGATTTTAAAATATTTCCTGACTATGCTTTTTTTTCTGTTTTTTTTCTTTTTTTTCCTGACTATGCTTATCATTTGATTCTTAAAAAGCAGCTGACTTTCTCTGTGTCAATCACTCCATTGTAAATGTGGTATTTCAGTTTCTTATCTATGTTGTTTAAATCAGAAAGCTAATTTTGGTTTAGAGCAGAGTTCCTCCAAGTGTGTTATCTCAGATTAGTCCATGATAATAGATAGTCCTTGTTAATAGGGGATTAACAGAGGTAGTGGGGGAAGTTACAAGATCAAATAATTACCAAAAATAATTAAAAAGTACCCATGAATCTTCAATGAAGGACTGTCAACATCTTTATTATGCTAATGTGGTTCTGACTTCACAAGAGGTGGACTATAGATAGGAATATTTCCCAGATTTATTTGAAAAATGCAACAGTTTGTTGTGGGGCGGTGGCGGGGGGGTAAATGTCCATCCAGGAGAACATTTTTTCTGGGACATAAGGATCTTTGGATAAAAAAGAAAACAAACAAACAAAAAACAATCCAGCATTACAATTTTCATATTATCAGTAAAGTGTTACCTGCATACCTACTGTGTGCAGGGTATTATTTGAACAATTTCCTGAAAATTTAAAATTTAACTACAGTAAGATTACCTAACTGCACATGTCATGATTACATATTAACCACCATATTTAGAAATTTATTATTTCTAAAGAAGTTGGACAACTGGCCAAATTTCCAGTTCTGACTATTTTCTTCCTACAACCGAGGAAGGAGAGAGGAGACACGGTCCAGAAGCTCTGTCATAAAGATGGAAATCAGGAGACTAGATTCTGGTCCCAGTTTTGCTTTTGTGATCCTGGGCAAGGCACTTTCTTTCAGTCTTAGCTTACTCATCCATAGATTTAGAAGCTCAGGAAAATGATATCTAAGGTTCTCTGCTTCTAAGTGTTCTTCTACCATTGAAGATTTTTGCTCATGAAGCCAGTTGTAAATAGGATGGCTGTGTGTAAGATTCTAGTTCTATCTAAACAAGAAAATTTGGAATTTCAGTCTATTCAAGGTTGTTCAGAAACAAAAAAAAGTTGCATGAAGTTTATCTTTCACGGAGTCCTCTAATGTCGTAACTCAATGCTCATCCCTTACCCTGCTAAAAGGGCTGATTCATATAAAGTTTGTAAGAGATTTAAATAGTAACCACTCCTGGGATACACTGAATTTTTTTTTTAATCTAGGAAAAAGAGGGCAAGGCTTAATACAAGTAGAAGTAACTATTAGTAGAATTTCAAACAATGTAAGGGGAGAATTTAAGGCTGGAGAAGTCTTGTTCCCTCCACAAATCAAAGCACCACTACCTTACCTTGATGATGAAGCCAGGCTATGGTACCCTACTAAATGAATATGGGGCTTTCTGCAATTTATAAGAGAAAATGTATATTCTTTCAGTAAACTACTCTGACCCATCTTGACACTCAAGGCATAGCATCCATTGATGATCCTTGCTTGAATCAAGTATTACACTGGGGGCTACAAGATTGTTATTTTTCTAATTCTACCATTCCTTCTGTAATGAATAAATCTCTTGTTCATTCATTCTTGAGGAATGCTATGGACTGGTGGGGTTTTTTTGCATGAAATGTTTTATAGTGAATTACCATCATTATTCTTTCTGATGCTCAAATTGTGCCAAATTTGGCCAGTGAGAAACCCTTTAAGGGGGACTCCTATGTCCTTTTGACACAAACTCACAAGTTTTTGAATGACTGCTTTCTGGCATAACTGAATATTTCATATTCACTTCTATATTCTCAGCCCAGACCTAGAGAGTCCTGGTTCTTTTTAGAGGAAAAAGTATTTAGAACCTAAGATGTGGGCACACTGATACTGCTGACTCAGATTTAACATTACAGAGATTTTTCCCTTGGCTTCTTATATTTTATATTTGTATCTCTTTTCCACTGCAATAAAAATCCTATAATATCAATATATCTACTTATTCACTCTATCCTATAATATAGTAAAAACATTTTAGAATCCTAATATCAATAATACTACCAACAATAAACCCACTAAGTAAAGTTTAAGACTTCCTTGTAGTTCTTTTTGTCCTCTGACTATATTTCAATATGGATATATTTTCAGAAAACTATATTCAAATTTTACTGAAATAATTATTTTCTTTAGGTGACTATGTTATTAATGCTATTTTGAGTTAGCCACAGTTATTTCTGTTTATTTTCAAGTTGAAACAATTGAACTAATATTACATTTTAATCCACAGAAGCCTGAAAAATGAAGACTAAAATGAAGTATTCAACCACCAAAATCTCCCCAGCAAAGATGAACAGTTCAGCAAGCAAGGCTTTGGTAAAATCTCCCAAGCTGAGAAGTAAGGACTTAAGAAATTCTGATTGTTTTGCACACTATTTTTATCTGTTATCAAATTCTTATTATTCTGATGTTCATACATGTTATCTTGCCAAAAGCTACTAAGAGTATAAGAGCTGAAATTAAAAGGGATAGCTCATAAGTTTGTAATAGAGCAGTGTTTGGTTTTAAACAGACTATATATAGCCAACTTTTGCTTATTTGATACCTCCCAGGACAAGAATGGTTTGAGTAATTTAAACCTGCTAATAGTGATAAACATACATAGTCCTTCATATCAATCCCTTCTCCCTATCCACACCTCTTTCCAACTAATCCCAAAATCTTTTTCCTAGACTAACAAAATTTTAATCTGATCTTCTTTCATTCAATATTTATTGTATATATAATATACACCTTTGATGTATCAAGCTGTGGTCTTGACTTGCAACTTCTGATGAAGGAAAGAATAATAAGTGAAGATATTTGAATAATCCATGCCCCAAGTAAAATAGAATTGATCAAATGATGTTCAAGTCTGTCCAGTTGCAAACTCAAAAAATCTGGCATAAATTGAAAGGTAAATAAAGTCAGGCATAGCTCTAAGATGAAAGGGCTATATCTTTGATCCTGAAAATTATCCTAGGGGACACCTGGGTGGTTCATTCGGTGAAGTGTCTGACTCTTGGTTTCCACTCAGGTCATGATCTTAGGGTTGTGAGATTGAGCCCCACAACAGTCTCCATGCTCAGCGGGGAGTCTGCTTGAGATTCTCTCCCTCTGCCCCTTCCCCCACTGGAGAGCATGTATGTGCCCCTGTGCTCTCTTTCTCTCTCTTGTAAATAAATACATCTTTAAAAAAATTATCCTAGGAAAAAAATTATGCAAATTTATACTCACATTTTTTCCATACAAAAGAGGTAACACAGAAGAAAGTTAATAGAACCCTGGCCAGAGTGGAGAGAAAAAGAAGATGAGGAATGATGGTAGGGACAGGTGTACCTTTGTCCTTTGTTCTCCTCTTCGTTTCCCTGAACATCTTTAAGGCTAGAAGATAAAGCAGTGTTAAAGAATATAATTTTCTCTCTTCCCTGGGGCTGTGGCCCGCCCATGCTGGTTTTAGTAACCAGGGAAACATTAATTTGACTGTGGTTTCTGAATGGCCAGAAAATCACAGTTAAGTTAGTCCTTTTATTTGTGTCTGAGTCAAAATGCTCTGTGTAGAAACAGTGACTCCTTGGAACTGACTCTGTGTCTTCAAATTCCCTCCTAATAAATTCCCTCTGCCCCTGCCCACCCCAGCTTGTGCATACCCACTCTCTCTCTTAAAAAAAAAAAGACTGTGTATTCTTTGTACCCCAGGAGATGTGGCCCCTTCATAGTTACTGGAGTGAGGGAGCAGGCTGGAGTTTATGCCAGAATTGCTAGCATTGGTGCAAAAATTAAAATGTAACCCCTCCTTTAAGGGTGCAGTGGCCCTAACAGCTCATTTATACCATTTAAAGAAACAGTGATAAAGATAATCCCCAAACCATTTATATGGCTTTGGAATATAGCACATTTTTATTGTCTCTCAGCAGATCTTCTTTTCCAATGATATTGGCTCAGTTTAACACTAAGATTGTCATTATTTATACACTCTTGGCCAAAATTTCAACAGATACCTATAAAGTGTGTGGCAGGTATTTCTCAAAATTCAAGGTGCAAGCAAAGTCATTTTTCTAAATAAACTGTTCTGAGCCACCAACCAACAAAGCAAGAAAGCTTGTTTTAGTTCCTTCTCCTCCTTTGGGCTAGCAAGATCTGACACAGTCACAAAGCCACAAAACTCAATATCCACCCATTAGAGATATACATGTGAGGTTCCATATGAGTCACCACCAGAGTATTTCACCTCTAGCACGGACAAGATATAGGACTTAATGAGCTAGAGAAAAGCCCCTCCCCAAACTCATTCCCTTCCCAGTTTCCAGGAAGCTACTCCCAGAGTCAGGCCATTTTCCTCTGCTACTTCCTCTCCCCTACATCCATCAACCCTTTTCCTGCCCTGACAATCTAGTTTCCTTATGCATCTAGCCAGAAGTCACAATATGGGAGCCTTGGGGCAGATCCATGCAGCAGAAGCATTTTATTTGGCCTGAACCATATTATTGTGTTTTTTAATTGAGGAAACATTTAAAAATTAGAAGATTTTGTATAAAAATCTGAATCTCTTGAAATACCTGAAAATCTAGCAACATTGGGCACATATCCCCACATGGCAATAATTGGGCAGGGAAATGAGTAGATATCACACCCCTTAATTTGAGTCTGTCCATGGAATATCTTCTAAAGTTAAAGTGAAGGAGCTTCAAGTTTATCCTATGAGCAGTAAGAAACCATTGAAAGCATTCAATTGGGGAATAACAAGATATTTTTATTTTAGAGAAATCACACCGATGGTGGTGTAAAGACAGAGTGAGGGAGCAAGAATAGAAAAAAAAACTGGCTAGAGGTTTACTGCGTTCATCTAGGGGACTGAGGATGAGGGGCCTGACCTAATACAACAGAATGGAAAGGAAGGACTAAATGTCAGATACATTCAGAAAGTGAAACCAATGAGATTTAATTACAGACCAAATAAATGGAGGGATGGACAGAGAGGGAAAAATAGATGATCTCAGCTTTCAAGGTGATTTAGGATTTGGGCAGACAATGGTAGAAAGTGGTACTGTTTTTCAAGATAGGAATTCAGAAGGAATATACTGTGGGTAGAGAAAGATAAAGATTTTTTTTTATTATGAATATATTTGAATTTGGGGTAAGTAGAGGTCATCCAGGTAGAGATGTCCAGAATTCTGGAGGCTCTCCATAGATAGATACAGAGATGCCTTAAGCTAACTGAAGTCAAAATACCCCGTGAAGAAAGAGCAACCGACACAAAGCTCAGGAGAGAGACCAGAGTTACAATCTGAGGAGTCATCAGCATACAAAAAGATGATTGAAGTCATTGGAGCAGGCAAGATTGCCCAGAAAGAAAGTCTAGAGTGAGAGGAGGGCAAAGGACAAATCCTGCAGAACACCAACATTTTAGGAGCAGACAAGGAAAAACTAACAGAGAAACAGAGATGGATGATCAGAGAAAAAAAAAGAACCTAAGGAGACTGGTGACATGACAATAAGGGAGGAAGGGTTTTAGAGAAGAATGTGGTTCCCAAAGTCAAATGCCACAGATCAATCAAGGGTAATAAGCAGTGAGAAGAAATCTTGGAGAAATAGGTGTTTGGGAAAGAAATGAAAGATGAGTGATTCACTTATGTAGTTCCCCTTAGGCTCAGCCATAGTCTGGCTCTCTCAGTGGCAGAACTACAGGAAGATTTCCAGGCCCCTTCCCATTTACCCACCAGAAATGCGTGAGGGGTTTCATCATGCTGTTGCTATGATGAAATTACTTATGAGAATTTCCTCACAAGCCATGCTAAGACACTGCTTTCAGACATAAGGCAAGATAGAGACATAGGAAGTGACAACAGTCCTTACATAAGCTTGAGATTATGGCCCTTTGACCCCAGTGAGTGCTCACTCCCACAGAGTCCCCAAGGCCATGACAGCTTTGTGTTTCCCATCTGAGAGTACAACCATTACACTATACTTTCAGCTGCCCCAAACACCAAAGTATACCTTCTTCCAAATTCTCCCAATGTGAAGTATCTTCAATACTTCAAATGTAGTCACCCCTTTATATATTATACCCAGTGTTTGTCCCACTAGATGCTAACACCTACATCACTGTCTTAAGCTCCTCTCTTCTTCTACATCCATAATCCTTCCTCAATATCATGACCCTTACTTCTAACTACACCCAAGACCCACATCCTGCTCCCCAGAGAGTCCACTCTCTGTATCAGACATGCCTGTCAGTCATGTCCAATGGGATTCTGAATACAACATAAAGATAAGCATGTAAGGAATGAGCATCCTTATAATATCACCTTATGCCCTTTACGTCTGGAGAGACAATGTGATATAGTTAATAAAGTATTGTCTTAGATTACTTATTAGGAGACCAAGTTCAATGCTGGCTCTGGCATAGCTTTATAAATTTCTTTGCAATTGTAAAAGCACTACATAAATATGCGATACTATAGCTGATATTTATAAGCTGTGATGCAATTTTGGGAAGTTCCAGGGTAGATGTGAGTATAATTAAGTGGTCTTCCCCTGTTCAGACAGTTGAAGAGACTTAAAGGAAGATGTCCATCTGAATTGGAGGCAAGATATAGATAATTCAAAATGGTGGCTAACAAAACTTATGTAACTTTTTTTTTTTAAGATTTTTTATTTATTTATTTGAGACAGAGAGAATGAGAGACAGAGAGCACATGAGAGGGGGGAGGGTCAGAGGGAGAAGCAGGCTCCCCGCCGAGCAGGGAGCCCGATGCGGGACTCGATCCAGGGACTCCAGGATCATGACCTGAGCCGAAGGCAGTCGCTTAACCAACTGAGCCACCCAGGCACCCCAAAACTTACGTAACTTTGAAAAGCATATGAGGAAGGCAAATCTTTTAGAAAATTAAAAAAAAAATCATAGAATGGATCCCAAAGTCACAAGTAACTATTTTCATTTTCTGAATTACTGTGAGTGAAAAATTGAAATTTGGCTGTATTATAGAAATTGCTTAATAATTCATTTACTGTAATGTTAAAAGTTGAGATGCCATGACTCAAGTGTCACGACTTTCTTTTCTGTTTGACGTGAAAGGCCTTTTATGAATTTCCAAGTAGCAAATTTAATTTTTTACTTGAGACCTTTTCTTTGACTAAATGAATAAAAATTACTAAATAGGTGATTAAATATTTTACTTTAACTGATTTAATTTGTATTTGTATTATGTTAGTTCCTAAAATTGCAGATAGCACACTAACATTTGATGAGGGAGCCAAGAATACTCAAAGAAGAAACAATAGTCTCTTCAATAAATGGTGCTAGGAAAACTGGATATTCACATGTAAAAGAACTCACAAAAACTAACCTGAAATGGATTAAAGACTTAAATGTAAGACCTGAAACCATGACACTCCTAAAAGAAAATATAGGGAAAAAAGCTCCTTAACATGAGTCAGTTATTTTTAGTATCAATAAACTCTAGAGACTATAGCTGTCCCTCTAAAATTATTAAAAGTACATTCTAGATAAGTAAAAAAGATTATAGACTTCATATGACCATAAAAGTTCCCCCTCAGGCAAAGACTGATATATGTTGGATGTAGATCCACACTCCCTTATATAGAATTCTGAAAACCAAAATTTTTCTAAAGACCTAAAATTTTTCATAACTTATTTGGTAATAAAATATGATCTGAACTTACATGACAGTTAAATCCTGACCTGAACCAACATGAGGTGTTTATTTCACTTTATGTAAATTTTCCTATATTTCACTATAAAATAATGAATTTTTGATTATGTGAGTACTGCCCTAGTCCCTGCTGGGAGTACTACATATATATATATACATACTATACTATATATATATAGTATATACTCTACATGACAATTCTAAAATCTAAAAAACTGAATTTTGAAACACACTGGCCCCAAGGTTTCTGATGAGGTACTATAGACCATTTTTTTTTTTAGCAAATAGATGTATTTTTTAAAAAGATTTTATTTATTTACTTGTCAGAGAGAACGTGCGCACAAGCAGGGGCAGCAGCAGGCAGAGGGAGAGAGAGAGAGCATGAGCAGGGAGAGAGGCAGAGGGAGAGGGAGAAGCAGGCTCCCCACTGAGCAGGGAGCCCGATGCGGGGCTCGATCCCAGGACGCTGGGATCATGACCTGAGCCGAAGGCAACCGCTTAACTGACTGAGCCAACCAGGGGTCCCAATACTGTAGATCTTTAGTTGCTTTCTTGGTCTGCTACACTCAGGGTTTGTAAAAGGATAAAAATGGATGGAATGAAACGGTATCAAAATTTTTCAACTGTTTAGAATCCCAACAGAAAGCTGAAGAAGTTTGCCAGATGTATTTTATGCAGCTGCGCTCTGGCCTTATCATAGAAAAGACAGCCTGTTATTTTAGGAAAGAAATCACCAAAAAGCATTCACCAAGAACAGGTAAGGGGAAACTACATTTCCTGGTAATTCTTCATTATAGTAATGGGCTTCTATTTGCCTTTATTTACCACATCTTGGATATGTAATTTTTTCCCTTGAGCAAATTTTCCTTCTGAAAAAAAGTAAGGATGCTGAACTATTTTCTAGCCATTTTCAAAAGGACATATAAAGAGTTTTTATAGCATGGGAGAAATGGTTATGTTATAATATTAAGTGAAAATAGAGGATATAAAATTACAAATATATTTACAGTATTTTTAAGTGTTTTTTTTTTTTTTTCATTTAAAGGAATTAAACTAAAATGTTAATAGCAGTTGTTTTGGGGTGTTGAGACCATGGGTAACTAGTTTTCTTCCACCTGGGCTCCAATGGGTATGCCCTACTGGGGTATAAGTGTGCCAGGAGGTATTAATCCCTTCAGGCTATGGGGTGGCTAAAGCCCTGGGGTCAGTGCCAGCAAGCAGCTTTGACTGGGAATCCTCCAATGGGGGTAAAGAGGTTTGGGCAGAGTGGGTACTGACAGTCCACTCCTATTCTCTCCTTGTCCTACAGCTGAAAAGTACAAAGAGCAACATGTGGTATTCACTGCTTGTCGTCAACAGCTAAAGAAAGACTTTGCCTGTGAGGTACCTATGGTCCCCAAGTGTATTGGAGCAACTAATATTCCAAGTATCCAAGGTATGACTGGTGATGAGGGTGGTGTGGGTGTGAGGAGGGAGGTAAGACACAGGACCAATGCCACTCTAGGAAGAAGCTCAAAGTCTATGCCTTCTTGTATAACAGAAACTTCTGTCCATTTGCTGTCCACATACCCATTCAGTGGTATTCAAACTAGGTACAGAGTAGCTACTCTGTCAATGAATGTACACTTTATAGTTAGCCCTCCATCATTTTGAAATGCTTGTTATGGATTAGAATCCCATATACATTATTCCTGGGGAAAATATGTTATCCTTTGGGGGAAAAAATACCCACATGCCCCCCCCCCATTTCAACATTTTGACAATAAAAAAAAATTAAGAATTATTATATTTTTAAAATATAATTTCAACTCTTAAACATTTTAAATGGTTGTTCAAATGGCTTTAAGTTGCATTGCATCAGCTACTCATGCAAATAAAGTCCAAACTGATGGAGACCATCAAGAAGTGAAGAGATCATTAAGAAAATTTGAACAGGAATTGCATGTTGCCATTTCAAGCATAATCCTGATATAAATGTCTTAAGTTCCCAGAAGCAAACTGAAGTTTCTCATTAGGTATTTTTAAATCATTTTACTTTTGAAGTTCCACATACAGACTCAATATTTAACATTCTTCTGTTTTGTATGTTATTTTTCTTAGCACAATTCTATAAAATAAAGAAAACATAATAATTTTTTTCTTAAGGACCAACATAGGTAGTCCCTAATTCTACACGTTTACCCCAGCATGCGGGAGAAATATTCTCCTTTTCTATGTGTGCTGGAACATTTTTTTAAAAGTTGGGGATACTGCTCTAAGTGTCTCTGTTATTTAGCCAGAGGACAGAATGGTACTCACACTTACACTCTCCAGGATTGTTGGAAGTCTCTGAATAACTCCACACCTTACAGATGGGTATTCATTTAACCATGTCTATCAAAATACAGTCTCCTTATCCACAGTCCCCCTGACCACAAGAAGCAAGGAAACAGAGGTTTCCTCAGGCAAAGTCTGTCAGTTTTCCAGCTTCTTTCTCTCCACCAAATCCTCCCATAAACACACTAACGTGACCTCCTGTGGTTTTCAAGCAAGAGACTAGCATCTCTAATCCCATTCAAATGGCACAGTTTATCCTTTGAGCTACATTAAGCTTGCACCAAAGGCTTTTATCTATCCAACAGTGTTGGGCAAGGTGCAGCTCAAATTGGAAAGAAAAAAACCAAAAACATTTAAGGAAGCATTTATTTTTAATTGCTGAAAGATTGTTCATGGGAACAAGTGTTTTTGATTTTTTAATGACAAGCTTTTCACTTGTTACAGAATATTCTGCTTCCCTGAGCACATACAATGATCAATCTATTACTTTCGTTTTTGAGGATGGAAGTTATGAGATCTATGTAGAAGACTTGGGAAAAGACCAAGAGAAAGGTAGAATATTTCCTTTTGTCTATAATGATATAATGATGACTAATAAAGTAAAAAACAAATTTACCAAGGGCCGCCTGGCTGGCTAAGTCAGTTAAGTGTCCAACCCTTGATTTCTGCTCAGGTCATTGATCTCAGGCCTTGAGATCAAGCCCCATATCAGGCTCTCGCTGTGCGTGAAGCCTACTTAAGATTCTCCCGTCTCCCTCTGCTCCTGCCCCTCTAGCTCCACCTGCCCCCTCTCTTAATAATAATAATAATAAATTTACCAAACCATAAACGGTGGATTACTTCAGACATGGCAAATAAATTTCATGCTGGGTGCTAACTCCAATGCATTGGCAGCAGATGCCTAAATACCACTAAGCTGAGGAGAATTCAGAAGCTTATTTAGGGTTTATCAGGGAAGAATGCTGGTATTGAGAAGTGGTATCTGTTGTGAAAGATGGAAAGAGAGACCACACATAGTTTCTATTGTTAATTACCCACTACATCTTTCCAGCCTTATCAATATCACCAAAGTAAAACTTCAAGTAAAAGAATATACCAGTGCTATGAACAATATGTTAAATATTTTAATAGTGACTCTGTTAGAGAATTCATCAGAGCATATTCATACATTTTTGAGACATTTCTTAAAATCACAAAAGTTTTGCTTTTATTGATATATAATAAGAGGATATTTTCTGCTATTATGTATATGTTGAAATTGAAAACTTTTGATAAAATTGTAACTCACCAAAGGGATTTTATGCATTCTCTTTCAGATAAGGTGTTATTCCGTTATTATGATTCTCAATCCCCCTCTCATGAAACAGGTATTTTGGAGGGCTGGGCAGCTGTAGTGCTTGAATTCTTGAATTTGGGGTAAGGACAAATCCAAAAATGCTCCATGAAAAAGGAAGGCAGTCTCAGAAGGTTCTCTCCAGCCCACACTCATGGTAAAATCTTAGATTCTTAGAGGATTTATTCCACCCATCCTTTGTACAGCTTAATAATTAGGATAAAGGTTTACATTTAAAAGAGATTCAGAATAATAGTGGCTTAAGCTACACAAAACTTTATTTTTATCTTAGCTAGGACTGGAATAGCAGTGCTGCTCAACAGGGTGTACAAGGACCCAGCTCCTTCTCTGTGACTCTGCCAACATCTACATGGTTTAAGATTACTTGTTACCATGACAATGCCCAATCAGCAGGACAAAGGAAAACAAATGCATGAATTCTTTTTTCCCCTAAAGGACAAAACCTTGAAGTTGCACCTGACACTTCCATTCACCTCATATTGGTCAAAACTTAGTCACATTGCTACACTTAATTACAAGAAAACAGACTGGGAAATGTTCTATTACACAAGAAGGGGTAGTTGGATATTGGGAGACAACTATCAGTGGCTTTGCATCAGACAGGGAAGCTGACACCCAGAGAAATACCCAATAGAGTCACAATTCTATAATTAGAAACCATATAATAAAACTAAGGAGCTTAAAATTACTCCCAAATTGTCCAATGATTCATTTCATTTGGGTACAAATACTTCTAAAAAACATGTGGGTTAATGAAGCAATTATTTTACATCATATCTTGGACTCTTTTCCTAGGTGTTAAATTCATTTAAATTAAAATGAGTTAAATTCTTAACTTTATAATTTACATTTTTAAATTATTTATTTATTTTTTATTTACATATTTTTTAATTGCAAGGTGATGGTGTTGATGGCCAGACATTATTGGTAAACCTGAGTCCTACAAAAGACAAAGATTTTTTGCTGCATGCCAACAACAAGGAACACTCTGTGGAGGTAATAGAAATATGCACTTAACTGTCTTAACTGACTCCACTCATTTGTGCAGATTTGGGTGTCTGGCATATTTCAAAGAAGAATTTTTGTTTGTGCTATTGTACCTAAAACACAATCAGCTACTACTAACTTGCTTCTGGAGTAGGAAAGGGAGGGAAACAGCATGCATAGCCTTGCTACTGAAAGTCTGATCTCTGCCAGCAGTGCACCTGGGAGTTTGTTAGACATGGAGAATTTCAGGCTTCCTCATAATTGAATCAGAATCATAATTTTAATAAATCTCCAGGAGATTCATAAGCACATTAAAGTTTGAGAAGCACTGCTATATAGAATGATCTCAAATCCTTTCTACTTAACTTTAGGAACTATTTTGTTCTTCCAAGAAGTGTTTCTTGATAAAATATAGTTTTCTTAGGCAAATGCAAAAATGATTTTACACTCTGACCCTGCTGAAGGGAAAGTCATAAACATTTCCATATGCCAAGATTCACAATGTTAGTGTTGTTACAGAAAAATGTAAATGGCAGTATAATATTGGTCATGATGAAAATTTATAAACATGAATCTTCAGGAACAAACAAGCTAAAGATAGAGACCAGGAAGAAAACATAAGAGAATAATATAGATGACAGATGACATAAATACAAAATTATAAATCTAACTAATACAGCCATGTAATGTATTAACATAAACACTGGATGGTAACCAGCATCTTTCTTAACAAACATTCCTAAATGTATATAACAGTGTTGGATATATATAACTACTCAGTAATATGAGCTGACCCCATACAGAGCTCTATTACATGCCAAATACTGTGCTAAATGTTTTACAAGCAGTCTCCTTTAATTCTTGCAGTAATGCCATAATAGAGTTGTTGTACTGGTCAAATATTACTGTAATACAAACCATCCCCCACACTTACTGGCCTAAAATAATAATCACTTATATAATTCACATACGTGCTGATAAGTTGCAGGTTGACTGATCTAGAAAGCTGATTAGACTAAAAAATTGAGGTTTGAGAAGTAAAGCAATGTGCACACGTCTCAGAGATAGTACATGGCAAAAGTTGGGCACAAATCCTGAGCTGCTGCATCCAAATCCACTCACTCTAAGCTATAATGTCTCTCAATTATCAATGAGTCAAATCAAATCATCCCCCCACACACTTCAGTCCTCCATTTCTTCCTACTCTGCCACTCCCATCCCCTACTTAGTAAGCAATCTTGCTAGAAATATTAAGTTATACTTATTCCCTTTTAGTTTCTAATGCAGGAGGTAAGGTTGACTTTGGACTTCCCACTTACACGCTGGTTGTTTTCTTTCTTGTTTCCTCAGCTACAAAAATGTGAAAATCAGTTGCCAGACCAGGCCTTCTTCCGCCTCCATAGGAAGTCTTCTAAATGTGTTTCATTTGAGTGTAAGAACAATCCTGGAGTGTTTATAGGAGTAAAGGATAACCACCTTGCTCTAATTAAAGTAGGGGACCAAACTGAGGATTCGAGTATAGAGAATACCATATTTAAGCTCTCTTAAACTTAATGTGATGAAAGCTGTGGAGCCTGGGTTGGGTAGCCCAAATAGCTACTGCTGGAGAAAGGAAGGATGAGAGATAAAGAAAGAGACAACATTTAAGGGAAATGGAGGGAACTTAGTATGCTCTAGAATATTTTCCTTATTATTTGTATAATATATTTTTATAATCCTTCAGTTCTGCTTTTTATTACTCTTTGTCTCCCTACATATTCAAAAGTCTGTTGTTAAAGAGCCCCCAGAAAATATACAACCTGACTTTTACTTTTTTCTACTTTCAGTCCAGAAAGCTTCATATTTAGAGCTGAGACCTCTGGGGGAAAGCAAGGGCCTTAATCCAAGTTTCATTTTAGACAGGGATCAATTTTAAAAAGCTACATAGAGACATAATTTTCCCTGATTCAAAACAAATTCAAACACTAGAGCTGTTGGTGAAAAGACAATCAGATCTACTTAGACTGACCATTTCACAAATGGAATAAAACACCAAATTTGTTTGAAGATGCCCAAAACTGGGACACCTGGGTGCCTTTGGCTCAGGTCATGATCCCAGGATCCTGGGATCAAGTTCCACACTGGGCTCCCTGCTCAGCCAGGAGCCTGCTTCTCCCTCTGCCTGTCACTCCCCCTGCTTCTGAACCCTCTCCCTCTCTCTCTCTCCCCCTCTCTGACAAATAAATAAATAAAATATTAAAAAGAAAAGAAGATACCCAAAACTTAAGATACCTACAAAGGTAGGCAGATAATATGAGAAAAGACAAAGATAGTTGAAAAATTAAGAAAAATAAATCCAGTATTTGTAAAGTAAGTAATTTTACATCTAATTGTTTCATTTTTAAAATGCTGATTTTCATAGACTGAATTAAATTTAGCAAGGCATTCTTACATTAAGAAGTGAAATAAATTTTAGTTCAGACATATAATTGAAATCTTTGGGAATATCTAACAAACTTAATACCATGGTGAAGCCACAAGTCCTCTAATCTACTAGAGCCTAGATGGGACACAGAATTAACATTACAATATGAATAACTGGCTATCCCTTATGTTTGTGGTATACCATGTCCTTCTGACACTATGCTCCAGGGATCTATGACTTGATATACATGTCACCCTGGACAAAATTTCTTCTAATCCTTTCTTCCCAGGTGTACAAGTGTTTTCTTTGTCCAGCTTCCTGATTAGCCTGCTTACTATGGAATATTTATTTGACTTTTCTTCCTTCCTCATTTCTTTTGACCAACTGTGCTCTTGATATACATTTTGTGTCCCCTGAGCTTCATTCCATGTCACCTACCTCTAGATGCCAACATCTTTTTCTACTTTGTCTACCTGATGCAGAATTTCACATAAACCTGATGGCAATATTTTTTATTAAACACCTTTGTGTTTTACATTACTAAGGTAGTAAAATTTATACTCAACCATATAATAAAATGTTTCAACTACTAAAGGAATAATTTTTGCTTATTTTAAGGTCTTAAATTCTACTATAATTTTTTCATAGGTTTAATACTGACAATAAATGATAAAACTAATAACAGTACTTATGAAGTACAACTTTTTCTGAAAGTGTAGGCTTTTTAATTTCTAATTTGTTGAGCTCTATTGGATATAATGCTGGTGGAACATAAGATTAAAAAGGCTAAGAATTACTGTGTGAGGGTAAACAACTGTAAAGAACAATATATCTTTCATTACATTGTCAATTTTATTAATGGAGACAAAATAAAAGCAAAATATACATCATCTTTTCTGAAAAACACTAAATGTTGACCATATGCATCTGTATGTTATACTTAAAATGATTGTTTTAAAGTAACCAAATATATCAATTACATTGTTTAAGTTCTTGAATAAATTGCACTTTTTAAAAGTATGTGAGGTATTAATGATTTTATGATAAAATGACTGTTCTGAAATTTTTAAGTCAAAGTAAGCATATTTTAATCCACTGATGTTGATATCTGGAGTAGATCATTTGTCTGGTAATTCAAAACTAAGTAAGAGAAGGGATTGTGTCTTTTTCACCTTTGTACTCCCAGTGCCCATTATAGTGGCCAGCACAAAGGACCAATTCAGCGACTTTTACCTGAGATCAAACAGCCAACATACCCCTACCAAAGGAACTTTAACCTGACTTCTGACTCAATTACGTATCTTTCAACCTGATTATCTTGTTTCTGATGTTCAATTTTCCTTTTTAAAAACACTTTCCACCATCACTATGGTGAGTATTGTTTGATTAAAATATACAAATGTGTGGTGGCCTTTTGCTACTTATTTTCATGTGTTTTGATGGTCCATAACACACACATTACTGGAAAGAATGTGTTCATTTCATTGTATTAGAAATAACAATTATGTCAAAACTTGCTTTTTCCTCATTTTATTTATATTTGTTAGATTTTTATGTATTTATTGGATACCTTGAAATACTGTTAAGAAAATTTTATTTGAATGAGTAATGTGGCTTAGAATTGGAAAAGAAAAGTAAGAGTTGAGATTCAGGGGATTTGGAAAGAAAATCGCTAATTAGAATGCAACAGCTTAATTAAAGTCTAAAAAGATTGACTTATAACCCCCACATCAGCAAAACAAGTCAAAAAACAAAAACAATTTCAACTTTTGTGCCTCATACCAAAAAACTGCATGATAGAGAAATCTTCTAGAATACTCACGTGGGAATTGAACCAGGCTTGTCCCAAAATTCCTTTCCCCCATCCATCATACAATGACCTGTACAGCCCAGAAATCTTGTCCTCTAGCATTTGCTCCTTAAACACATGCCATGTATATTGGACTTTGCTAAGTACCATGAAGGCACCAAACAAAACAAAACAAAAACCTAAACTATGCTCCTTGTCCACATGGAACTTAAAATATGTACAATTTATGTATTAAAACTCCAACTCTGCAGTACACAGTTACACAAAGGTAAGAGACATCAATGTGAGTTTTTCATTAAAGAAAGAAATAGGACTGAAGACTCTATCTCCATACCCTCGTACCCACCCACCCTCATTGATTCATATATCCATTCTCAAGGTCATGTTAAATAGGTTCCCTCTGCAGATCCCAGGCAAAAGGAGGTCAATTCAGTTGCTCCAAATTCCTTAATAGTTAGGGTTGGGATTAGGGGGCTTAGGTATCTGAGAAACAGATGCAAGAAATAGAAGTTAAAGTCAATTGGTAGAGTTAGAATCAATGAACTGCTTCCTGTTGAGATATCAAGATGATGAGATATTTGTCCAAGTCCAATTATAGTCCCTAGCCCATAGGATACTCCCATAAGAGAATACATGAATCACTACATGAATACATGAATCACTACCCAGCATATTAAAAACATAGCTTTGCCTCTTGCACTGTTAGTGGGAATGCAGACTGGTATAGCCACTCTGGAGAACAGTATGGAAGTTCATCAAAAAGCAAAAAATAGAACTACCTTATGATCCAGCAATTGCACTACTAGGTATTAACCCAAACAATACAAAAATACAGATTCAAAGGGGTACATGCACCCCAATGTTTATAGCAGCATTATCAACAATAGCCAAACTATAGAGATAGCCTAAATGTCCATTGACTGATGAATGGATAAAGAAGGGATGGTGTGTGTATATATATATATATATATATATATATATAGAAACACACAATGGAATATTACTCACCCAGCAAGAAAATGAAATCTTACAATTTGCAATGATGTGGATGGAACTGAAGTGTATTATGCTAAGTGAAATAAGTCAGAAAGACAAATACCATATGATCTCATTCATATGTGGAATTTAAAGAAGAGAACAGATGAATATATGGGGAGGGGGAAAGAAAAAAAAGGAGAGAGGAGAAAAAACCATAAGAGACTCTTAAAAATAGAGAACAAACTGAGAGTTGATGGAGGGAGATGTGTGTGGGATGGGCTAGATGGCTGATGGGTATTAAAGAGGGCACTCGGTGTTATATGTAAATGATGAACCACTGAATTCTACTCTTGAAACCAATATTGCATTGTATGTTAACTAACTAAAATTTAAATAAAAATTAAAAATAAATAAAGAGATTATCTTGGCTTATCAGAGTGGAGTGAATGTAATCACAAAGATCCTTTAAATGTGGGAATAGAAGGCAGAAGAGTCAGTCACATTATGGTGTGAGAAAGACTTGAGTAGCCATCACTGGCTTGGAAGATGGAAAGGCACCATGAGACTGAAACTGGGGACAACCTCTAGCAGTTGGAAAAAGCAAAAAATGAAAAAGAAAAAAGTCTTCTCTAGAAAAATATTAAAATATCTGGAACATATTCAATTATGTTTTAAAATCTCTGTAATGTGGTACTGATGAAGGAATGGACGGATAGATGAATAGAAAAACATTTTGTGGTCTCAAATGCATGTGCAAATTTAATATATGATAAAGGTGACATCTCAGTTAAGTATGGAAAGAGAAATCTTTGAAATGGAGGTATTGGGTTAATTGGATATCCATAAGGGCAAAAATAAATTGTATTCATGAATCATACTGATACTAAGAGAAATCCCAAATGGGTTAGAGATCTAAATATAAAGAGTGAAATGATGGAAGGAATCATGGTAAAATCTTCTAACATCTGTTAGTAGTAGAAGTCCTTTGCTAACTATGACTCAAATTCCAGATGCAGTTAATCAAAGTATTGTTAAATTGACTATATGTTTTTTAACTCAAGAGGAGTAAAATGTTATATGAGAAAAATAATTGCAGTTATACCATGAATAGTTAATATGTTTAACATATAGTTTCTAAAAATAGAGAAACAGTCAATAACCCTATAGAAAAAAATAGGACAAGATATAGGCAAGTCACAGAAAAAAAGTGCAAATGGCCCTTACTCCAATCCTACTTCTAGAAATCACTTGTAAAGACACAATTTTATGTGTATACTACCCAAAGCAAACAACACATTTAATGCAATTCCTATTAAAATACCAATAGCATTTTTCACAAACAAGAACAAAAATCCTAAAATTTGTATGGAACCACGAAAGACCCCAAATAGCCAAAGCAATCTTGAAAAAGAAAAGCAAAGCTGGAGGCATCACAATTCCAGACTTCAGGTTATATTACAAAACTCTAGTAATCAAAACAGTATGGTAATGATACAAAAATAGGTAGATCAACAGAACAGAATAGAAAATCCAGAAATAGGAGGGGCAGAGCAAGATGGCGGAGGAGTAGGAGACCTGGATTTCGTCTCCTCTCAGGAATTCAGCTGGATAGGGATCAAACCATTCTGAACACCTACAAACTCAACAGGAGATCGAAGAAAAGAATAGCAGCAACTCTGAACAGAAAAGCGACCACTTTCTGGAAGGTAGGACATGCGGAGAAGTGAATCCTAGGCGATATTTGGGATGATAGACGGCGGGGGAGGGGCCTCCATCCGCCAATTCTGGCAAGTGATAGAGCCAGGGAGCACAAAATCAGAACTTTTAGAAGTCTGCTCCGCTGAGGGACGTCGCTCCAGTGACTAAGCAGGGGGTGGAACCCTCGCGGGACAGTGTGGTCTCAGGACCCTTGGGGTCACAGAAAGACTGGGGGTCCCTGAGTGCAGCAGAGCTCCCAGGTATCAGGGCGGAGAAGCCGGCTGCAGAGATGGAGCTGAGGCATGGGCTCTCAGTTCAGGGTTGCCATAAACCATGATCCGGGGCACAGTCAGGTCCCTGCTCCTCCGGCAGGGACCCAACAAGTGGCAGATCCAGGGAGACTCCCCTTTCTCCCCCGGGAGGAGTGGCATGGGAGCGCACTGCAGGGATCTGCTGGGTTTGGAGACTCCACACGGGGTCGGGTGCCAGAGATAGAAATGCTCTGTCACAGGCCGGGTGAGCACGGAGCGCGGCCAGAGACCAGGGAGATGGGAGTGACTAACTGCTTTTCTCTGGGGGAGCACTGAGAGGCGGGGCCCCGAGTTCTCGGCTCCTCCAGCGCGGAGATTGGGAGGCCACCACTTTCACTCTCGGCCTCCAAAGCTGTACGGAAAGCTTACAGGGAACAAAAGCTCCCGAGAGCAAACCTGAGCAGATTACTTAGCCCAAACCGGGCAAGGGTGGGGCAATTCCACCTCTGGCAAAGACATTTGGGAACCATGACAACAGGCGCCTCCTCCAGAAGATCAGCAAGAACAGCCAGCCAAGACCAAGTTTACCCATCAATGAGAATGGCACAACTCCAGCACTAGGGGAATACTGCACATAGAATCCATGGCTTTTTTACCATGATTCTTTAGTCTTTCAAAGTTAATTTTTTTTTGAATTTTCCTTTTTCCCTTTTTCTTTTTTTTTTTTTTAAAGATTTTCTTTTTATTTATTTGACAGCGAGAGAGGGAACACAAGCAGGGGGAGTGGGAGTGGGAGAAGCAGGCTTCCCGCAGAGCAGGGAGCCCAATGCGGGGCTCGATCCCAGGACCCTGGGATTGTGACCTGAGCCGAAGGCAGACACTTAACGACTGAGCCACCCAGGTGCCCCCCTTTTCCCCTTTTTCAACCAACATCTTATCAATCCGTTTTAAAAAAAAAAAATTTATTTTTCATTTTTATTTTTATTTTTTTAAAGATTTTATTCATTTATTTGACAGAGAAAGACACAATGAGAGAGGGAACACAAACGGGGAGTGGGAGAGGGAGAAGCAGACTCCCCACCAAGCAGGGAGCCCGATGCGGGACTCGATCCCGGGACTCCAGGATCATGACCTGAACCGAAGGCAGTCGCTTAACCAACTGAGCCACCCAGGTGCCCTCCTTTTCCCCTTTTTCAACCAACATCTTATCAATCCATTTAAAAATATATATATATTTTTTTCATTTTTAGAGTCATATTCTATCCCTTCATAGTAGTTACCCGTATTTTTGGCATATATATATAAGTTGTTCTCTCTTTAAAATTTTGAGATAGAGTTTCTTCTAACAGATCAAAATATACCCAAAATCTCTAGTGTATGGTTTTTTCCTACTCCCCTGCCTGATCACATTCTCTCCCTTTTTTTTTCTTTTTTTTAATTCTCTTCTTTCTTTTTTCAAACAACTTCTTATCAATTCCTTTTATAAAATTTTTTATAATTATCATCTTTACACTCATATTCCATCCCTTCATCATATCAACCCTTATTTTTGTACATATATAAGTTTTTCTTTCTTTAAAATTTTGGGAGGCACTTTCTTCTAACAGACGAAAATACACTCAAAATCTAGTGTGTGGCACTGATCTATTTACCAGCCTGATCCTATTTGATCATATTATGGTTCTTTTCCTTTTGTTCTGTTTTTGTTTGTTTTTATCTTTATCTTTATTTTTTTATTTTTATTTTCTTTTTTTTTTCTCTCTCTTACCTGTTCTTTTATCCCTGCTTCAGGTCTTTTCTGATTTGTTTAGAGTATATTTTCTGGGGACATTGTGACCCTGTTAGCATTTTGTTCTCTCATTCATCTATTCTCCTCTCGACAAAATGACAAGATGGAAAAAATCACCTCAACAAAAAGAACAAGAGGTAGTACCGATTGCCAGGGACCTACTCAATACGGACATTAGTACGACGTCAGATCAAGAGTTCAGAATCATCACTTTAAAGATACTAGCTAGGCTTGAAAAAAGCATGGAAGTTATTAGAGAAACCCTTCCTGGAGAAATGAAACAACTAAAATCTAACCACGTCGAAATCAAAAAGGCTATTAATGACGTGCAATCAAAAATGGGGGCCCTAATTGCTAGGAAAATGAGGCAGAAGAGGGAATCAGTGATATAGAAGACCAAATGATGGAAAATAAAGAAGCTGAGAAAAAGAGAGATAAACAACTACTGGTTCATGAGGGCAGAATTTGAGAGATAAGCGATACCATAAGATGAAAAAATATTAGAATAATTGGGATCCCAGAAGAAGAAGAAAGAGACACAGGGGCAGAAGGGATATTGGAGCAAATTATAGCAGAGAACTTCCCTGATTAGGGGAAGGAAACAGGCACCAAAATTCAGGAAGCACAGAGAACGCCTTTCAAAATCAATAAAAATAGGTCAACACCCCAACATCTAATAGTAAAACTTACAAGTCTCAGAGACAAAGAGAAAATCCTGAAAGCAGCTCACGAAAAGAGATATGTAACCTACAATGGTAGAAACATTAGATTGGCAACAGATTTATCCACAGAGACCTGGCAGGCCAGAAAGGACTGGCAGGATATATTCAGAGCACTAAATTACAAAAATAGGCAGCCAAGAATACTATATCCAGCTAGGCTGTCATTGAAAATGGAGAGATAAAATCTTGCAGGACAAACAAAAACTAAAGGAATTTGCAAACACGAAACCAACCCTACAAGAAATCTTGAAAGGGGTCCTCTAAGCAAAGAGAGACCCTAAAAGCAACATAGACCAGAAAGGAACACAGACAATATACAGTAACTGTCACCTTAGAGGCAACACAATGGCACTAAATTCCTATCTTTCAATAGTTACCCTGAATGTAAATGGGCTAAATGCCCCAATCAAAAGACACAGGCTATCAGATTGGATTAAAAAACAAGACCCATTGATATGCTGTCTGCAAGAGACTCATTTTAGACCCAAAGACACCCCCAGAATGAAAGTGAGAGGGTGAAAAACCATCTACCATGCTAATGGACACCAAAAGAAACCTGGGGTGGCAATCCTTATATCAGACAAATTAGATTTTAAACCAAAGACTGTAATAAGAGATGAGGAAGGACACTATATCCTACTTAAAGGGTCTATCCAACAAGGAGATCTAACAATTGTAAATATCTATGCCCCTAACATGGGAGCAGCCAATTATGTGAGGCAATTAATAACAAAAGCAAAGAAACACATCGACAACAATACAATAATAGTGGGGGACTTTAACACCCCCCTCACTGAAATGGACAGATTGTCTAAGCAAAAGATCAACAAGGAAATAAAGACTTTAAATGACAAACTGGACCAAATGGACTTCACAGACATATTCAGAACATTCCATCCCAAAGCAACAGAATACACATTCTTCTCTAGTGCCCATGGAACATTCTCCAGAATCAATCACATCCTAGGTCATAAATCAGGTCTCAACCAGTACCAAAAGATTGGGATCATTCCCTGCCTATTTGCAGACGACAATGCTTTGAAACTAGAACTCAATCACAAGACGAAAGTCAGAAAGAACTAAAATACATAGAGGCTAAAGAGCATCCTACTAAAGAATGAATGGATCAACCAGGAAATTAAAGAAGAATTAAAAAAATACATGGAAACCAATGAAAATGAAAACACAACTGTTCAAAATCTTTGGGATGCAGCAAAGGCAGTCCTAAGAGGAAAGTATATAGCAATACAAGCCTTTCTCAAGAAACAAGAAAGGTCTCAAGTACACAACCTAACCCTACACCTAAAGGAGCTGGAGAAACAACAGCAAATAAAGCCTAAACCCAGCAGGAGAAGAGAAATATTAAAGATCAGAGCAGAAAGCAATGAAATAGACACTAAAAGAACAGTAGAACAGATCAATGAAACTAGGAGCTGGTTCTTTGAAAGAATTAACAAGATTGATAAACCCCTGGCCAGACTTCTCAAAAAGAAAAGAGAAATGACCCACATCAACAAAATCATGAATGAAAGAGGAGAGATCACAACCAAAACCAAAGAAATACAAACAATGATACGAACATATTATGAGCAACTCTATGCCAGCAATTAGATAACCTGGAAGAAATGGATGCATTCCTAGAGATGTATCAACTACCAAAACTGAACCAGGAAGAAATAGACAACCTGAACAGACCTATAACCACTAAGGAAATTGAAGCAGTCATCAAAAATCTCCCAACAAACAAAAGCCCAGGGCCAGATGGCTTCCCCCGGGAATTCTACCAAACATTTAAAGAAGAATTAGTATCTATTCTTCTGAAACTGTTCCAAAAAATAGAAATGGAAGGAAAACTTCCAAACTCATTTTACGAGGCCACCATTACCTTGATCCAAAACCAGACAAAGACCCCATCAAAAAGGAGAATTACAGACCAATATCCCTGATGAATATGGATGCAAAAATTCTCACCAAAATACTAGCCAATAGGATCCAACAGTACATTAAAAGGATTATTCACCACGACCAAGTGGGATTTAGCCCTGGGCTGCAAAGTTGGGTCAACATCTGCAAATCAATCAACGTGATACAATACATTAACAAAAGAAAGGACAAGAATCATATGATCCTCTCAATAGATGCAGAAAAAGCATTTGACAAAGTACAGCATCCTTTCTTGATCAAAACTCTTCAGAGTATAGGCATAGAGGGTACATACCTCAATATCATAAAAGCCATCTATGAAAAACCTACAGTGAATATCATTCTCAATGGGGAAAAACTGAGAGCTCTCCCCCTAAGGTCAGGAACACGGCAGGGATGTCCACTATCACCACTGCTATTCAACATAGTAATAGCAGTTCTAGCCATAGCAATCAGACAACAAAAAGAAATCAAAGGCTTCTGAATCAGCAAAGAAGAAGTCAAACTGACACTCTTTGCAGATGATATGATACTGTATGTGGAAAACCCAAAAGACTCCACCCCAAAACTGCTAGAACTCATACAGGAATTCAGTCAAGTGGCAGGATATAAAATCAATGCACAGAAATCAGTGGCATTCCTATACACCAACAACAAGACAGAAGAAAGAGAAATTAAGGAGTCAATCCCATTTACATTTGCACCCAAAACCATAAGATACCTAGGAATAAATCTAACCAAAGAGGCAAAGAATCTGTACTCAGAAAACTATAGAATACTCATGAAAGAAATTCAGGAAGACACAAAGAAATGGAAAAACGTTCCATGCTCATGGATTGGAAGAACAAATATTGTGAAGATGTCATGCTACCTAGAGCAATCTACACATTCAATGCAATCCCCATCAAAATACCATCCATTTTTTTCAAAGAAATGGAACAAATAATCCTAAAATTGGTATGGAACCAGAAAAGACCACGAGGAGCCAGAGGAATGTTGAAAAAGAAAAGCAAAGCTGGCGGCATCACAATTCCAGACTTCCAGCTCTATTACAAAGCTGTCATCATCAAGACTCATGGTACTGGCACAAAAACAGACACAGAGATCAATGGAACGGGATAGAAAACCCATTAATGGATCCTCAACTCTATGGTCCACTAATCTTCAACAGAGCAGGAAAGAATGTCCAATGGAAAAAAGACAGTCTCTTTAACAAATGGTGTTGGGAAAATTGGATAGCCACATGCAGAAGAATGACACTGGACCATTTCCTCACACCACACACAAAAATATACTTCAAATGGTTGAAAGACCTAAATGTGAAACAGGAGTCCATCAAAATCCTAATGGGAACACAGGCAGCAACCTCTTCGACCTCAGGAGTCCATCAAAATCCTAATGGGAACACAGGCAGCAACCTCTTCGACCTCAGCCACAGCAACTTCTTCCTAGAAACATCGCCAAAGGCAAGGGAAGCAAGGGCAAAAATGAACTATTGGGACTTCATCAAGATAAAAAGCTTTTGCAAAGCAAAGGAAACAGTCAACAAAACCAAAAGACAACCGACAGAATGGGAGAAGATATTTGCAAATGACATATCAGATAAAGGGCTAGTATCCAAAATCTATAAAGAACTTATCAAACTCAACACGCAAAGAAGAAATGATCCAATCAAGAAATGGGCAGAAGACATGAACACACATTTTTCCAAAGAAGACATCCAAATGGCCAACAGACACATGAAAAAGTGCTCAACATTGCTCGGCATCAGGGAAATCCAAATCAAAACCTCAATGACATACCACCTCACACCAGTCAGAATGGCTAAAATTAACAAGTCAGGAAATGACAGATGTTGGCGGGGATGCGGACAAAGGGGAACCCTCCTACACTGTTGGTGGGAATGCAAGCTGGTGCAGTCACTCTGGAAAACAGTATGGAAGTTCCACAAAAAGTTGAAAATAGAGCTACCATATGATCCAGCAATTGCGCTACTGGGTATTTACCCCAAAGATACAAATGTAGGGATCTGAAGGGGTACATGCACACCAATGTTTATAGCAGCAATGTCCACCATAGCCAAACTGTGGAAAGAGCCAAGATGTCCATTGACAGATGAATGGATAAAGAAGATGTGGTATATATATACAATGGAATATTATGCAGCCATCAAAAGGAATGAGATCTTGCCATTTGCAACGACATGGATGGAACTGGAGGGTATTATGTTGAGCGAAATAAGTCAAACAGAGAAAGACATGTATCATATGACCTCACTGATATGAGGAATTCTTAATCTCAGGAAACAAACAGGGTTGCTGGAGTGGGGTTTGGGGTGGGAGAGATGGAGTGACTGGGTGTTAAGACACTGGGGAGGGTATGTGCTCTGGTAAGTGCTGTGAATTGTGCAAGACTGTTGAATCTCAGATCTGTACCTCTGAAACAAATAATGCAATGTATGTTCAGAAAAAAAAAAAGAAGAAGAAGATAGCAGGAGGGAAAGAATGAAGGGGGGAAATCAGAGGGGGAGACGAGCCATGAGAGACGATGGACTCTGAAAAACAAACTGAGGGTTCTAGAGGGGACGGGGGTGGGAGGATGGTTAGCCTGGTGATGGGTATTAAAGAGGGCACGTTCTGCATGGAGCACTGGGTGTTACGCACAAACAATGAATCATGGAACACTACATCTAAAACTATGATGTAATGTATGATGATTAACATAACAATAAAAAATAAAAAAAATATAAAAAATGTTTTAGCTATTCTAGATCCTCTGTATTTTCATATAAATTTTGAAATCAGCTTGGGATTTTGATTGGGACTTCACTAAACCTATATAACAATTTGCGGAAAATGGGCATCTTAACAATATTGCATCTTCTGACCCATGAACAAGGTATATGTCTCCACTTATTTAGGTCTTCTTTACTTTCTTTCAGTTGTGTTTAGTTGTTTTCAGTGTACAGGTCTTGTACATCTTTGTCAGATTTCTCCCTAAGTATTTTAAAATTTTTATTGTATTTTTTTTGTATTTAATTGTATTATAAATGGTATTTTAAAAATTTCAATTTCCAGTTGTCTTTGGTTATTATATAGAAATACAATTGTTTTTTGTGTATTGATACTGTAGCATTCTGCATCCTTGCTAAACTCATTAGTTCTATTAGCTTCTTTGTAGATTCCACTGGATTTTTTTACATGGATGATCATGCTGTTTTTATTTTATTTTATTTTTAAATTATTTAATTAATTAATTATTTTTAAATAGGCTCCACACCCAGCATGGAGCCCAACACAGGACTTGAACTCATGATCCTGAAGACCTGAGCTGAGATCAAGTCAGCATGTAACCATGAGCCACCCAGGCACTCCAATCATGTTGTTTTTAAATAAAAGCAGTATAAGTACCCCATGCTAACCTATTGCCCCAGCAACAGCAATCAGACAACAAAAAGAAATAAAAGGTATTCAAATTGGCAAAGAAGTCAAACTATCTTTTCACAGATGACATGGTACTTCATGTGGAAAACCCAAAAGACTCCACCCCCAAATTACTAGAACTCATACAGCAATTCAGTAATGTGGCAGGATACGAAATCAATGCACAGAAATCAGTTGCTTTCTTATATACTAACAATGCAACTGTAGAAGGAGAAATTAGAGAAACGATTCCATTTACAATAGCACCCAAAACCATAAGCTACCTTAGAGTAAACCTAACCAAAGAGGTAAAGATCTATACTCTAGGAACTACAGAACACTCATGAAAGAAATTGAAGAAGACACAAAAAGATGGAAAACATTCCATGCTCATGGATTGGAAGAATAAACATTGTCAAAATGTCTATGCTACCCAGAGCAATCTATACCTTCAATGCCATCCCGATCAAAATTCCAATGATATTTTTCAAAGAGCTGGAACAAACAATCCTAAAATTTTTATGGAATCAGAAAAGACCCCGAATTGCCAAGGAAATGTTGAAAAAGAAAAATAAAGCTGGGGGCATCATGTTGCCCAATTTCAAGCTATATTACAAAGCTGTGATCACCAAGACAGCATGGTACTGGCCCAAAAGCAGACATATAGACCAATGGAACAGAGCAGAGAGTCCAGATATGGACTCTCAACTCTATGGTCAACTAATCTTTGACAAAGCAGGAAAAAGTATGCAATGGAAAAAAGACAGTCTCTTCAATTAATGATGCTGGGGAAATTGGGCACATATATACAGAAGAATGAAACTCGACCATTCTCTAACACCATACAGAATGATAAACTCAAAATGGATGAAAGACCTCAATTTGAGACAGGAATCCCTCAAAATCCTAGAGGACAACATAGGCAGTAACCTCTTTGACATCGCCCACAGCAACTTCTTTCAAGATACATCTCCAAAAGCTAGTGAAACAAAAGCAAAAATGAACTTTTAGGACTTCATCAAGGTAAAAACTTCTGCACAGCAAAGGAAACAGTCAACAAAACAAAGAGGCAACCCACAGAATGGGAGAAGATATTTGCAAATGTCACTACAGATAAAGGGCTGGTATCCAAGATCTATAAAGAAATTCTCAAACTCAACACCCGAAAAACAAATAGTCAAGTCAAAAAATGGGCAGAAGACGTGAACAGACACTTCTCCAAAGAAGACATACAAATGGCTAACAGACACATGAAAAAATGTTCATCATCATTATCCATCAGGGAAATTCAAATCAAAACCACATTGAGATACCACCTTACACCAGTTAGAATGGCAAAAATGGACAGGGAAAGAAACAACAAATGTTGGAGAGGTTGTGGAGAAAGGGGAACCCTCTTACACTGTTGGTGGGAATGCAAGTTGGCACAGCCACTTTGGAAAACAGTGTGGAGGTTCCTCAAAAAATTAAAAATAGAGCTACCCTATGATTCAGCAATTGCACTACTGGGTATTTACCCCAAAGACACAGATGTAAGGAAAAGAAGGTCCATACACACCCCAATGTTCATAGCAGCAATGTCTGCAATAGCCAAACTGTGGAAAGAGCCGAGATGCCCTTCAACAGATGAATGGATAAAGAAGATGTGGTCCATATATACAATGGAATATTACTCAGCCATCAGAAAGGATGAAAGCCCAACTTTTACATCAACATGGATGGGACTGGAGGAGATTATGCTAAGAGAAATAAGTCAAGCAGAGAAAGTCAATTATCGTATGGTTTCACTTATTTGTGGAACATAAGGAATAGCATGGAGGACATTAGGAGAAGGAAGGGGAAAAATGAAAAGGAGGGGGAATTGGAGGGAGAGATGAATCATGAGAGACTATGAACTCTGAGAAACAAACTGAGGTTTTTAGAGGGGAGGTGCTGGGGGGATGGGTTAGCCCGGTGATGGGTATTAAGGAGGGCACGTACTGCATGGAGCACTGGGTGTTATACAAAAACAATGAATCGTGGATCACCACATCAAAAACTAAGGATGTATTGTATGGTGACTAACATAACATAATAAAATAAAACTAAGATAAATAAATAATAAATAAATAAATAAATAAATAAATAAATAAATAAATAAATAAATAAAAGCAGTTTTGTTTTGCTTCCCTTCCCTTCCCCTCCCTTCGCTTTTTCCTTTCCATTCCTTTTTCTTTTCCTTTTCCTTTTTTCTATTAATAAAAGGATCTCAGTCTTTGTTTAATACCTAAGTAACTATATTACAATTTCGAAGAAACTTCTTCTGTGGCCGATCTAGAAAATTGTTTAGTTAAACTATGTGCAACATTGATAAGGAAAGGAAGAAATTTAACAGAATTTTTTCCAGCTTATAAAGCATTTCTTTTTTAAATTTAAATTCAGTTAATATATAATGTATTATTTGTTTCAGGGGTACAGGTCTGTGATTTATCAGTCTTATATAATATCCAGTGCTCATTACAACACATGTCCCCAGCGTCTATCATCCAGGTACCCCATTCCTCCACACAGCTCCCCTCCAGCAACCCTAAGTTTGTTTCCTGAGAGTAAGAGTCTCTTATGGTTTGTCTCCCTCTCTGGTGTCATCTTGTTTCATTTTTTTTTAAATTTCCCCTATGATCCTCTGCCTTGTTTTTTAAATTCCATATACCAGTGAGATCATATGATAATTGTCTTTTTCTGATTCACTTATTTCACTCAGCATACTACCCTCTAGCTCCATCCACCTCGTTGAAATGGCAAGATTTCTTTTTTTTTGATGGCTGTGTAATAGTCCATTGTGTGTATATGTGTGTGTGTGTGTGTGTGTATAACACCCACATCTTCTTTATCCATTCATCTGTTGATGGACATCTGGGCTCTTTCCATAGTTTGGCTATTATGGACATTGCTGCTATAAACATTGGGGTGCATGTACCCCTTTGGATCACTACTTTTGAATTGTTGGGGTAGATATCTAGTAGTGCAATTGCTGGGTCCTAGGGTAGCTCTAATTTCAACTTCTTGAGGAACTCCATACTGTTTTCCAGAGTGGCTGCACCAGCTTACATTCCCACCAGCAGTGTAGGAGGGTTCCTCTTTCTCCGCATCCTCGCCAACATCTGCTGTTTCCTGACTTGTTCATTTTAGCCATTCTGACTAGTGTGAGGTGGTATCTCATTGTGGTTTTGACTTGTATTTCCCTGATTACAAGTGATGTGAAGCATATTTTCATGTGTCTCTTGGCCCTTTCTATGTCTTCCTTGGAGAAATATCTGTTCATGTCTTCTCCCCATTTCTTGATTGGATTATTTGTTCTTTGGGTGTAGAGTTTGACAAGTTCTTTATAGATTTTGGATACTAGCCTTTTATCTGATATGTTATTTGTAAATATCTTCTCCCATTCTGTTGGTTGTCTTTTGGTTTTGTTGACTGTTTCCTTTGCAGTGAAAAAGCTTTTTATCTTGATGAAGTCCCAATAGTTCATTTTTGCTTTTGTTTGCCTTGCTCTTGGAGACGTGTCTAGCAACATGTTGCTGTGGTCAAGGTCATAAAGGTTGCTGCCTGCGATCTCCTCTAGGATTTTGATGGATTCCTGTCTCACATTTCTGTCTTCCATCCATTTTGAGTCTATTCTTGTGAATGGTGTAAGAAAATGGTCTGGTTTCATTCTTCTGCATGTGGCTATCCAATTTTCCCAACACCATTTATTGAAGAGACTGTCTTTTTTCCATTGGATATTCTTTCCTGCTTTGTCAAAGATTAGTTGACCATAGAGTTGAGGATCCATTTTTGGTTTCTCTACTCTGTTCCATTGATCTATGTGTCTGTTTTTGTACCAGTACCATACTGTCTTGATGATTACAGCTTTGTAATAGAGCTTGAAGTCCAAGATTGTGATGTCTCCAGCTTTGGTTTTCTTTTTCAACATTCCTTTGGCTATTCGGGGTCTTTTCTGGTTCCCTATAAATTTTAGGATTATTTGTCCCAGCTCAGTGAAAAAGTTGATGGTGTTTTGATAGGGATTGCATTGAATGTGTAGATTGCTTTGGGTAGCATAGATATTTTAACAGTATTTGTTCTTCCAATCCACAAGCATGGAACGTTTTTCCATTTCTTTGTGTCTTCCTCAATTTCTTTCATGAATGTTCTATAGTTGTCAGAGTACAGGTCCTTTGCCTGTCTGGTTAGGTTTATTCCTAGGTATCTTATGGTTTTGGGTGCAATTGTAAATATGATCAACTCCTTAATTTCTCTTACTTCTGTCTCATTGTTAGTGTATAGAAATGCAACGGGTTTCTGTGCATTGATTTTATATCCTGCCACTTTGCTTAATTCCTGTATCAGTTCTAGCACTTTTGGAGCGGGGTCTTTTGGGTTTTTCACAGAGTATCATGTCATCTGGAAAGAGTGAGACTTTGATTTCTTCTTTGTCAATTTGGTTGCCTTTTATATCTTTTTGTTGCCTGATTGCTAAGGCTAGGACTTCTAATACTATGTTGAACAACAGTGGTGAGAGTGGGCATCCCTGTCATGTTCCTGACCTTAGGGGGAAAATTCTCAGTTTCTCCCCTTTGAGAATGATATTCGCTGTGGGTCTTTTGTATATGGCTTTTATAATACTGAGGTATGTTCCTTCTATCCGTGCACTGTGGAGAGTTTTAACCAAGAAGGATGCTGTGTTTTGTCAAATGCTTTTTCTGCATCTATTGAGAGGATAATATGGTTCTCGTCCTTTCTTTTATTTATGTTGGGTATCATATTGATTGATTTGCAGTTGTTGAACCACGCTTGCAGCCCAGGAATAAATCCCACTTGGTCATGGTGAATAATCCTTTTAATGTACTATTGAATCCTATTGGCTAGTTTTTGGTGAAAATTTTTGCATCCATGTTCATTAGGGATATTGGTCTGTAATTCTTCTTTTTGGTGGGGTCTTTGGTTTTGGGATCAAGATAATGTTGGCCTCATAAAATGAGTTTGGAAGTTTTCTTTCCATATCGATTTTTTGAAACAGCTTTAGAAGAATATGTATTAATTCTTCTTTTTTTGGATTATGTAAGTCACCATACAGTACATCATTGGTTTTTGATGTAGAGTTTAATTCTGTTTTAAATGTTTGTTGGAATTCCCTTGGGAAGCCATCTGGCCCTGGACTCATGTTTGTTGGGAGATTTTTGATTACTGCTTCAATTTCCTTGCTGGTTATGGTCTGTTCAGCTTTTCTCTTTCTTCCTGTTTCAGTTTTGGTAGTTTGTATGTCTCTAAATGCATCCATTTCTTCCAGGTTATCTAATTTGTTGGTACATAGTTGCTCATAATATGTTCTTATAATTGTTTGTATTTCTTCGGTGTTGGTCATGATCTCTCCTCTTTCATACATGATTTTATTTATTTGGATCCTTTTTATTTTCTTTTTGATAAGTCTGGCCAGGGCTTTATCAATCTTATTAATTCTTTCATAGAACCAGCCCCTAGTTTCTTTAAGCTGTTCTACTCTTCTTTTGGTTTCTATTTCATTGATTTCTGCTCTAATCTTTATTTTTTCTCTTTTCCTGCTGGGTTTAGGTTTTATTTGTGGTTCTTTCTCCAGCTCCTTTAGTTGTAGGGTTATGTTGTGTATTTGAGACCTTTCTTGTTTTTTGAGAGAGGCTTGTATTGCTTTGTACTTCCTTTGTAGAATTGCCTTTGCTGCAACCCAAAGTTTTGAATAGTTGTGTTTTCATTTCCAGTTGTTTCCATGAATTTTTAACAATTCTTCTTTAATTTCCTGGTTGACCCATTCATTCTTTAGTAGGATGCTCTTTAGCCTCCATGTATTTGAGTTCTTTCAATTTTCCTCTTGTGATTGAATTCCAGTTTCAAAGCATTTTGGTCCAAAAATATGCAGGGAATGATTCCAATCTTCTGGTACTGGTTGAGACCTGAATTTTGACCCAGGATGTGATCTATTCTGGAGAATGTTCCATGGGCACTAGAGAAGAATTATATTCTTTTGCTTTGGGATGGAATGTTCTGAATATATGTGTGAAGTCCGTCTAGTCCAGTGTGTCATTCAAAGCCCTTATTTCCTTGATGATCATCTGCTTAGATGATCTGTCCATTTCAGTCAGAGGGGTGTTAAAGTCTTCTACTATTATTGTATTATTGTCCATGTGTTTCTTTGATTTTGTTATTAATTGGCTTATATAATTAGCTGCTCCCATGTTAGGGGCATAAATATTTACAAAATTATTAGATCTTGTTGGATAGACCCTTTAATTATGATATAGCTTCCTTCCTCATCTCTTATTACAGTCTTTGGTTGAAAATCTAATTTGTCTCCTATAAGGATTGCTACCCCAGCTTTCTTTTGATGTCCATTTGCATGACAAATGGTTTTCCACCCCCTCACTTTAAATCTGTAGGTGTCTTTGGGTCTAAAATGAGTGTCTTGCAGAGAGCATATCAATGGGTTTTGCTTTTTTATCCAATCTGATACCCACTGTCTTTTGATTGGGGCAGTTAGCCTATTTACATTCAGAGTAACTATTGATATGAATTTAGTGCCATTGTATTGCCTATAAGGTGATTGTTACTGTGTATTGTCTCTGTTCCTTTATGGTCTATGTTACTTTTGGGCTCTCTCTTTGCTTAGAGGACCCCTTTTACTATTTCTTTTAGGGCTGGTTTGGTGATCACAAATTCTTTTAGTTTCTGTTTGTCTTGGAAGCTTTTTACCACTCCTTCTATTTTGAATGACATCCTAGCTGGATAAAGTATTTTGTCTCCATATTTTTCTCATTTAGCACCCTACTTTTTCTTTTCTAATGTGGATTATTTCTTTGTATTGCCTTATTGCAATGACTAGTACCTCCAGTCAAATTCTGGATAGCAGTAGTGAGAGTAAATTCTTTTTATTGTTCTTGATCTTAATTAATCTTCTATTTAGACTTAGACTATTAATTATGATGTTAGCTGTAAGTTTGCATTGGTCTATGCCCTTTATTAGGCTGAGGAAGTTCCCTTCTACTCTTAGTTTATTGACTATTTTTGTCAGGAATGGATATTAGATTTTGTCAACAGCTTTTTCTGTGTCTATTGAGTGATTATATGGGTTTTCTATTTTAGCTTGTTAAAATAGTAAATTACATTAATTGATTTTTGAATATTAAGCCAACCTTGTATTTCTGGGATGAACCCCACCTGATCATTATGTCTTCACATCCCTTTAATATATATATCCTTATATATATTATATATCTACTTTTTATATTTGTGGGTTTGATTAAAATTTTAGCATTTAGATTTTTGAATTCTTGTGTCTATGATCATGAAAAATATTGATGTGTATTTGTCTTTTCTTGTAGTGTCTTTGGTTTTGATATCAGTGTAATGCTTGTCTCAAAATAGATTCAATTGAATTCTCTCCTCTTCAATTTTTGATAGAGTTTGTATAGAATTCATATTATTTCTTCCTTAAATGTTTGAAAGAATTCACCAGTGAAGACTGGAGGGTTTTTTTATGAGAAGATTTTAAATTACAAATTTACTTTAAAAAATGGATACAGGCTATTCATATTGTCTGGTTCTTCTTGATTGAGTCTTAATATTTGGTGCCTTTTAATGAATGTCTCTATATTCACTAAAATTACCAAAGTATTATCCATAGTATTCTCCTTTTCATCCTTTTAATATCTTTAGAAACTATAGTATTGCCAACTCTCTTATTATTGATATTGGTAATTTGTGTTATTTCTTTTTGTTTTCTAATCAGTCTGGCTAAAGGCTTATCAACTTTGTTATTGATTCTCTGATATCCAGCTTTTGGTTTCATTGATTTTGCTATTATTTTTCTGACCTACTTAATATTAATGAATTATTATATTATTTTTTTAATATCCCATTCCTATATCCTGGAACATCTGTAATTTTATCCAATTATCTTTTGAAGAAATATAGGTCTTTTCATTTTTACTATTAAAATTTTATGTTTATAATGTAATATTTTATATGTATGAAAGACTATATGTAATTTTAGGTTAAGAAGTACAATAAAATAAACACCTATGAACTTGGTGGATTACTTCTATACCTGTCAGATCTCATTAATTCTGATCCCCCCCACTTTATCTCTTATAGGATAACTTCTATTAAAGTTGTAGTGTGGCACAGTTGGTTGAGCATCCGACTCTTGGTTTCAACTCAGGTCCTATTCTCAGGGTCTTGAGATCGAGCCCTGTGGCGGGCTTCATTCGAGTGTGGATTCTGCTTGAAATTCTCTCTTCCTCTCCATCTGCCCCTCCCACTCATGCTTGTGCACTTTCTCTCTAAGATGAATAAATAAATAAATCTTTAAAAAAAAAGTTGTAGAGGAATTGATTGTTTTTTTCTATGTACTAATTGTACCTAAGAAAAATTGTTCTCAGTAAATATTAGGTCAGGTTTGCCTGCCTTTTAAAGCTAACATTCACTGAGTGCTTTCGCAGTTCTTATCAGTGTCCTAAGAAGCAGGTGTTACCATCATCTCTTCTATGGTTGAAGTTTGCTTTAAGCCATATTCAACAGAAAACGCAACTCTAGCTTAAGCACACATGGGTTTATTTTTCTCTCTCAATGAGAAAGTTTGCAGTTAATATTATAAGACTAGAATGGCAAAAAACAATGTCACACATGACCTGCTGTCTTACATTAGACTCCCCAGATGTAGACCTTCAGTTAGGGATTCATGAGCATGTGATTTACTAAAGAATTATTCCCAAGAAAGACTGATAAGGGAATTGGGCAGAGCAGGGGTGGTAGCTTCAGCACAAAGCCTATAGGAGAATTTTTGAGTGAAGTTTAAGGCAGAATTGTTTGACCTAAGACAAGGACTTTCAAAAGCTTTGTGAGGCTGATGGAGGAATGCAAACTCACAGAAACTTTCATCTCTCTGTGCAAGATAGCAAAGCAACATCAGTACCATAAAGACAATCCTTGTAAGAATAGCTTCAAGTGCTGGATATTGAAAGTGCATAGAAGGTGGTGGTAGTGATAGTTATATAGGTGTACAAACAGAAATGTAGTAAAATAATTCAGTACAAAGGAATCCAAGGGGATTTGGGCAGGACAACCAGTATTGCTCACTACACCAGGGTTCTTCCATCTTTCCTTCTTACCATTTTTAATGTATTGGCCTTTCTCCCCATGCTCATTGACTCATGGTGAGAAGCTGGTTGTTCTACATTCAACCTTATAGCTATGTCTAGGTAAGAGGAAGGGGGAGAGGGTGAAAGACTGAAAAGGGGCATTTTAATTGAATATGTCTCCTTTACAAAAGTTTTTCTCAACCCCTTATCCTGCCTATATTTTATTGTTTCAGAACCATGTCAAATGGTTACCATATCTACTGTATGGGATTCTGGGATGTTGTATATTTTGAGTTGGGAATATTGCTGTCCAGGTTCTGTTGGTAAGAAAGTAGGGATAGTGGTGATGGATATAAGGTAAACAACTACAGTATTTGATAACTCCTCCTTTTACAGAGGATAGAGAGATTGAGAGAGGTCACATAATTTGCTGAATTTGCACAGCCTGTAAGCAGTAAACCAAACTTATGTTCTTTTTTAAAAGGATATTTTTAAGTTTGTTTGTTTGTTTATGTATGCATGCATGTGTGTGTATGTATGTATGTATGTATGTAATCTCTACACCCAGCATGAGGCTCAAATTCATGATCCTGAGATCAAGAGTTGCAGGCTCTTCCAAACGAGCCAACCAGGTGCCTCAAACCTATGGGGTTTTGTTGTTGTTGTTGTTATTGTTTTGGCTTTTTTTGGTGACACACTACATATAGTTTTTGTCATCTTGCCATTTTTATTTTAAGGCATGACACCTTGGTGTTTTCTATGATGACACTATAGTAGCATATATTCCTCATTTTTTTAAAAGGCCTTTTCATTCTTTTCCTGAAATTCTTTTTTCTCCTTTCTTCCTTCCTTCCTTCCTTCCTTCCTTCCTTCCTTCCTTCCTTCCTTTTCTTTCTTTCTTTCTCTTTATCTCTCTCTCTTTCTCTCTCTTTTTAGAGAGAGTGTGCATGAGAGTGGGGAGGGGAGAGAGCAGAAGAAGAGGGAGCGAGAGAATCTCAAGATGGAGCCCAACACAGGGCTCAATCTCATGACCCTGAGATCATGACCTGAGCTGAGATCAAGAGTCAGTTGCTCAACTGACTGAGCCACCCAGGTGCCCCTATTCCTCATTCTTTATACAGTTGTATAATACTCCATGTTGATAGTCTCTGGATTTTCCAACATTATTATTGGTTCTTTCAACAGTTTTCTGTTGAAATACATCTTTTCTTGTATTTAAAAATGTGTCTTGGGGCACCTGGGTGGCTCAGATTGTTTAGTGTCTGCCTTTGGCTCAGGTCATGGTCCCAGGGACCTGGGATTGAGCCTCGTATCAGGCTCCCTGTTTGGCGGGGAGCCTGCTTCTCCCTCTCCTTCTACTAAGTGTCTTTATTTTTTAAATTTTTAAATTTTTAAGTTTTTATTTTAATTACCTGGTGCTCATCATGACAAGTGCACTACTTACTCCGCATCTCCTATTTCACCCATCCCCCATCCACCTCCCTTCTAGTAACCATCAGTTTGTTCTCTATACTTAAGAGTCTTTTTGTTGGTTTGTGTCTTTCTCTTTTTTTCCCTTTGCTCATTTCTTTTGCTTCATATGAGTGAAATCATATGGTATTTGTCTTTCTTTGACTTATTTCACTTACCATTAAGTGAAATAAGCTCCATCCATGTTGTTGCAAATGGCAAAATTTAATTCTTTTTTATGACTGAATAATATTCCAATGTGTGTGTGTGTGTGTGTGTGTGTGTGGCATCCTCTTTATCCATTCACCAATTGATGGACACTTGGGCTGATTCCATATCTTGGCTATTGTAAATAATGCCGTTATAAATATAGAGGTGCATGTATCCCTTTGAATTAATTTTTTTTTTTTTTATTCTGTGGGTGAATACCAAGTACTGTGATTGCTGGTTTGTAGGGTAATTCTATTTTTAACTTTTTGAGGAACTTCCATACTGTTTTCGAGTGGCTGCACCAGTTTGCATTCCCACCAACAGTGCAAGAGGGTTCCCCTTTCTCCACATACTCTCCAACATCTGTTGTTTCTTGTGTTGTTGATTTTAGCCATTCTGACAGGTATAAAGTGTCTCATTGTAGCTTTGATTTATATTTCCCTGATGATGAGCATCTTTTCATGTGTCTGCTAACCACCTGTATGTCTTCTTTGGAGAAATGTTTGTTCATGTCTTCTGCTCATTTTTAAATTGGATTATTTGATTTTTGGGTGTTGAGTTTGATAAGTTCTTTATGTATTTTAGATACTAACCCTTTATTGGATATTCTGTTCCTGTGCAGAAGCTTTTTATCTTGATGAAGTCCCAATAATTCATTTTTGTTTTTGTTCCCTTGTCTCAGGAGACATATCTAGAAAGAAGTTGCTATGGCCAATGTCAGAGAAATTACTGCCTGTGCTGTCTTCTAAGATTTTTATGGTATCTTGTCTCACATATAAGTTCTTAATCCATTTTGAATTTATTTTTGTGTATGGCATAAGAAAATAGTTTCATTCCTTTGCATGTTGCTGTCTAGATTTCCCAACATCATTTGCTGAAGAGACTGTCTTTTTGCATTGGATAATCTTTCTTCTTGTCAAATATTAATTGACCATATAATTGTGGGTTTATTTCTGGATTTTCTTTTCTTTTTTAAAAAATTTTTATTGTTATGTTAATCACCATACATTACATCATTAGTTTTTGATGTAGTGTTCCATGATTCATTGTTTGTGCATAACACCCAGGGCTCCATGCAGAACGTGCCCTCTTTAATACCCATCACCAGGCTAACCCATCCTCCCATGTCCGTCCCCTCTAGAACCCTCAGTTTGTTTTTCAGAGTCCATCCTCTCATGGCTCATCTCCCCCTCTGATTTCCCCCCCTTCATTCTTCCCCTCCTGCTATCTTCTTTTTTTTTTCTTAACATATATTGCATTATTTGTTTCAGACGTACAGATCTGAGATTCAACAGTCTTGCACAATTCACAGTGCCTACCAGAGCACATACCCTCCCCAGTGTCTATCACCCAGTCACCCCATCCCTCCCACCCCAACCCCCACTCCAGCAACCCTGTTTGTTTCCTGAGATTAAGAATTCCTCATGTCAGTGAGATCATATGGTACATGTCTTTCTCTGTTTGACTTATTTTGCTCAGCATAATACCCTCCAGTTCCATCCATGTCATTGCAAATGGCAAGATCTCATCCCTTTTGATGGCTGCATAATATTCCATTGTATATATATACCACATCTTCTTTATCCATTCATCTGTTGATGGACATCTTAGCTCTTTCCACAGTTTGGCTATGGTGGACATTGCTGCTATAAACATCGGTGTGCATGTACCCCTTCAGATCCCTACATTTGTATCTTTGGGGTAAATACTCAGTAGTGCAATTGCTGGATCATATGGTACCTCTATTTTCAACATTTTGAGGAAGCTCCATACTGTTTTCCAGACTGGCTGCACCGGCTTGCATTCCCCCCAACAGTGTAGGAGGTTTCCCCTTTGTCCGCATCCCCGCCAATATCTGTCATTTCCTGACTTGTTAATTTTAGCCATTCTGACTGGTGTGAGGTGGTATGTCATTGAGGTTTTGATTTGGATTTCCCTGATGCCAAGCGATGTTGGCCACTTTTTAATGTGTCTGTTGGCCATTTGGATGTCTTCTTGGGAAAATGTCTGTTCATGTCTTCTGCCCATTTCTTGATTGGATTCTTTGTTCTTTGGGTGTTGAGTTTGATAAGTTCTTTATAGATTTCAGATACTAGCCCTTTATCTGATATGTCATTTGCAAATATCTTCTCCCATTCCGTCGGTTGTCTTTTGGTTTTGTTGACTGTTTCCTTTGCTTTGCAAAAGCTTTTTATCTTGATGAAGTCCCAATAGTTCATTTTTGCCCTTGCTTCCCTTGCCTTTGGAGATGTTTCTAGGAAGAAGTTGCTGCGGCTGAGGTCGAACAGGTTGTTGCCTGTGTTCTCCTTTAGGATTTGGATGGACTCCTGTCTCACATTGAGGTCTTTCAACCATTTGGAGTCTATTTTTGTGTGTGGTGTAAGGAAATGGTCCAGTTTCATTCTTCTGCATGTGGCTGTCCAATTTTCCCAACACCATTTGTTGAAGAGACTGTCTTTGTTCCATTGGACATTCTTTCCTGCTTTGTCAAAGATTAGTTGATCATGGAGTTGAGGGTCCATTTCTGGGTTCTCTATCGCGTTCCATTGATCTATGAGTCTGTTTTTGTGCCAGTACCATGCTGTCTTGATGATGACAGCTTTGTAATACAGCTGGAAGTCCGGAATTGTGATGCCGCCAGCTTTGCTTTTCTTTTTCAACATTCCTCTGGCTATGAGGGGTCTTTTCTGGTTCCATACAAATTTTAGGATGATTTGTTCCATTTCTTTGAAAACAGTGGATGGTATTTTGATGGGGATTGCATTGAATGTGTAGATTGCTCTAGGTAGCATTGACATCTTCACAATATTTGTTCTTCCAATCCATGAGCATGGAACGTTTTTCCATTTCTTTGTGTCTTCCTGAATTTCTTTCATGAGTATTCTATAGTTTTCTGAGTACAGATTCTTTGCCTCTTTGGTTAGATTTATTCCTAGGCATCTAATGGTTTTGGGTGCAAATGTAAGTGGGATCGACTCCTTAATTTCTCTTTCTTCTGTCTTGTTGTTGGTGTATAGGAATGCCACTGATTTCTGTGCATTGATTTTATATCCTGCCACTTGACTGAATTCCTGTACGAGTTCTAGCAGTTTTGGGGTGGAGTCTTTTGGGTTTTCCACATACAGTATCATATCATCTGCAAAGAGTGTCAGTTTGACTTCTTCTCTGCTGATTCAGAAGCCTTTGATTTCTTTTTGTTGTCTGATTGCTGTGGCTAGGACTTCTAATACTATGTTGAATAGCAGGGGTGATAGTGGACATCCCTGCCGTTGTCCTGACCTTAGGGGGAAAGCTCTCAGTTTTTCCCCGTTGAGAATGATATTCACTGTAGGTTTTTCATAGATGGCTTTTATGATATTGAGGTATGTACCCTCTATGCCTATACTCTGAAGAGTTTTGATCAAGAAAGGATGCTGTACTTTGTCAAATGCTTTTTCTGCATCTATTGAGAGGATCATATGATTCTTGTTCTTTCTTTTGTTAATGTATTGTACCACGTTGATTGATTTGCGGATGTTGCAGTCCAGGGCTAAATCCTACTTGGTCGTGGTGAATAATCCTTTTAATGTACTGTTGGATCCTATTGGCTAGTATTTTGGTGAGAAATTTTGCATCCATGTTCATCAGGGATATTGGTCTGTAATTCTCCTTTTTGATGGGGTCTTTGTCTGGTTTTGGATCAAGGTAATGGTGGCCTCGTAAAACGAGTTTGGAAGTTTTCCTTCCATTTCTATTTTTTGGAACAGTTTCAGAAGAATAGGTATTCATTTTTCTTGAAATGTTTGGTAGAATTCCCGGGGGAAGCCATCTGGCCCTGGGCTTTTGTTTGTTGGGGGATTTTTGATGACTGCTTCAATTTCCTTAGTGGTTATAGGTCTGTTCAGGTTGTCTATTTCTTCCTGGTTCAGTTTTGGTAGTTGATACATCTCTAGGAATGCATCCATTTCTTCCAGGTTATCTAATTGCTGGCATAGAGTTGCTCATAATATGTTCTTATCATTGTTTGTATTTCTTTGGTGTTGGTTGTGATCTCTCCTCTTTCATTCATGATTTTGTTGATTTGGGTCATTTCTCTTTTCTTTTTGAGAAGTCTGGCCAGGGGTTTATCAATCTTGTTAATTCTTTCAAAGAACCAGCTCCTAGTTTCGTTGATCTGTTCTACTGTTCTTTTAGTGTCTATTTCATAGATTTCTGCTCTGATCTTTAATATTTCTCTTCTCCTGCTGGGTTAAAGCTTTATTTGCTGTTCTTTCTCCAGCTCCTTTAGGTGTAGGGTTAGGTTGTGTACTTGAGACCTTTCTTGTTTCTTGAGAAAGGCTTGTATAGCAATATACTTTCCTCTCAGGACTGCCTTTGCTTCATCCCAAAGATTTTGAACAGTTGTGTTTTCATTTTCATTGGTTTCCATGAATTCTTTTAATTCTTCTTTAATTTCCTGGTTGACCCATTCATTCTTCAGTAGGATGCTCTTTAGCCTCCATGTATTTGAGTTCTTTCCGACTTTCCTCTTGTGATTGAGTTCTAGTTTCAAAGCAGTGTGGTCTGCAAATAGGCAGGGAATGATCCCAATCTTTTAGTACCGGTTGAGACCTGATTTATGACCTAGGATGTGATCGATTCTGGAGAATGTTCCATGGGCACTAGAGAAGAATGTGTATTCTGTTGCTTTGGGATGGAATGTTCTGAATATGTCTGTGAAGTCCATTTGGTCCAGTGTGTCATTTAAAGTCTTTATTTCCTTGTTGATTTTTTGCTTAGATGATCTGTCCATTTCAGTGAGGGGGGTGTTAAAGTCCCCCACTATTATTGTATTATTGTCAATGTGCTTCTTTGCTTTTGTTATTAATTGCCTTATATAATTGGCTGCTCCCATGTTAGGGGCATAGATATTTCCAATTGTTAGATCTTCTTGTTGGATAGACCCTTTAAGCAGGATATAGTGTGCTTCCTCATCTCTTATTACAGTCTTTGGTTTAAAATCTAATTTGTCTGATATAAGGATTGCCACCCCAGCTTTCTTTAAGTGTCCATTAGCATGGTAAATAGTTTTCCACCCCCTCACTTTCAATCTGGGGTGTCTTTGGGTCTAAAATGAGTCTCTTGCAGACAGCATATCGATGGGTCTTGTTTTTTTATCCAATCTGATAGCCTGTGTCTTTTGATTGGGGCATTTAGCCCATTTACATTCAGGGTAACTATTGAAAGATAGGAATTTAGTGCCATTGTATTGCCTGTAAGGTGACTGTTACCATATATTGTCTGTGTTCCTTTCTGGTCTATGTTTCTTTTAGGCTCTCTTTTGGCTTAGAGGACCCCTTTCAAGATTTCTTGTAGGGCTGGTTTCGTGTTTGCAAATTCCTTTAGTTTTTGTTTGTCCTGCAAGATTTTTATCTCTCCTTCAATTTTCTTTTTTTTTTTTTAAGATTTTATTTATTTATTCATGAGAGACAGAGAGAGAGAGAGAGAGGCAGAGGGAGAAGCAGGCTCCCAAGGAGCAGAGAGCCCGATGTGGGACTCGATCCCAGGACCCTGGGATCATGACCTGAGCCGAAGGCAGACGCTTAACCATCTGAGCCACCCAGGCGCCCTCTCCTTCAATTTTCAATGACAGCCTAGTTGGATATAGTATTCTTAGGTGCCTATTTTTCTCATTTAGTGCTCTGAATATATCCTGCCAGTCCTTTCTGGCCTGCCAGGTCTCTGTGGATAGGTCTGTTGCCAATCTAATGTTTCTACCATTGTAGGTTACATATCTCTTTTCGTGAGCTGCTTTCAGGATTTTCTCTTTGTCTCTGAGACTTGTAAGTTTTACTATTAGATGTCGGGGTGTTGACATATTTTTATTGATTTTGAGAGGCGTTCTCTGTGCTTCCTGGATTTTGGTGCCTGTTTCCTTCCCCAAATTAGGGAAGTTCTCTGCTATAATTTGCTCCTATATCCCTTCTGCCCCTGTGTCTCTTTCTTCTTCTTCTCGGATCCCAATTATTCTAATATTGTTTCATCTTATGGTATCGCTTATCTCTCGAATTTTGCCCTCATAAACCAGTAGTTGTTTCTCTCTCTTTTTCTCAGCTTCTTTATTTTCCATCATTTGGTCTTCTATATCACTGATTCTCTCTTCTGCCTCATTTATCCTAGCAGTTAGCACCCCCATTTTTGATTGTACCTCATTAATAGCGTTTTTGATTTCGACTTGGTTAGATTTTAGTTCTTTTATTTCTCCAGAAAGGGTTTCTCTAATAACTTCCATGCTTTTTTCAAGCCCAGCTAGTATCTTTAAAGTGATGATTCTGAACTCTAGATCCGGCATTGTACTAATGTGCATATTGAGTAGGTCCCTGGCAGTAGGTACTACCTCTTGTTCTTTTTGTTGAGGTGATTTTTCCGTCTTGTCATTTTGTCGAGAGGAGAATAGATGAATGAGAGAACAAAATGCTAACAGGGTCACTACGTCCCCAGAAAATATACTCTAAACAAATCAGAGAAGACTTGAAGCAGGGGTAAAAGAACAGAAAAGAGAGAAAAAAGAAAAAGAAAAAAGAAAATGAAAAAGATAAAGAGAAAAACAAACAAAAACAGAAGAAAACAAAAAAATAAAACAGAATATGATCAAATATGATCAGGCTGGTGCATAGATCAGTGCCAGACACTAGAGTTTGGTTGTATTTTGGTCTGTTAGAAGAAAGTGCCTCCCAAAATTTTAAAGAAAGAAAAACTTATATATGTACAAAAATAAGGGTTGATATGATGAAGGGATGGAATATGACTGTAAAGATGGAAATTATAAAAAATTTTATAAAAGGAATTGATAAATTGTTAGAAAAAGACAGAAGGGGATTTGAAAAAAAAAAAGGAAAAAAAAGGGAGAGAATATGATCAGGCAGGGGAGTAGGAAAAAAACATACACTAGAGATTTAGGGTATATTTTGATCTGTTAGAAGAAACTATCTCAAAATTTTAAAGAGAGAAGAACACATATATATGCCAAAAATACGGGTAACTACTATGAAGGGATAGAATATGACTCTAAAAATGAGAAATAAAAATGTTTTTTAAAAAAGGGATTGATAAGATGTCAGTTGAAAAAGGGAAAAAGAAAAATTAAAAAGAAAAAAAAGTTAAAAAAATTAAGTTTGAAAGTCTAAAGAATCATGGTAAAAAAAAGGCATGGATTCTATGTGCAATATTCCCCTAGTGCTGGAGTTCTGGTGTTCTCATTGATGGGTAAACTTGGTCTTGGCTGGCTGTTCTCACTGATCTTCTGGGGGAGGGGCCTGTTGCCGTGGTTCCCAAATGTCTTTGCCAGGGGCAGAATCACCCCGCCCTTGCCCAGTCCAGGCTAATAATCTGCTTAGGTTTGCTCTCTGGAGCTTCTTTTCCCTGCAAGCTTTCCATACAGCTTTGGAGGCTAAGAGTGAAATGGCGGCCTCCCAATCTCTGCCCTGGAGGAGCGGAGAACTCGGGGCCCCGCTCCTCAGTGAGCCCCCAGAGAAAAGCAGTCAGTCACTCCCGTCTCCCCGGTCTCCGGCTGCACTCTGTGTTCACCCGGACTGTGACCGAACGTTTCTATCTCTGGCACCCATCTCGGTGTGGAGTCTCCAAACCCAGCAGATCCCTGTGGTGTGCTCCCACACTGCTCCTCCTGGGGAAGTAAGGGGCGTCTCCTCGGATCTGCTGCTTGTTGAGTCTCTGCTGGAGGAGCAGTGGCCTGACTGTGCCTGGGATCACGGTTTGTGACAACCCCAAACTGAGATCCCTCGCCTGGGCTCTGTCTCTGCAGCCAGCTTCCCTGCTCTGATACCTGGGAGCTCTGCCACACTCAGGCACCCCCAGTCTTTCTGTGACCCCAAGGGTCCTGAGACCACACTGTCCCACGAGGGTTCCACCCCCTGCTTAGCCACTGGAGCGACGTCCTTCAGCGGAGCTGACTTCTAAAAGTTCCAATTTTGTGTTCTGCTGCTCTATCACTTGCCAGAAGCGGTGGACGGAGGCCCCTCCCCCGCCGTCTATCCTCCCGAATATCGCCTCAGATTCATTTCTCCGCACATCCTACCTTCTAGAAAGTGGTTGCTTTTCTGTTCAGAGAGCCGTTGTTATTCTTTTCTTCGATCTCCTGGTGAGTTTGTAGGTGTTCAGAATGGTTTGATCCCTATCCAGCTGAATTCCTGAGACCAGACAAAACCCAGGTCTCCTACTCCTCTGCCATCTTGCCTAGCTAAAACATTAAAAAAAAAAAAAAACACTAGAGGCCTCTACTACTTAATTTTAAGACTTACTATAAAAGTTACATTATTCAGAAAATGTGGTATTTCCATAAAGACAGACAAATACATCATATTTGTGATGTATTTGCAGTGAAACAGCATAGAGAGTTCAGAAACAGATTTAATCATATATACGCAACTGATTATTTACAAGAGTGCAAAGGTTATTTAGTGGGAAAAGGATAGTCTTTTTTTTTTTTTTTTTAAAGATTTTATTTATTTGACACAAAGAGAGAGAGAGCACAGCACGGGGAGCAGCAGGCAGAGGGAGAGGGAGAAGCAGGCTCCCTGCTCAGCAGAGATCCCAACTGACTGTGGTGCATAATCCCACTCTGGGATCATGACCTGAGCCGAAGGCAGACGCTTAACTGACTGAGCCACCCAGGCTCCCCAAGGGGACAGGGTAGTCTTATCAACCAATGGTACCCATACAATTGCATATCCATATGCAAAAAAATAAAATGAAGCAGTCCAAGATAGTGACATAGGAACCCCTGAACTCATCTCCTCCCATGGAAACATAAAATCTACACACCTACATATACAGCAATTCCTCCTGAAGAAGAACTGAGGGCTGATTCAACAGTTTTTGTATAACAAATGATAGAGGGAACACATAGAGAAGGATAAAAGAGATGGCAACACAGTAATTATGGGAATACCACCCCCCAGGCAGCAACCTGAAGCAAGCAGGGCTATCACTGAGGGGTTGCCACACAGACTCCACCACCCTGGTCACAGCAAAACATGGCAGTTTAAAGGGCAACTAGACTGTAAGTTAAAGAAATTTATATTCTAAGTCTAGAGCATCTGCCAAACAAGAAACTGCCAGAACTCTCTCTCTCCTGGGCCAGAGGTGCTGGCAATTGCCATTATTTACATTCCCCCTCCACCTTGATAGGATGGAGAAGCATGATCCAGGAGCTCTAGCAGTTTTAGTAGGGCCACCCCAGCTTGCCCTGAGCCGCTGGTCCACACCAACTCCAGCTGTCCCCCCAAGTCAGCTCTGCTGCAGTCTGCCCCAGTCCCTCCCCACACACACTCTTGTCAGCCAACTCCAGCTCCAGTCCTCAAGCCAGAAACAGCAAATCTATAGAAACACAAAGTAGATTAGTGGTTGCCTGGAGCTAAGGGTAAAAGCAGGTCTTGATCTCAGGATCATGAGTTCAAGTCCCATGTTGGGCTCCATGACTCACCTTAAAAGGTGACAGAAATTGCTTAAAGTTGGATTATGGTTATACAACTCTGTAAATCAAAATTCATTGAACTGTACACTCAAAATAGATGAATTTTAAGGTATGTAATTTATACGTCAATAAAGCTAATTTTTAAAAAGATTTTTAAAGTAAGTGAACATACATCTATCATATGATCTAGCCCTTTCACTCCTTGGTATTTACTCAAAAGAAATAAAAGCATATCTCCATACAAAGACATGAATGCTCATATCACTTTAGTTTATAATAGTCAAAAACTGGAACCCAAACATCCATCCACTGGTGAATGGATAAACAAACTACAGTGTATCTATACAATAAAATTAGTCCTCACCAATAAAAAGGAACAAACTATTGAGATTCACTGCAACATGGATAACTCTCAAAATAATTAAGCGGAGTGAAAGAGCTGGATTAAAAAGAAAAGAGTGCATACTAAATGATTCTATTTATAAAAACTTTAGAATATGCAAACTAGTCTATAGTAATAGCACATTAGTGGTTGTTTGAGGATGGGAGTGCATGGGAGTGGAAAAGAAAGGAGTACTAACAATAGGGTAAAAGGAAACTTCTGGACATGATTGATATGCTCACTATCTTGACTGTGCTGTGATGGTGTTTCAGGAGCACACATATTTCAAAACTTATCAAATTGTCCATCTTAAATTATGTTTATTGACTGTTAAGCTTCAAAAAACTGTCAGAATGTTTAAAGATATTTAATAGGCCTACAGTATCAATAATTAATAACTGTATTTTTGAAATGTTTTATCTTACTCAGTTCCTTATTGCATTGTCCTTATATGTGATTAACTGAAGTAATAAAAACTGTAATAGAATAAAGAAGTAACCCACCAGATGATGTTGCATGTTGAAATGAAAAACAAAACAGTTTTTCAGTTGCCAGACTCAGGTTAGAAAATCATGGCCTTAGATTCATTAGTAAGTTACTTTTTAAAATTGAAATTCAATTAATCAACATATAATATATTATTGGTTTCTGAGGTAGAGGTCAGTGATTCATCAGTCTTATATGATACCCAGTGTTCATTACATCACATCATGTACCCTCCTTGAATGTCTATCACCCAGTTACCCCATCCCCCAACCTCCCTCCCCTCCAACAACCCTTAGTTTGTTTCCTATTATTAATAGTTTCTTATGGTTTGCCTCCCTCTCTGATTTCATCTTGTTACTTTTAACATCATTCAGCCTCTGTTTCAGTCCATGAAGTGGAATGACAATATGACCTTCCTCATAGACCTGTTTTGAATATTAAAGAATGTAATACAATGAAGGTGCCTTAATACCATGCCTGGTGTCTCAAAGAAGCTCAATAAATGGTATTCCTTTTCTCACTTCTAAGACATAATCTGGTTGGGAGAAGCATTTGACTAAATAAAACTGTTTCTAAGCAATTATCTGAAGATTGTGTAAACAGAAGGTAGGGAAGAGGAGAGGGTGTGTGATTTCCAAGAATTGGGAAGTATTTATTCAGAACTCTGGCAAACAAGAACTTCTGTCCCCTACATAGATTTAGTCAACAGTGCAGGTATTGCAAGGCCTAGCTGAAATAGCCCTTCAAATTATTGCCCTCCTCCAAGAGCTAACAGTTGCTATCATTGAACGGATGGAGTTATGGACAATTTTCATTTTTATCTTGATAGCAATTTACATTACCTGAATGCATTATAATAAGCAAAGAAAATGAGAAAAAATACTTATTTCCATTTTGAAAATAAAATTGTTTGAAAAGAAAATTAGTTTAAAAAAACACTTTACACCTACCAGGAGGGAAAAATGTTTTGTTTTTTTTTTAAAGATTTTATTTATTTATTTGACACAGAGAGACACAGCGAGAGAGGGAACACAAGCAGGGGGAGTGGGAGAGGGAAAAGCAGGCTTCCCGCGGAGCAGGGAGCCTGATGTGGGACTCGATCCCAGGACCCTGGGATCATGACCTGAGCCAAAGGCAGACGCTTAACGACTGAGCCACCCAGGCGCCCGGGGAAAATGTTTTTTTAAAAAAGGAAAATAACAACTGTTGGCAAGGAGGTGAAAAAATTGAGACCTTCATACGATATTTGTTAAAAGGTGCAGTGGTACAATCAATATGAAAAACAGGTTGTTGATTCCTCAAAAAGTTATTATTTGACCCAAATTCTACTCCTAGGTGTATACCAAAGAGAAATGAAAACATTCGGGTGCCTGGGTGGCTCAGTTGTTAAGCGTCTGCCTTCAGCTCAGGTCATGATCCCAGGGTCCTGGGATGGAGTCCCACATCGGGCTCCCTGCTCGGCGGGAAGCCTGCTTCTCCCTCTCCCACTCTCCCAGCTTGTGTTCCTGCTCTCGCTATCTCTGTCTCTGCCAAATAAATAAATAAAATCTTAAAAAAAAGAAAGAAATGAAAACATTCACACAAAAAACTTCTACACAAATGTTCATAGCAGCATTGTTTATAATAGCCCAAAAGTAGAAACAACCTAAATGTCTATCAATTGATAATAACCATACAATGGAATATTATTCAGCTTCAAAAAGGAATAAAATACTGATAGATGTTACAACATAGATGAACTTTGAAAGTATTATGTGAAGTTAAAGAAGCCAGACACAAAAGGCCACATATTGTGTGGCTTCATTTATATGAAATATACAAAATAAACCACTAAAGGCAAATACATGGAAACAGAAAGTAGATTAGTGGCTTGCAGTAATGGGGGCAAGTGGGTGAAGAGAATGAGAAGTGATTGCTAAGTGATTGCTAACAGGTATGACGTTTCTTTCCCAGGTGATAAAAATGTTCTGGAGTGAGATAATGATGGCTGCACAATCTTGTGAATATGATAAAAGTATCTGAATTGGGGCGCCTGGGTGGCTCAGTCGGTTGAGCAACTGCCTTCGGCTCAGGTCATGATCCCAGGGTCCTGGGATCGAGTCCCACATCAGGCTCCCTGCTCTGCGGGGAGCCTGCTTCTCCCTCTCCCACTCCCCCTGCTTGTGTTCCCTCTCTCGCTGTGTCTCTCTCTGTCAAATAAATAAATAAAATCTTTAAAATATATATATATATATCTGAATTGGATAGTTTGAAATGGTGAATTTTATGGTGTATGAATTATCTGAGTTTTTAAAAATGGCCCTGGTTAGTATTTGTCTTTCTCTGACTGACTTATTTCACTTAGCTTAATACTCTCTAGCTCCATTGATGTCTTTGCAAACGGCAAGATTTCATTTTTTTATATAGCTGAGTAATATTCCATGGTGTATATATATATTCCACATCTTCTTTACCCATTCATGAGTTGATGGATACTTAGGCTGTTTCCATAATATGGTTATTATAGATAATGCTGTTATAAACATCAGCATGTATCCCTTTGAATTCATATTTTTGCATTCTTTAGGTAAATACCTATTCTGTAATTGCTGGATCATAGTAATGTTTTAACTTTTTGAGGAACCTCCGTACTGTTTTCCAGAGTGGCTGCACCAGTTAGCATTCCCAACAACAGTGTGCAGGGCTTCCTTTTTCTCCACATCCTCTTCAACACCTGTTGTTTCTTGTGTTGTTGATTTTAGCCATTCTGACAGGTGTGAGGTGATATCTCATTAGTTTTGATTTGCATTTTCCTGATGATAAGTGATGTTGAGCATCTTTTCATGTGTTTGTTCACCATCTGGACATCTTCTTTGGAAAAATGTCTATTCATGTCTTCCACCCATTTTTTAATTGGATTATTCATTTTGGGGGTGTTGAGTTTGATAAGTTCTTTATATATTTTGGATACTAAACCTTTATCAGATATGGCATTTGCAAATATCTTTTCCCATTCCATTGGTTGCCTTTTAGTTTTGCTGATTGTTCCTTCCCTGTACACTTCAGTGTATTGTATACCTGAAACTAATATTATACTCTATGTTAACTAACTGGAATTAAAACATTAAAATTTTTTAAAAATTAAAATGATTCTGCTTAGAACTAGTAAGTTGCCTAGTATGCCACTATTAGTATAAGTAATAGAGTAGGGATTAAATGTCACAGATATGAAGATTAAACCTCAGAGGGATTAAATGTTGACTCTGCTCCCTTCAGAGCTGGTCACTAGGAATAAAAACCTTCTCAAAGTTGCTCAACAACAACAACAACAACAAACTGGTATTAGTTCACATTCTTGAGAGAATCAGATTGCCCCAGCATATCTACCTATCAAGTTGTTCTTGATTGATGGTCCATTCAGCTATAGTCATGGGGACACATTACATAATATAAATATGAACACCTTCATCAAGGCTACCAGTGGAAACAGCAGAGAATTGGGTTGTAGGCAGCCCAGAACACATCTCCTAATTTATGCCAGGTGGGCAATCAGTGAGTGGTGGAGCCAGAGAATCTAATGAGAAAGAAAAATCAATAGGTTTGATGCCAAAGAATAAAGATTAACTCCTAGATATTCAGTCTGAGAGACTGAGAAAAATGATGCCATCAGAAACAGAAATGAGGAAGTGGGAAACAGGAATTAGTGTTAAGGAAGAGAATGAGTTTGCTGGAACAGGGTGAGTATGAGCTGAAATGACCATGATAAGGAAATACAGCCAGAAAAAATAATGGTGTAGTCCACAACCTCAAGTATAGTTGGTGATACAAAACATGAGTTGTCTTCCATGTGGCATCCTTTGATTCAACTCCTGCCTCTTACACTTTTCCACTCATTCTTAGTAGACAGTCCTATTGTCATATTAGGTTGCAAACACAATCTCATTTCAGTAATTAGAATGTCCAGTTCAGTGAAATAGTCAAATCTCTGAATTTATTAGCATCACATCTTCTCCCCACCCTTATTCTTCCTAACTCCACCCTAAATCCTGCTTCGGGCTAGAATCCTGCTGAGAGGAAAGGGGCTTGGGTCTTCTGTTCAAATTCTCCTTCACTTGCTACCTGAAGGTTTGCTCCCCCCAGGGATTGAAGTTTGGTGGGAAAATGGGGAACAGAGAGAATGAAGAAGAGAGGAAAGTTAAAGGAATAAAACAATTCTTATTAGTTGGGTGGCTTCAAGTTTGCCAGGCTTAGGAGGCAATTAAAACTGATTTCCTTGAACCAACCTGGCAGATGACTAAAGTTGATGCTTTCTTTCAAAGGGCCCTTTAAAAATTCCTTGCTCTCTCCTGTTGCTGCTCTCCTGAAAATGCTATTGAGCTAGAAGGGTTGTAACATATTACAGTTTCTTCCTCCGCCCCTTGTTGTTAGCTGATACACCTTCTTGGAGTACATTTGGAAGCAGGTATATTGCCTATCCAAGGACAAAAGACCCCCTGAGTGCCACTGAGTGGCCATTCATCAGCAAGGGACAGAAGCGTGCACAAAGGGCAGATAACTTGGTAGCAGCTCTTTGCTGTGCTTCACCATAAACTCCAAGCACCTGCACAGCCATGCGACTGGTTTTCTGGGACAAAATGGCATCAGACACAGTGCTGGGAGGCTCTCCTCCAGAGGAGGGGAACAGTTCCACACCTTGCTGGGTCCTTTAAGATTTGGAGTTTTGAATCCCAGCCAAGCACTGGAGATAAAACACAGAACTGTGGCCCCAGGCATGCCAACAGCCTGGGCATAAGCAGGTTAAAGGCAGGGATCTGACAAAACTCTGGGACACAAGAGGGGAGATGTTGCCTTTTCTGTGAGAGCTTCCTGAACAGCAGTGGGTGGAGCTCCCCTCCCTGGGACAGAGAGGGGGGTGACATCGTCTTCCCCCCACCCACGAACACAGTCAGACTTCATTGAGCAACGCAGCACCCCCAGTGGAGGCTGGGGGCTCTTACACCAAACTCCGCTACCCTGTGCCCTGGAGGGGCATCTTTATTTTATTTATTTTTTTATTATTATGTTATGTTAGTCACCATACAGTACCCACCCTTTGCATCGACATGGAGGGACATCTTTAACAGGGCAAGTCTGACTGTGAGCCACTGCAATGGGCCTCTCCCCAACAGGACCAGCACAGGCCCCCCGCATGCATCAAGTCTACTGAGCATAGAGTGCTCCAAAGTGTCAGCTTTAGTTTTGGTGGAAATAGGACCAGGCTTTTTTTTTCCCCCCCCCTTTGGAATCAGGCTTATAGTTTTCTGTTCATTTGTTGGTTTGTTTTTTCATTTCCTTTTCTTTTTGGATCAGCCTCCTTTCTTTCTTTCTTTCTTTCTTTCTTTCTTTCTTTCTTTCTTTCTTTCTTTCTTTCTTTCTTTCTTTCTTTCTTTTTCTTTCTTTCCTTTGGAATCAGGCTTATAGTTTTTTGTTTGTCTGATTGGCTTTTGTTGTTGTTGTTGTTCCTTTTCCTTTTCTCTTTTTTGGATCAGGCTTCTTTTTCTAGGTTTATTTTAACAAACAAATCAAAGCACAGCTAGTTAAAGATCCAAACACTCCCCACTACAAGCAAGGAGCAACTTTGCAGAGGACTGACCTGTGGGAAAGAGTAGCCAAAACACAACAGCAGAGTGCACACAGCATACACCAGCAACACTTCCTGAAGTGCCAAGTCCTGGAGAGTATATGACCCCTTCTTAATATAGCATTACTGTCAGGAGCAGGAAAAATAACAAGCTTTCATAACATGCAAAAGACAGAATGACAAGATGGGGGAATTCTCCCCAAAAGAAAAATCAAGAAGAAACCACAGTCAGGGAATTATTCTAAACAGATATTAGCAATATATCTGAATAAGAATTTAGAACAGCAGTCATAAGAATACTATCTGGGCGTGAAAGAAGCATAGAAGACACCAGAGAAACCTTTACTGAAGAGAAAACCTTGCTGACTAAAAACTAGTCAGGTCTAAATAAAAAATGCTATAACTGAGATGCAAAACCAACTGGATATAATCACAACGAGGATGGAAGAGGCAGAACAAATAGGTGATACAGAACTATGATAAAATTATGGAAAATAATGAAGCTTAAAAGAAGAGGGAAAGAAAACTATTAGATCATGAATATAAACTTAGGGGACTCAGCAATTCTATAAAACATAATACTATCTGTATCATAGGAGTCCCAGAAGAAGAAGAGCAGGGAAAAGAGGCAGAAGGAATTTGAACAAATTATAGCTGAGAACTTCCCTAATCTGGGGAAAGAAACAGGCATTCAAGTACAGAGAACTCCCCTCAAAATCAACAAAATAGGTCAACACCAAGACATATCATAGTGAAACTTGCAAAATACAAAGATAAAGAGAGAATTCTTAAAGCAGCTAGGGACAAAATGTCCTTAACCTACACAAGGTTAGCAGCAGACCTGTCCACAGAAACTTGGCAGGCCAGGAGAGAATAACAGGATATATTCAACATGCTAAATGGGAAAAATATGCAACCAAGAATACTTTATCCAGCAAGGCTGTCATTTAGAATAGAAGGAAAGATAAAGAGCTTCCATAACAAGCAAAACTAAAGGAATTCATGAACACTAAACAGCTCTGCAAGAAATACTAAAGGGGACCCTTTGAGTGAGAAAGACCAAAAGCAATAAAGACTAGAAAGGAACAGAGACAATCCACAGGAACAACGACTTTACAGATAATACAATGGCACTAAATTCATATCTATCAATAATTACTCTGAATGTAAATGGGCTAGATGCTTCAATCAAAAAACATAGGGTATCAGAATGGATTAAAAAAAAAAAGACCCATTGATATGTTGCTTACAAGAGACTCATTTTAGGGCCAAAGACACCTCCAGATTGAAAGTGAGGGGATGGAGAACCATTTATCTAACAGTCATCAAAAGAAAGCTGAAGTAGCCATCCTTATATCAGACAAACTAGATTTTAAGCCAAAGACTATATATAATAAAAGATGAAGAAGAGCACTATATCATAATAAAGGGGCCTATCCAACAAGGAGATCTAACGATTGTAAATATGCCCCCAACTTGGGAGCAGACAAATATATAAACCAATTAATAAGAAACTTTAAAAAATTCGTTGATAATACAATAATAGTAGGGGACTTTAATACCCAATTCACTGCAATGGACAGATCATCTATGCAGAAGATCAACAGGGAAATAAGGGCTTTGAATGACACACTGGACCAGATGGACTTAACAGATATATTCAGAGCATTTCATCCTAAAGCAGCAGAATGCACATTCTTCCCAAGTGTATATGGAACATTCTCCAGAATGGATCACACTCTTGGTCACAAATCAGGCCTCAACCAGTACAAAAAGCTTGAGATCGTACCACCCATATTTTCAGACCTTTGTTCTTATTTAGTTGATTCCCCAGTCCAACCCAATTAAAATGTTGATGTTGCTGGAGTATTGAAAGGACATAATTTCTCCCATGAATACTTTAGTATCTGTTCTCTCTGAATTCACTGTTATATGGTTTCATCATTCCTTCTCCAGCCCCTCCCCTAACCCTTCCCCATACATATCTATACACAGTGTGTGTACTCCATCAAAACTGCTCTAAGAAGGTAGCATGAATACCTCCCAAATAACAAATCCAATACTCACTTTTCAGTCCCTTTCTTCTGGTGCTCCCAGCTGCATGTGTTCTTCTCAAGAACTCCATTCTCATTGGACAGTCTCTTTTACTTTGGCTTCTATGATATACCTCCTCTGCTTTTGTTCCAATTTCTTTAACAACTCTTCTTGGCTGCCTATACATGCTCTTTTTCTCTCTGCCATCTCAAGTATTTGTGTCCTGTATACACATATTTGGCCCACTTTCTCAGGTAAGCAATGGTTTAGATCTCTAGACCCAGGCTGGGAATGCCAGGTCTGGGTACCTGGATCATTTAAGAAACACAAGGCCCTTCCCTCTACAGTCTGGGGTAGTAATCTGACTGCCAGGTGAATTTACAGCCAGGACGACTGTCCAAACTATTGTCGATAAAAGGATGTGTGTGTGTGTGTGTGTGTGTGTGTGTGTGTGTAGAGAGAGAGAGAGAGAAGTGGGTGCAAAGGAGATAACAGGCTGTGAGATGAAAAGCAAAAGAGAATAAGAAGGCTTTAGTCCAGAGAAGCTCCCTTAAAAGTTGAAGTGGACTTCCCATGTATGCTGATGAATTGTAAAATCTAAAATTCCATGTGTTACCTTGACAGAGTCCCAAAGGCCTATCATGAGTTCCCTTGCTCTCCACCCAGCTAGCTCACCTATCAACACAGCTAACTACACCTTAACTGGTTCTCAACCTAATAGGTTTCATCTCTTTGCCAGCCTGAGTTATTATTCAAACAAACCACATCCTCCAACAGAGATCAAGGGTCACCTCACCCTCTTGTCATTATAAATCCTGCCTCCATAGGCCCTGCTGGTTCACTCTGCTCCCAAGAAAAACCCCCGTGCATCCTGCCTGGTATATGGTGTCCTCCTCTCCCCAGGCTGTAAACATATGTGACTAATAAACTGCTGCCAATCTCATCTGATCACGTCAGATGTTGTGTATTCAGCCATCACGTACTACTTGGGCAAGGGATCACCCCCCTTCAATAACAGAGTAAATAGAAGGTAGTCAGAACACCTGGCAGCCTGCAGCTGATTTGGAAGGGAGTGGTTGATAAGGCTCAAGGAATCTCAGACACTTGACCCTCTCATTCCTCACTCCACATTGCCACACCCAACTCAAACTTACCCCACCCAAAACCATTAGCTCCCAGGGGTTTAGCTATTTTTATGGACTGATAACTCCTTAGATCAGATATCTTTTCTGATTACAGGTCAACTGTGCTTCCTATTGCCTGTGGGACAGCAGATGTGCCTTAGATTCTTCAAACTCAACACAACTCCAACCAAATGCATTCTTTTCCTCTCTCATCAACAGAGGTACTCTTATCCCTTCATCTCTGTATTACCAGCACATAACACAGTGCCTGGCACTTCCAATATTTTTTTATTTAAATTTTAGTGAACATACGTGCAATATCTGTTTCTGGAGTAGAATTCAGGGATTCATCACTTACATACAACACCCACTGCTCATCACAACAAGTGCCCTCTTTAATACCCATCACCCATCTAGCCCATCCCCCACACACTTCCCTTCATCAACCCTCAGTTTGTTCTCTATCATTAAGAGTCTCTTATGGTTTGTTCTCTTCTCTCTTTTTTTCTTTCCCCCTTCCCATATGTTCATCTATTCTCTTCCTTAAATTCCACATATGAGTGAGATCATATGGTATCTTTCTCTGACTGACTTATTTCACTTAGCATAATACACACTAGATCCATCCACACCATTGCAAATGGCAAGATTTCTTTTTTTTTTTTTTTTTGATGGCCAATATTCTGTATATATATACTGGCTCTTCTAATCCATTCATCAGTCGATGGACATTTGGGCTCTCTCCATAGTTCGGTTATTGTTGATAATGCTGCCATAAACATTGGGGTGCAGGTACCCCTCCAAATCTGCATCTTTGTATCTGTTGGGTAAATACCTATTAGTGCAAATGTTGGATCATAGGGTAGTTTTATTTTTAATTTTTTGAGGAACCTCCATACTGTTCTCCAGAGTGGCTGCACCTATTTCCATTCCCAGCAACTGTGCAAGAGGATTACCTTTTCTGGAGAGGATAAGCAAGATGGCAGAGGAGTAGGAGACCTGGATTTCGTCTGGTCCCAGGAATTCAGCTGAACACCTACAAACTCAACAGGAGATTGAAGAAAAGAATAGCAACAACTCTCTGAACAGAAAAGCGACCACTTTCTGGAAGGTAGGACGTGCGGAGAAGTGAATCAGAGGTGATATTCGGGAGGATAGATGGCGGGGGAGGGGCCTCCATCGGCCGCTTCTGGCAAATGATAGAGCCATGGAGCACAAAATCGGAACTTTTAGAAGTCTGCTCTGCTGAGGGACGTCGCTCCAGTGGCTAAGAGGGGGGTGGAACCCTCGTGGGACAGTGTGGTCTCAGGACCGTCGGGGTCACAGAAAGTCTGGGGGTGGCTGAGTGCGGCAGAGCTCCCAGGTATTGGAGTGGGGAAGCCGGCTGCAGAGACGGAGCCAAGGCACAGGCTCTCAGCTCGGGGTTGCCATAGATCGTGATCCACCACACAGTCAGGCCACTGCTCCTCCAGCAAGGACCCAACAAGCGGCAGATCTGGGGAGACTCCCCTTCCTCCCCGGGGAGGAGGGTGTGGGAGCGCACCGCAAGGATCTGCTGAGTTTGGAGACTCCACACCGAGTTGGCCAGAGATAGAAACGCTCGGTCACAGGCCAGGTGAGCACGGAGTGCGGCCGGACTGGGGAGACGGCAGTGACTGACTGCTTTTCTCTGGGGGCTCACTGGGGAGTGGGGCCCCGAGTTCTCAGCTCCTCCAGGGGAGAGACTGGGAGACTGCCATTTTCACTCTCATCCTCCAAAGCTGTTCAGAAAGCTTGCAAGGAACAAAAGCTCCTGAGAGCAAATCTGAGCAGATTCCTTAGCCCGATCCGGCAAAGGTGGGACAATTCCGCCTCCGGCAAAGACATTTGGGAACCACAGCAACAGGCCCCTCCCCCAGAAGGTCAGCAAGAACAGCCAGGAAGACCAAGTTTACCCATCAATGAGAACACCAGAACTCCAGTGCTAGAGGAATACTGCACATAGAACCAATGGCTTTTTACCATGATTCTTTAGTCTTTCGAAGTTAATTTTTTTAACTGCCTTTTTTTTTTGAATTTTTCTTTTTCCCTTTTTCAGCCAACATCTTATCAATCCCTTTTTTAAAAAACATTTTTATTTTTCATTTTTAGAGTCATATTCTATCCCTTCATACTAGTTACCCGTATTTTTGGCATATATATATATATAAGTTGTTCTCTCTAAAATTTTGAGATAGTTTCTTCTAACAGATCAAAATACCCCTAAATCTCTAGTGTATGGTTTTGTTCTACTCTCCTGCCTGATCACATTCTCTCCCTTTTTTTTTCTTTTTTATTAAATCCTCTTCTTTCTTTTTTCAAACAACTTCTTATCAATTCCTTTTATAAAATTTTTTATAATTTTCCTCTTTATAGTCATGTTCCATCCCTTCATCATATAAACCCTTATTTTTGTACATATATAAGTTTTTCTTTCTTTAAAAATTTGGGAGGGCACCTGGGTGGCTCAGTTGGTTGGGTGACTGCCTTCGGCTCAGGTCATGATCCTGGAGTCCTGGGATCGAGTCCCGCATCAGGCTCCCTGCTGGGCAGGGAGTCTGCTTCTCCCTCTGACCCTCCTCCCTCTCATGCTCTCTCTCATTCTGTCTCAACTAAATAAATAAAATCTTAAAAAAAAATTGGGGAGGCACTTTCTTCTAACAGACCAAAATACACCCAAAATCTAGTATGTGTCAACTGATCTATGCACCAGCCTGATCATATTTGATCATATTCTATTTTTTTTTTGCTTTGTTTTGTTCGGTTTTCATTTGTTTTTTCTTTTTCTTTTTTTGTCTTTTTCTTTTTTCTCTTTCCCTTTCTTTCCCCCCGGCTTCAGGTCTTTTCTGATTTGTTTAGAATGTATTTTCTGGGGATGTTGTTACCCTGTTCAAAGCATTTTGTTCTCTCATTAATCTATTCTCCTCTGGACAAAATGAGAAGATGGAAAAAATCACCTCAACAAAAAGAACAAGAGGTAGTACCGATGCCAGGGACCTACTCAATACGAACATTAGTACGGTGTTGGATCTAGAGTTTAGAATCATCACTTTAAAGATACTAGCTGGGCTTGAAAAAAGCATAGAAGTTATTAGAGAAACCCTTTCTGGAGAAATAAAAGAACTAAAATCTAACCAAGTCGAAATCAAAAAGGCTATTAATGAGGTACAATCAAATATGGGGGCGCTAACTGCTAGGATAAATGAGGCAGAAGAGAGAATCAGTGATATAGAAGACCAAATGATGGAAAATAAAGAAGCTGAGAAAAAGAGAGATAAACAACTACTGGATCACGAGGGCAGAATTCGAGAGATAAGTGATACGATAAGATGAAACATTAGAATAATTGGGATCCCAGAAGAAGAAGAAAGAGAGAGGGGGGCAGAAGGTATACTGGAGCAAATTATACCAGACAACTTCCCTAATTTGGGGAAGGAAACAGGCATCAAAATCCAGGAAGCACAGAGAATGCCTCTCAAAATCAAAAAAATAGGTCAACACCCCAACATCTAATAGTAAAATTTATGAGTCTCAGAGACAAAGAGAAAATCCTGAAAGCAGCTTGGGAGAAGAGATCTGTAACCTACAATGGTAGAAATATTAGAATGACAACAGACTTTTCCACAGAGACCTGGCAGGCCAGAAAGGATGGGCAGGATATATTCAGAGTACTAAATGAAAAAAATATGCAGCCAAGAATACTATATCCAGCTAGGCTGTCAATGAAAAAAGAAGGAGAGAGAAAAAGCTTCCAGGACAAAACAAACAAACAAAGAAACAAACAAACAAAAACTCAAGGAATTTGCAAATACAAAACCAGCCCTACAAGAAATATTTAAAGGGATCCTCTAAGACAAGAGAGAGCCTAAAAGCAACATAGACCAGAAAGGAACACAGACAATATACAGTAACAGTAACCTTATAGGCAACACAATGGCACTAAATTCATATCTTTCAATAGTTACCCTGAATATAAATGGGCTAAGTACCCCAATCAAAAGACACAGGCTATCAGATTGGATAAAAAAACAAGACCCATCAAAATGCTGTCTGCAAGAGACTCATTTTAGACCCAAAGACACCCTCAGATTGAAAGTGAGGGGGTGGAAAACCATCTACCATGCTAATGGACACCAAAAGAAACCTGGGGTGCCAATCCTTATATCAGACAAATTAGATTTTAAACCAAAGACTGTAATAAGAGATGAGGAAGGACACTATATCCTACTTAAAGGGCCTATCCAACAAGAAGATCTAACAATTGTAAATATCTATGCCCCTAACATGGGAGCAGCCAATTGTATAAGCCAATTAATAACAAAAGCAAAGAAACACATTGACAACAATACAATAATAGTGCAGGACTTTAACACACCCCTCACTGAAATGGACAGATCATCTAAGCAAAAGATCAACAAGAAATAAAGACTTTAAAAGACAAACTGGACCAAATGGACTTCACAGATATATTCAGAACATTCCATCCCAAAGCAACGGAATACACATTCTTCTTTAGTCCCCATGGAACATTCTCCAGAATCAATCACATCCTAGGTCATAAATCAGGTCTCAACTGGTACCAAAAGATTGGGATCATTCCCTGCCTATTTTCAGACCACAATGCTTTGAAACTAGAACTCAATCACAAGACGAAAGTCGGAAAGAACTCAAATACATGGAGGCTAAAGAGACTGAATGGGTCAACCAGGAAATTAAAGAAGAAATAAAAATTCACGGAAACCAATAAAAATGAAAACACAACTGTTCAAAACCTTTGAGATACAGCAAAGGCAGTCTTAAGATGAAAGTATATAGCAATACAAGCCTTTCTCAAGAAAGAAAGGTCTCAAGTACACAACCTAACTCTACACCTAAAGGAGCTGGAGAAAGAGCAGCAAATAAAGACTAAACCCAGCAGGAGAAGAGAAATAATAAAGATCAGAGCAGAAATCAAAGAAATAGAAACCAAAAGAACAGTAGAACAGATCAATGAAACTAGGAGCTGGTTCTTTGAAAGAATTAACAAGATTGATAAACCCCTGGCCAGACTCCTCAAAAAGAAAAGAGAAATGACCCAAATCAACAAAATCATGAATGAAAGAGGAGAGATCACAACCAACACCAAAGAAGTACAAACAATGATAAGAACATATTATGAGCAACTCTATGCAAGCATATTAAATAATCTGGAAGAAATGGATGCATTCCTAGACATGTATCAACTACCAAAACTGAACCAGGAAGAAATAGACAACCTGAACAGACCTATAACCACTAAGGAAATTGAAGCAGTCATCAAAAAATCTCCCAACAAACAAAAGCCCAGGGCCAGATGGCTTCCCCCAGGGAATTCTACCAAACATTTCAAGAAGAATTAGTACCTATTCTTCTGAAACTGTTCCAAAAAATAGAAATGGAAGGAAAACTTCCAAACTCGTTTTACAAGGCCAGCATTACCTTGATCCCAAAACCAGACAAAGACCCCATCAAAAAGGAGAATTACAGACCAATATCCCTGATGAACATGGATGCAAAAATTCTCACCAAAATACTAGCCAATAGGATCCAACAGTACATTAAAAGGATTATTCACCATGACCAAGTGGGATTTAGCCCTGGACTGCAAGGTTGGTTCAACATTCGCAAATCAATCAACATGATACAATACATTAACAAAAGAAAGAACAAGAATCATATGATCCTCTCAATAGATGCAGAAAAAGCATTTGACAAAGTACAGCATCCTTTCTTGATCAAAACTCTTCAGAGTATAGGCATAGAGGGTCCATACCTCAATATCATAAAAGCCATCTATGAAAAACCTACAGCGAATATCATTCACAATGGGGAAAAACTGAGAGCTTTCCCCCTAAGGTCAGGAATGCGGCACGGATGTCCACTCTCACCACTGCTATTCAACATAATATTAGAAGTCCTAGCCACAGCAATCAGACAACAAAAAGAAATCAAAGGCATCCAAATTGGCAAAGAAGAAGTCAAACTCTCACTCTTTGCAGATGATATGATAGTGTATGTGCAAAACCCAAAAGACTCCACCCCAAAACTGCTAGGACTCGTACAGGAATTCAGTCAAGTGGCAGGATATAAAATCAATGCACAGAAATCAGTGGCATTCCTATACACCAACAACAAGACAGAAGAAAGAGAAATTAAGGAGTCAATCCCATTTACAATTGCACCCAAAACCATAAGATATCTAGGCATAAATCTAATCAAAGAGGCAAAGGATCTTTTGTGTCAGAAAACTATAAAATACTCATGAAAGAAATTGAGGAAGACACAAAGAAATGGAAAAACGTTCCATGCTCATGGATTGGAAGAACAAATATTATGAAGATGTCAATGCTACCTAGAGCAATCTATACATTCAATGCAATCCCCATCAAAATACCATCCACTGTTTTCAAAGAAATGGAACAAATAATTCTAAAATTTGTATGGAACCAGAAAAGACCCCACATAGCCAGAGGAATGTTGAAAAAGAAAAGCAAAGCTGACGGCATCACAATTCCAGACTTCCAGCTCTATTACAAAGCTGTCATCATCAAGACAGTATGGTACTGGCACAAAAACAGACACATCGATCAATGGAATGGGATAAAGAACCCAGAAATGGACCCTCAACTCTATGGTCCACGAATCTTCAACAGAGCAGGAAAGAATGTCCAATGGCAAAAAGACAGTCTCTTCAACAAATGGTGTTGGGAAAATTGGACAGCCACGTGCAGAAGAATGACACTGGACCGTTTCCTTACAATACACACAAAAATAGACCTCAAATGGTTGAAAGACGTAAATGTGAAACAGGAGTCCATGAAAATCTTAAACAGAACACAGGCAGCAACCTCTTCGACCTCAGCTGCAGCAACTTCTTCCTAGAAACATCGCCAAAGGCAAGGGAAGCAAGGGCAAAAGTGAACTATTGGGATTTCATCAAGATAAAAAGCTTTTGCAAAGCAAAGGAAACAGTCAACAAAACCAAAAGACAACCAACAGAATGGGAGAAGATATTTGCAAATGACATATCAGATAAAGGGCTAGTATCCAAAATCTATAAAGAATTTATCAAACTCAACACCCAAAGAACAAAGAATCCAATCAAGAAATGGGCAGAAGACATGAACAGACATTTTTCCCAAGAAGACATCCAAATGGCCAACAGACACATGAAAAAGTGCTCAACAGCGCTTGGCATCAGGGAAATCCAAATCAAATCCTCAATGAAATACCACCTCACACCTAAAATTAACAAGTCAGGAAATGACAGATGTTGGTGGGGATGTGGAGAAAGGGGAACCCTCCTACACTGTTGGTGGGAATGCAAGCTGGTGCAGCCACTCTGGAAAACAGTATGGAGGTTCCTCAAAAAGTTGAAAATAGAGCTACCATACAATCCAGCAATTGCACTACTGGGTATTTACCCAAAAGATACAAAGGTAAGGATACGAAGGGGTACATGCACCCCGATGTTTCTAGCAGCAATGTTCACAATAGCCAAACTGTGGAAAGAGCCAAGATGTCCATCGACAAATGAGTGGATAAAGGAGATATGGTATACATATACAATGGAATATTATGCAGCCATCAAAAAGAATGAGATCTTGCCATTTGCAATGACGTGGATGGAACTGGAGGGTGTTACGCTGAGCGAAATAAGTCAATCAGAGAAAGACATGTATCATATGACCTCACTGATATGAGGAATTCTTAATCTCAGGAAAGAAACAGGGTTGCTGGAGTGGGGGGTGGGGTGGGAGGGATGGGGTGTTTGGGTGATAGACATTGGGGAGGGTATGTGCTATGTTGAACGCTGTGAATTGTGCAAGAGTGTTGAATCACAGATCTGTACCTCTGAAACAAAGAATGCAAAATATGTTAAGAAAAAAAAAAAAGAAGATTTTAGGAGGGGAAGAATGAAGGGGGGAATCAGAGGGGTAGACAAACCATGAGAGACAATGGACTCTGAAAAACAAACTGAGGTTTCTAGAGGGGAGGGGGGTAGGAGGATGTGTTAGCCTGGTGATGGGTATTAAAGAGGGCACGTTCTGCATGGAGCACTGGGTGTTATGCACAAACAATGAATCATGGAACACTACATCAAAAACTAATGATGTAATGTATGGTGATTAACATAACAATAAAAAATATAAAATAAAAAACACACAAGGAGGAGGGGCAAAGATGGCAGAGGAGTAGGGGACTCTATTTCATCCAGTCCCCTGAATTGAGCTGGATATCTACCAGACCACTCTGAACACTTAGAAAATCAGCCTGAGATGTAAGAAGATATATGTGGATCTCTACAAACAGAGTATCTCCAGTGGTTGATTTCAAGGTATGAAGCGGGGAGACATGTTTCCATGGGCAGATATCAGAAGATAAACAGAAGGGGTTGGGAGCCTCCAGGATTCTGCACTGATGGAGCTCGAAAGACTCCTGTGCTGGGGACTAGGCATAGACTCGCAGACCAGTAGTGGCAGGAAAAGGACTTTAGGGCAGCCCCCTGAAATGAAACCTGGAGGTGCGTCATTGCAAATGTGAAATGGGGTTGGCTGGTGGTTTTAGAAACACAAAGGGCAGAGACATGCCTGGACCTCAGAATGAGGGCTGGGAGTGTTGCTGTGGGATGAACAACCCAGGACACTGTGGTTTTAGCAGCACAGACAGAAACAGACAGTGTGGCCTGGAGAGCGAACTGAAGAACAGACTGCAACCTCTCTTGTGCCTTGAAAATATGTGTATTTTGCTGTTGTTTGGTAGAATGAGGCAGATGGTTGGAAATTGTCTTTTCTGCTCTGACTCTTGGAAGAGATGTGGAAAGTCACCAGGGAAAGCCAACAGAGAATAAAAGCCCCCCAAAACCGGTTTTCACTGAACCCATCCCCCCACCACAGAGGACAAGGCAACTCTGTACAAACAGGGTTGCCAGAGGAACAGCATGGCAGGCCCTTCCCCCAGAAGACAGGCTGATAGAACAAGAGGCTGACAATCCTAAGGTCCCTATAAAACAGGTGCATCTTGCTTGGATTGTGGTCAATAATTTGGACTCTGTACATTCCCTCAACCACCCCTCAACAGAATGACTAAGAGGAGGAACCCCCCAAACAGGAAAGACTCAAAGAATGTCACTTCTGCCACACATTTACAAATGGACATAGACATAAGCAAGGTGTCGGAAATAGACTTCAGGGTAACAGTTATGAAGACGATAGCTAGAATGGAGAAATGATTAATGGCAACATAGAGTCTTTAAGGGCAGAAATGAGAGCTGAATTGGCAGAACTTAAAAATGCTATCAATGAGATACAATCTAATGTAGATATTCTAACAGCTAGGGTAAACAAGGCAGAAGAACGAATTAGTGACCTAGAAGACAAACTGATAGAAAAGAAGGAAACCAAGGAGGCCTGGGAAAAACAGCTTAAAATCCATGAAATCAGAAACAGAGAAATAAGTGACACCATGAAACTTTCCAATGTCAGAATTATTGGGATCCCTGAGGGGGTGGAGAGAGAGAGAGGACTAGAAGATATATATGAGCAAATTGTAGCTGAGAAGTTCCCTAATCTGGGGAATGAAACAAGCATTCGTGTTCTAGAGGCAGAGAAGACCCCTCCCAAGATCAAGGAAAACAGGCCAACACCCCGGCATGTGATAGTAAAACTTGCAAATCTTAGAACCAAGGAAACCATCTTAAGGGCAGTTAGGGGGAAGAGATTCCTTACGTACAGAGGGAGGAACATCAGAATAAAGTCAGACCTATCCAGAGAGACCTGGCAAGCCAGAAAAGCCTGGCAAGACATATTCAGGGTACTAATTGAGAAGAACATGCAGCCAAGAATACTTTATTGGGCAAGGCTTTTATTTAGAATGGATGGACAGATACAGAGCTTCCAACACTGGCAGAAACTGAAAGAATATGTGACCACAAAGCCGGCCCTGCAAGAAATATTAAGGGGGGTTCTATAACTTGAGAGAAGTGTCTTTTCATATCTTCTGCCCACTTTTTGACTTGATTATTTGTTTTTGGGGTGTTGAGTTTGAGAAGTTCTTTATAGATCTTGGATACCAACCCTTTATCTGTAGTGTCATTTGCAAATATCTTCTTCCATTCTGTGGGTTGCCTCTTTGTTTTGTTGACTGTTTCCTTTGCTGTGCAGAAGATTTTCATCTTGATGAAGTCTCAAAAGTTCATTTTCACTTTTGTTTCTCTTGCCTTTGGAAAAGTGTCTTGAAAGAAGTTTCTGTGGCTGATGTTGAAGAGGTTACTGCCTATGTTCTCCTCTAAGATTTGGATGGATTCCTGTCTCACATTGAGGTCTTTCATCCACTTTGAGTTTATCTTTCTGTATGGTGTTAGAGAATGGTCGAGTTTCATTCTTCTGCATGTGGCTGTCCAATTTTCCCAGCACCATTTATTGAAGAGACTGTCTTTTTTCCATTGCAAGTCTTTTCCTGCTTTGTCAAAGATTCTTTGACCATAGAGTTGAGGGTCCATATCTGGGTTCTCTCTTCTGTTCCATTGGTCTATATGTCTGTTTTTGTGCCAGTACCACGCTGTCTTGGTGATCACAGCTTTGGAATATAGCTTGAAATTGGGCAACGTGATGCACCCAGCTTTGTTTTTCTTTTTCAACATTTGCTTGGCGATTTGGGGTCTTTTATGATTCCATACAAATTTTAGGATTGTTTGTTCCAGCACTTTGAAAAATATCATTGGAATTTTGATTGGGATAGCATTGAAGGTATAGATTGCTCTGGGTAGCATAGACATTTTAACAATGTTTATTCTTCTGATCCATGAGCATGGAATATTTTCCCATCTTTTTGTGTCTTCTTCAATTTCTTTCATGAGTGTTTTGTAGTTCCTAGAGTATAGATCCTTTACCTCTTTGGTTATGTTTATGCCGAGGTATCTTATGGTTTTTGGTGCTATTGTAAATGGAATCATTTCTCTAATTTCTCTTTCTACAGTTGCATTGTTAGTGTATAAGAAAGCAACTGATTTCTGTGCATTGATTTTGTATCCTGCCACATTACTGAATTGCTATATGAGTTCAAGAAAAGAAAAGAAAAATCCCGAATTCACCAATCAACTTTACACCTTAGAGAACTGGAGAAAAAACAACAAATGATGCCTAAGCCATGCTTTAGAAGAGAAATAATTAAGATTAAGTAGAGATCAATGAAATAGAAACCAGTCCAGTAGAGCAGATCAATGAAGCTAGAAGCTGATTCTTTGAAAGAAATAATAAGATCGATAAACCACTGGCCAGACTTATCCAAAACAAAAGAGAAAAGACCCAAATTAATAAAATTATGAATGAAAGGGGAGAGATCACGACTAACTCCAAGGAAATAGAAACAAGTATCAGAAATTATTATCAACAACTACATGCCAATAATTTAAGCAACTTGGAAGAAATGGAGGCCTTCCTGAAAACCTATAAACTCCCAAAACTGAAACAGGAAGAAATTGACAACCTGAAGAGGACAATAACCAGTAAAGAGATTGAAGCAGTAATCAAAAATCTCCCAAAAAACAAGAGTCCAGGGCTTGATGGATTCCCTGGTGAATTCTACCAAGCATTCAAAGAAGAAATAATACCTATTCTAATATACCTCATTCTATGAGACCAGCATTACCTTAATCCCCAAACCAGGCAAGGACCCCATCAAAAAGGAGAATTTCAGACCGATATACCCGATGAATATGAATTCCAAAATTCTCAACAAAATCCTACCTAATGGGATCCAACAGTACATTAAAAGGATCATCCACCACGATCAAGTGGGATTTATCCCCAGGATGCAAGGGTGGTTAAACATTCCCAAATCAATCAATGTGATAGAACACATTAATAAGAGGAGAGTGAAGAACCATATGGTCCTCTCAATTGATGCAGAAAAAGCATTTGATAAAATAAAGCATCTTTTCCTGATTAAAACTCTTCAGAGTTAAGGATAGAGGGGACATTCCTCAATTTCATAAAATCCATCTAAGAAAAACACACAACAAATATCATTCTCAATGGGGAAAAGCTGAGAGCATTTCCCTTAAGATCAGGAACACGTCAAGGATGCCCACTCTCACCACTAGTGTTCAACATAGTACTAGAAGTCCTAGCAACAGCAATCAGGCAACAAAATGAAATAAAATGTATTCAAATTGGCAAAGGAGTCAAACTCTCTCTTTTCACAGATGACATGATACTTTATGTGGAAAACCCAAAAGACTCCACCCCCAAATTACTAGAACTCATACAGCAATTCAGCAATGTGGCAGGATACAAAATCAATGCACAGAAATCAGTTGCTTTCTTATACACTAGCAACGCAACTGTAGAAACAGAAATTAGAGAATCGATTCCATTTACAATAGCACCAAAAATCATAAGATACCTTGGAATAAACCTAACCAAAGAGGTAAAGGTTCTATACTCGGAACTACAGAACACTCATGAAGGAAATTGATGAAGACATAAAAAGCTGGAAAACATCCCATGCTCATGGATCGGAAGAATAAACATTGTTAAATGTCTATGCTGCCCAGAGCAATCTATACCTTCAACAGCATCCCTATCAAAATACCACTGGCATTTTTTTTTAAGTGCTGGAACAAACAATCCTAAAATTTGTATGGAACCAGAGAAGACCCCAAATCGCCAAGGAAATATTGAAAAAGAAAAAGCTGGGGGCATCACGTTGCCTTATTTCATGCTATATTACAGAGCTGTGATCACCAAGACAGCATGGTACTGGCACAAAAATAGACACAAGACCAATGGAACAGAATAGATAGCCCAGAAATGGACACTCAACTCTATGGTCAACTCATCTTCAACAAATCAGGAAAACATATCCAATGGAAAAAAGACAGTCCTTTCAATAAGTGGTGCTGAGAAAATTGGACAACTACATACATAAGAATGAAACTAGACCATTCTCTTACACCATACACAAAGATAAACTCAAAGTGGATGAAAGACCTCAGTGTGAGACAGGAATCCTTCAAAATCCTAGAGGAGAACATAGGCAATAACCTCTTCAACATCGGCCAAAGTAAGTTCTTTCAAAATACATCTCCAAATGAAAGTGAACCAAAAACAAAAATGAACTTTTGGGACTTCATCAAGATAAAAAGGGTTTGCACAGCAAAGGAAACAGTCAACAAAACTAAGAGGCAACCCACAGAATGGGAGAAGATATTTACAAATGCCACTACAGACAAAGTGCTGATATCCAAGATCTATAAAGAACTTCTCAACCTCAACACACAAAAAACAAATAATCAAGCCAAAAAATGGGCAGAAGACATGAACAGACACTTCTCCAAAGAAGACATACAAATGGCTAACAGACAACCTCAACACACAAAAAACAAATAATCAAGCCAAAAAATGGGCAGAAGACATGAACAGACACTTCTCCAAAGAAGACATACAAATGGCTAACAGACACATCATTAGCCACCAGGGAAATTCAAATCAAAACCACATTGAGATACCACCTTACACCAGTTAGAATGGCAAAAACGGACAGGGAAAGAAACAACAAATGTTGGAGAGGTTGTGGAGCAAGTGGAACCCTCTTACACTGTTGGTGGGAACGCAAGTTTGTACAGCCACTTTGGAAAACAGTGTGGAGGTTCCTCAAAAAATTAAAAATAAAGCTACCCTATCATCCAGCATTGTGTAACTGGGTATTTACCCCAAAGACACAGATGTAGTGAAAAGAAGGTCCATATGCACCCCATTGTTCATGGCAGCAATGTCCGCAATAACCAAACTGTGGAAAGAGCCGAGATGCCCTTCAACAGATGAATGGATAAAGAAGATGTGGTCAATATATACAATGGAATATTACTCAGCCGCCAGAAATGATGAATACCCAACTTTTGCATCAACATGGATGAGACTGGAGGAGATTATGCTAAGTGAAATAAGTCAAATAGAGAAAGTCGATTATCATATGGTTTCACTTATTTGTGGAACATAAGGAATAGCATGGAGGACATTAGGAGAAGGAAGAGAAAAATGAAGGGGGGGAAATCGGAGGGGGAGATGAACCATGAGAGACTATGGACTCTGAGAAACAAACTGAATGTTTTAGAGGGGAGGTGGGTGGGGTGATAGGTTTGCCCAGTGGTGGGTATTAAGGAGCGCTGGGTGTTATACGTAAACAATGAATCATGGAACACTACATCAAAAACTAATGATGTACTGTATAGTGACTAACATAACATAATAGAATAAAAGAAAAAAAAACCCACTATATATAAAAATTAATGGGACATGGGCAAAGCAGTTCTTAGAGGGAAATTCACAATATAAAATATTTATATAATTTATTTATATAAAAGTCTCAAATCAATGCTCTAAACCTCCACCTTAAAAATCAACAAGAGAAAGTGAACCCAAAGCCAGCAGAAGAAAAAATAAAAGGGGAGAAATCAGTGAAATAAAAAACAGAGAGAGAGAGAGAGAGGGAAAAATCAATGATACTAAAAAATGTTTCCTTGAATAGCTCAGTTAAACTGATCAAACAAAAAAAGAAAAGACAAATTATCAATATTGGAAATGAAAGAAGGGACATCATTATAGATTCTTTAAAATAACAGAATATTTTGAACATCTTATTGCCGATACATTTGATAAGTTAAATAAAAAGGACATAACTTGAAATAACTTAATTACCAAAGATAACATGAATATTTATTCAAGAATTATATTCATAGCCAAAGATATTGTCACAAAAAAATCATCAGGCCTAGATGCCTTCACTTGTGAATTCTATCATGCAATTAAGGAAAAAATAATACCAATTTTACACAAAACCTTCCAGGAATAGAAGATAACACTTACTCACTTTATGATGATAGCACTATTCCCAGTAACAAAACCAAATAAAGATACTTCAAGAAAAGAAAATATACTAACCAATATCCCTCCTGAACCTAACTCAAAATTCTTTAATATAGCATTGGTAAATTAAAATCAATAATATATAAAATTATAATACATCATAATACATACTTCATAATACATCATGAAGTGGGTATACAATGTTAGTTCCACATTTGAAAATCAAACATTGTAACTTACCATATGAACAGAATAAAAAAGAAAATCATATCATAATCTCAATATATACAGAAAAGCATTTGCAAAATTCAATATCCATTCAAGATTAAAAACTTTCAGCAAACTAGAAATAGAAGGAAACATCCTCAACCTGATAAAAACTATCTACACAAAACACAGATTTAACCTCATCTTTAATTCTAAAACACTTAACGCTTCCCCTCTAAGATCAGGAATAATATGCAAGGATGACTATTCTCACTACTTCTATTTAACATTGTATTGGTATACTAACCTGCACAATAAGGCAAGAAAAAGAAATAAAAGGCATACAGATTGGAAAACAAGAAGTAAAACTATCTTTGTATAAAGATGACATGATCCTACATAGAGAAAATTCCAAAGAATCTATCAAAAAAGCTATTAGAACTTATAAATAAATTTAGTAAGGTCACAAGATACAGGGCCAATATATAAAAAGTTGTCTTATTTCTAGTAAAAAAATAATTATAAATTGAAAAGTGAAAAACAATGGCATATACTATAGAATCAAAATGTAAAATACTCAAGAATACATTTAACAATATATGTCAAGGCCTATACACCAAAAACTATAGAATATTGCTCTGAGAACAGTTTTAAAAAGATCTAAATAAAGGAAGAGATATGCCCTGTTTATGCACAGGGAGAATCAATATTGTTAAGAAGTCAGTTCTTGCCAAATATAGCTATTTCTAGACTTTCTACTCTGTTCCATTGACCTATATGTCTATCTTTTAACCAATACCAACTTGTCTTGATGACTATACCTTTATAGTTAATCTTAAAATCAGGTGGTGTGAGACTTCCAATGCTCTTTTGAACTTTTTTTGGCTCCTCTAGGCCTTTGGAATTTCTTTACACATTTTAGGACCATCTTGTCAATTTTAGAACCAGCTTCTCAAAACTGGTTATAGTTGTAGTAGAGATTTTAATAAAACTATAGATAATGTATATATAATAACTTAGATCAACTGCCTTCAACAAAGATGTAAATCAACAGAAAAAAAGTTTGCTTTTTCAATAGATGGTGCTTGAACAATTGAATGTCCATATGTGGAAGGAAGGAAGGAAGGAAGGAAGGAAGGAAGGAAGGAAGGAAGGA